>NW_026947504.1:64027473-64502473 GCF_034190915.1 Cavia porcellus
TTTGGCACATGATCTTACTACTCTTACAGTGGTATGAATCTGAATGAAATAACAAGCATGCCCCATAGAAACACTTGCTTAATGAATTGTTTCTGGATATTCACAAAATCTGACAAAATTTTTCCTTGATTTCTACTACTTTTCTTCACAAAAGCTTTAATACTAAAGTAATAGTAAGTATCCAATGGTAATAGTTCCTCAAGAGATTTTTTGCTCTCAATTAATAACACTGAAGTACTAAAAGTTAATGCCATATACAAAATGTTAGTGTATACAAAGAGCAAATATTTCCCCAAAAAGATGCATGATGAAAAGATATTCAATAAGGTAACCACTTATCATCCTTTCTTCCCCCAAATCACTTGCAATTATAAAAAAACATATTTAAGAGATAAGTGGAGTAAATTCAAACATGTCACTCAAAGACAGAAGGTGGGGGGACCAATAGTGGTCCAGAGTCTTAAGGAATTCTTAGAAAAGAATATCAGGTAGAAACAGCTTTAAAACCTACGGCTCCCACAGGTCTATGTATTAAAAGCTTGACTGACAAATGAAGTTTCAGTGGAAGAGGGTAGAACCTTTGATCAGTGCTCCTGGTGGAGGAAGTAAGGTCAGCGGGGCGTGCCCTTCAAGGGGTACTAGGACCTCGGCCCTTCCTGTCTCATTTCGTTTCCTGGTGCCATGAGTTGAGCAACTTCTCCACCACACATTCCTGCCATAATATACTGTCTTGCCACAGCCTCAAACAGCAGACCAACTGACCATGGCCTGAAATCTCCATAACTATAAACCAAAGCAGACCTTTCCTCTCTTTAAATTAATTATCTGAAGTGTTTTCTTGCATTAACTAACACACTACAACTTTATGCTGATAAAATTAAAAAACAAATATAAGGTACTAAAATTCACTAAAGAAATAGATGTAACAGTTTTAAAGAGATTGAATTGGTAATCAATAACTCCCTCATTTCAAGGTCCCTTTTATTTCCGGCTTCTCTGTTTAAAATTATATTTGTGAAATTTACTCATAATGTCTGTAACAGTAAATTGTTTTTTGTTTTTTTTGGTTTTTTTGCTGCATAGTGTACATTTTATGAATACACCCAAACTTCTTTATCTATTGTATTATGGCATTAGGGTTTTCTACAGATTGAAACTATTATAAATACTTCTGTAATGGCCATTTTATACCAATATCTGACATTTTAAGGACATATATGTATTTCTGTTCTGTATATACCCAATAATGAGACCACTCATTTCAGTAACGGCATTAGAGTAGATATTATTATGATCACTTTAATCAAAGTGTTATATCAATTTATACTTTTATAAAGTATAAACAATATATGTGATTCCACTTGTTCCACATCCATCTCAATACTTAGTAGTATCAATTTCTTACAACATTTTAGCCATTATGGTGGTTATGCAGTGTGTCAGCATGACTGATTCACATTTACCTGATTTACATTTACCTGCTAAAAATTGTTGTTCCTTTTGAGGGGGAGGGGAAGGGAAGGGGAAGTAGTATCTTTATTTTAAAAACAAAACAAAAAAAAAGAAATGATACAGAATTTCAAGAAATAAGAAAACAACACGGTTAACATATTTTATATTGTTATCTTAGAAGTAGTTGTTCAGGTTATAAGATTTAGGTATGCAAAAATGATCAGACAATGAATGTACAAACTGTTCTTTCTGATGAACTTACTGAGATTAATAGTATAGTCACGTATCTTGTGTATATGTATATACACACACGTACATACGCACACCTAATACATATAATCTGTCTCCTTGTTCCTTTTCTCCTTTCCACTCTCCCAGTTGTTCTTTCTTTTTGAGCACTTTCTTTCCCTTTCATTTTCACAATATCTATTGTGCATTTTGGATCTTATTACTTTTTCAGGTTTTTTTTTAAATTTTATACTAGGCAGACAATAGGAGATTTATACATGTAATTTTGATTTATTTCCCTTATGAGTATGGTCTCAAGTCGCATCCATTTACTTATAAAAGCCTCAAGTTTAACATTCTTTGGGGGGAGGAGTACCAAGGATCAAACTCACAACCTTGCGCTTACCAGGCAAGCACTTGAGTCACTGAGATGAATCTCCAGCCCCAAGTTTAACATTCTTTAGAGATGAGTAATAATCTGTTATATTAAAATGCCATTCATTCATCAGTTGATGGGCATTTGGGTTGTTTACAATATCTACCTATTTAAAACTTACTGCTATAAACATGGATGCACATATATCACTGTAGCATGTTTTCAGTTCTTCTGTGAAAACACCCTTCTAGAAGAGGACTAACTGGATTGAATGAGACCACCAATTCTAGATTTTTGAGGAACTCTACACTGATTTCCACAATGGTTGCTATAGTCTACACTCCCAGCAGTAATGGAGAAGAATTTCTTTTTCCTCACAGCCTCACCAGCTTTTGTTATTGGTCGATTTTTTGGTGATGGCCACTCTCTCTGGAGTGAAATGGAATCTCAGTGTTATTTTAATTTGCATTTCTCAGATGAACAGAGGTGTTGAACATTTGTTCATCTATTTATTTTCCACTTGTATTTATCCATTTGAGAAGTGTATATTCATCCCAGATACCCATTTTTGAACTGGGCCTTTGAATTTGGGGAGTGTGAATTTTTTCAGTTCTTTAGGTAGAAGTCCTTTGTCCGAGGGAAAGTTGAAGTAAAATGTTTTCTCGTTCTTTGGGTTGCCTTTTCATTCTGTGGGTGATTTCTTTTCATGTACAAACTTTTTAATAAGATGAGCTTCCACTTGTTGATTCTTTGAAGTATTTCCCCTGCAGTTTGTGAACTTTCTGCATATCTCTATGTCTTCAAGATTTTTATCTAACTTGTATTCCAGTACTTAGTGTTTCTTTTAATATTTAGACTTTTAATCCATCTTTAATTTAGTTCATGATATAGATATGTGTCTATTTTAGTCTTCAGCATATGAAAGACCAGTTTTTCTAGCATCATTTATTGAAGGGGCTTTCTTCCACTGAACATATTTAGGTCAAAGATAAGGTGGCTGAGTGTGTTTGTAGTTGTGTCTGCATCTCCTTATCTGTTTCCCTGATCCTCAAGTGTGTGCATGTGTTTGGTTTTGGTTTTGTTTTGTTTTTTGGCCAGTACCATGCTGATTTTATCACAGTAGCTTTGTAGTATAATTTCAAGACAGGGACTGTGATGCCTCCTGCCTTGCTTTTGTTGCCCAGGACTGTCTTTGCTATTCTAGGTCTCTTCCATTTCCAAATGAATTTTAGGAATGTTTTTTTCTAGATCTGTGAGGTATACTAATGGAAATTTGATCAGGATTGCATTAAATCTGTATAACAGTTTTGGGAGTATGTTTGTTCTTCCTATCCAAGCGTAAGGGATATCTTGCCACTATCTGATTTCCTCTTCAGTCTCCTTTTAAAGATTATTATAGTTTTCATTGTATAGATCTTTTACATCCTTTGCTATAATGATTCCTAAGTGTTTCATTGTTTTAGATGCTACTATGAAAGTGTTATTTCCTTAATTTCTGTCTCAGTGAGTTTGTTGTTTGTTTACAGGAATGCTATTGAGTTTTCAGTGTTGACCTACACTGCTGAATTTGCTTATTAACTCTAGTAGTCTTTTGGTGGAGTTTTGGGTTCTTCTATGTAGAGTAACATGTCATCTGCAAATAATGATAATTTAACTTCTTATCCTTAGTCCTTGTATTTCTTTCTCTTGCCTGATTGCCCTGGCAAATTTTTCCAGAACTGTATTAAATATGAGTGGTGATAGTAGACATCCTTGTTTGGTCCTGTTCCTGATTTTAAAGTGAAAGCTTTCAGTTTTTGTCCATTTAATATGATGTTGATTGTTGGTTTGTTATAGATGGCCTTTATCAGATTGAGTTAGAGATTATCTGTTCTGATTTTCAGTAGGGTTTTTATTATGAATGAATGTTGAACTTTATCAAAACCTTTTTCTACGTCTATTGAGATGATCTTGAAATTTTGTCTTTGGCTCTGTTGATATGATGTATTATATTTATTGATTTGCATATGCTGAACTATCCCTGAATTCCTGGGATAATTTCCACTTGGTCATAGTGTATAATCTTCTTGATGGTTTTCTGCAGTCTGTTTCTTAGTATCTCACTGAGAACTTTTGCATTACTGTTTCTTAGGGAAATTGGCCTATAGTCCTCATTTTTCACTGGGTCTTTCTCTCATTTTGGTGTCAGAGAAATACTTGTCCAAGAATGATTTGGGGATGATTTCTTTCCTTTTAATTTCATGAAAGGGTTTGAAGAGTTTTAGCTTTAAATCTCTAGATTTCTTGTAGAATTCAGTCATGAATCCATCATTACATGGCCTTTTCTTTGTTGTTAAATTTTTAATTACATACATAATCTCAGTAACTGATACTGGGTTATTCAAAATTTTTATATCTTTATGATTCAGCTTTAGTAATTCGTATGTTTCTAGAAATCTATCCATTTCCTCTGTTTTCCAGCCTATGTAAGTAAAGATTTTCAAAGTATGTTTTGATAATCTTCTGAATTCCCACAGGATTTGTAATAATTTCACCTTTTTGATTCCTTATTGCATGAATTTTGAGTTTTTTTCTGTCTTTTTCTTGATAAGATTGGCTAGGAGTTTACAGTTTTGTTTATTCTATCAAACAATCAACTCTTTGGTTCATTAATTCTTTGTATTGTTTTCTTAGTCTCAATTGTGTTCATTTCTGCTCTGATCTTTATAGTTTTCTCCTTTGTATGAGCTTTGGGATTGACTTGCTCTTGTTTTTCTAGATGTCTGAGGTGTAGCATCAGGTTATTTATTTGTGCTCATTTTGTTTTCCTGATGTAAGAATTCATTGCTATATATTTCCCTCTTAGGACCACTTTAATTGTGTCCCACAGGATCCAGTATGTTATGTCTGCATTTTTATTGAATTGTGGATATTGTTTAATGTCTTCTTTAATTTCTTCTGTGATCCTTGGTTGTTTAGCATAGTGTCATCTAACTTCCATGTACCATTAATTTTAGTCATTAATTTTCAATTTCAGTGCCCTATGGTCATATAACATGCATGGGACAATTTTAGTCCCTTTTCATTCACTTAAGCATGTTCTATGGGCTAATATATGGTTTATTTTATAGAATGTTCCATGTGTAACTGAAAAGAATGTGTATTGTGATGTTGTTGAGTGGAACACTCTGTAAACACTAAATAAGTCCATGTGTTCACAGGTTTGATTTAGGTCTGTTATTTCTTTGCTGACTTTTTGTCTAGTTGATCTCTCTTTGTGACAATGGAATATTAAGGACCCTATTATAATTGTGTTATTGAATATTTGATTTTTCATGTCTATTAGTATTTGCCTTATATAGTTGAGTGCTACCATATTTGATGCATATGTATTTATGACTGTTATCTCTTTCTCTTTAATTTTTCCCATAACAAGTATATAGCAAAATTCTTTACCTCTTTTGATAATTTTTGATTTAAGTTTCACATTGTCTACCAACAGAATAGCTACTCCTGCTTTTTTCTGGGTTGCTATTGCGTATTGTTTTACTTCCTTTGACTTTTAGTCTTTAAGTTTTCTTTTGAGTCATATGTGATTTTTGTATACAGCATATTGTTGGGTCCTATTTTTTTTATCCAGTCTGTCAAACTATTTCTTTTAATAGGTCATTTACATTGATGGATATAACTGATATGTACTGGCTCAACTTTGTCATGTTATTTTCCTGTTGCTGGTTTTCTGCTTTTCTCGTTTTTCAATTGCTTGTCCTGCCTGTTGGCTCCTTTCTGTTGTTGTTTTGGGAACTGTAGTCATTTTATCTCTATTTAGTATGCCTTCCAGTACTTTTTCTAGGGTTGGCTTGGTGGACATGAATTTCTTCAGTTTTTCTTTGTCATGGAAGTATCTTATTTCTTCATTAAATTTCAAAGAAAACTTTTCAGGATACATCAGTCTGGGCTGAAAGTTGTTTTCTTTCAGGTCTTGAAACACTTCACTCTAAGCTTGTCTTGACTTGAGGTTTTGTGCTGAGAAGTCTACTCTGATTCTAATAGGTTTTGCTTGATAGGTGAGTTGTGCCTTTTCTCTAACAACTTTTAGTATTTTGTTTTTATGCTGAATTTGTCAGATCTTAATTATAATATGTTTCTGTGTAGACTTATTTTATGACTGGTAAGTATTCCATTTTTTTTTTTTGACATGGGGGCTGAACTCATAACCTCATGCTTGCAAGGCAGGTGCTTATGCCGCTGAGCTAAATCCTTAGCCCTGGTTGGCATTCTATATGCTTCCTTACCTGTATATCTGATTCTTTTCCCAGATTTGGGAAACTTCCTGTTATTAGTTCTGTGAATAGTTTACTAATGTCATTTGCATTGACTCCTGCATTTTCTTTGATGTCTATTATGCTTATATTGTTTCTCTTTGCATTATCTTGAAGCTGTTGACTTGTCGTTTCATGCTGCTGTGTTATTTTTAAACCTTCTTTCCTTTCATGATCACTAGCTGCAATGATGCCCTCAAAATCCAAAATTCTATCCTCCACTTCATTCAAATGGTTTTGCCAGCTCTCAGTAGAATTTTATATTTCCCGGATATCTTTTTGAATTTATTTCATACATTCTACTTCTTTTCTGTATTGTTCTTTCAAGGTTTTCTTCATCCCGTGCTCCTGTACCTTTTTGTCTACATCTTCTCTAGCTATGCTAAGCAACTCATTTTTTAAGGTTGTCATTTCTTTCTTTACCTGAGAGATTATTTTTAACCTGATTTCCTCTATAGCCTCATAGATTTGTTTCTTTATTTCACTTGCTATCTTTTCAGAATTTTCAGGTTTATGACTTCTAATGTTCTCTGTTTTGATGTCTCTTGTACTTGGTCCTGATGGACTGGACATTTGAGATTGGATTTTGCTTTTTTTGTCATTTTCACCTCTTGGGTCAATGTTTTGGTCTTTTCATTCTTTTAGTTATAACTGTTCATTGTGTATGCCTTAGGGTCCTACTATGTGGTTAATGTTTGTCCAACTGCTGGTCCCACAATGAAGAGGAGGGACCAGTCACCTGAATATCTCATGCAGGACCAGTTGATTGATTCCTACATTCTTCCTAAGCATACCAGCCTAGAAGTATTTATGTGACCCACCTCTTAGCTGGTATTATTACTGTGGCTTCAGACTGTTCCAGGCTGTCAGACTTATCCATAGTGTGTGTCCTAGCCAGGACCTTATTATGTCACTGGGGTTCTTGCAGACCTAGTCAGGTTTCTCCTGGTGGGGTTTGGCCTCACTGGCACTCTCACCAGCTCATCAAGGTCCTCAGGATGGGGCAGGGTTCACTGAAGCTCCTGTTGACCCATTGAGGTTCTCTGCTTAGGAGGAACTCACCACACTCTTGCCAGCCTGCCAAGGTCCTCTGGTTTGGGGGACAGATTGCTGAGGCTCCCACCATCCCACTGAGGTACTGCAAGTGGTAAAGGTGTTGCTAATGGTTTTGTAGGCTGCTGAGGTTGTCTGAGTGTGGGGGTGGGTAGTCAAGGCTGCCCTCAGCTACTGAGGTCTTCTAGGTGCAGGGGAGGGGTGGCCAATGCTCTTCTCAGCTGCTGAGCTCCTCTAGGTGCTGGAGAGGGACATTTGAGGCTACCCACAGCTGCTGAGGGCTTCCAGGTGTGGAGGAGGGATGGCCAGGGCTCCCTTCAGCTGCTGAGGTGGTTGGGGGAAGGGGGCCTATCTATCTTTTCTTATTGATCAATTGAACATATATATATGTATACATGATACATTAAATATATGTATTACAAATTTTTCTCTCTAAGGCTTGATTTTCATTCTCATCTTTCTTATTAAGAAAAATTCTTAATTTTAATAAAGTCCAATGTGTCAAATCTTACTTATGCTTAATGTTTATTTTTTCAGGGGGTTGTTATTGTGGGTGGTGGTAGCTATAATTGTAGTTTTTGTGTTTTGTTTGGATACAGAGTCTTGCAATGTAGTTCAGGCTGGCCTTGAACTTACTATGTAGCTTAGCTCTCAGAGTGCTGGGATCACAGGCATTTGCTGACACACCCAACATGTTTAATATGTTGGTGCTCCATAAAAAGTATATTTGTTTATTCCACGCTCCTATTACTATATTACCTTTAAATTGAATTTGCAGTCAATTTGGAATTGGTTTAATTGAATGATTCAAAGTAGAAATCAATATTTTATATGGAAATCCAAATGATTCAGTATCATTTATTGAAAAGTCTATACCTGCTGTTTTAGTAGTAATGTTTTGTTATGAATAAATGATGTAATGTTTGTCTATTTCCAAAGTTTTGTGATTGTTGTATTAGTTTTTATACCTGACAGTGTAAAGCTCCCATTTTGATTTTCAAAATTGTCTTGCATAGCATTGTGCCCTTAGTTCTATGAAAATCTTAGAAGCAACTTGTCAGTTTGAAGACACACTCACACACATGTTGGGATTTTTGTGGAACTTTAATTGGTATTTCATTAAGTTTATGGATCAATTTAGAAAAAATTGTCAGGTTTTCAATATTGAGTCTTCCAATTCAGAAGTTCAGTGTATTTTGGTTAATTATTTAAATTTCTCATCATGTTTTGTGACTTTCAGTTTATAGGTTGCATATTTTACTAGATAAATATTTAGTGTTTTATGTTAATATAAATGGTATCACTTGAAATTTTTGTATTTAATTTTTTGTTGCTAGTATATAGATATATAGTTAAATTTGTTAATACTAATTTTTATGTCCAAAGAGCTTTCTGAATTCACTTGTTTATAATAGCCATCATCTTTATGAGTCTTCCATGCAGTCAAGTATATTGCTGCAAATTATAATGGTGTTTCATTTTTTTTCATTTTTATGTTTCTTTATTTTTGTCTTACATAGAATAGATACATAGCAGACTTCTCTGTAATACTACTGTATGAGAAGAAAAGCTTTTAATATTCACTCAAGTATAATGGCTTGATAGGTTATGCGGAATTTTTAAAATTTTAGATTTATTTAAATAGTCACTTTCTATGTCAAACTTTCTACAATTCCCTAAAGTGCTAAACCTAGTCAAATAATGCCCTTACATCTATTGAGATGATCATGTAATTTTTCCTTTTTACTCTATTAAGGAAAAATTCATACTGATTAGTTTTTCTAATAGCAAACAACCTTGCATCCCTGGAATAAACTCAATTTGATCATGATATATCATTTATATGAATGCCAAATTCTGTTTGAAAATTTGCATATGACTTTGCATCTGTGCCCATGAATATAAATGACCTGCAATGTTGCTTTCTTGTTGGATTCCTGCCAGGTTTTCATATCAAAGATATCTCTAGAATCTTGACCCTTATAGTCCTGTCTGCTTTGGTTTTTCTGTGATATATTAAAGTAATTGGCATTTTTTAAAAATACTATTCAGCTTTTATAATTATTCTCAGTAAGTGTGTGTGATACAAGCTATGCATTCATAACCAGAAACAAAACATTTGCCTTTTATAAACCTGATGAACTGATGAACAAAATGAAACACCGCTGCTAATCTTTAATTAGCCTTCTGATCTGTTTCAGTTTCAGAAAATTTTTCGGGTTCCAAAAGTGTGCTTTTTACTTCTACTATCATTTAGTGAGCACATCTGTCAAAACAGAGTTGTGGGAAATAAATGAATTTTAATTATAGTCATCATATGTCACCTCCTTAAAGTGAAGGAGAAAAAAGCAGGATTCAAAATTTCATTAAACAAAAACAAGAAGACTTGACTATTCATGTTCTACTATAATTCTCAGTAAAAGAAAGACATCTGGACAGAATGATAGTCAAATTATAACCTCTAATTTTAAATGAATATTAAATACATTTCATGGATCAAGCTAAAGAATATGAGATGCATACTACAGTAATGAAATGCATTGCAAATGCAAGCTGAAATGAATAGAAACAGTAAAATGAGGAAGGGGAAGTGAGAGGAAAGAAGCAGTGATAACAGTACCATTTGGTGAGTCACCATATGCTAGGTGCTTTCTTGGGGTTTTGGGGCATTATCTCATTTAATCCTTGCAGATATAATGAGATGCTTTTATCTCCATTTTACAGATGGAGACATCAAGGCTCGGTAAGAATAATAACTTTTCAAACAACATACATCTAAAAGAGGGATTCAAATGTAATTCTCTGAGTTTATAACCTAAGATTTTTCTACTAAACCAAACTGCGACTAAACAGAAGAGAAACCAGGTGTGCTTGTCAATAAGGACAAGATTTATCTCTAAGTCCTGCAAAACAGGTACTGAGAAAGAAGTTTAGTTATATATTTATAGCCTGTGGGGTAAGGATTTTATTTGGGGTATGTATTACCTTTGTCACTGGGGTTCTTGGTATATCCTCAAATAAAAACATTTCCTGTTTACTACTGACTGGGCTAACATCCCATAGTTGAGCAATATGAACAGATTGCAACATTTTTCTATCTTGTGTAGAGTTTGTATATCTATGGATGATCTCAGTGGTGTAGAAAATACTGCCAATTAATGCTGAGTCATGGGTTAGTTCTACATTTTTTAAATGTGCTTTATGGAAAATACTAGTTTCACATGATACTCATATAATTATTTAAGAAACTGAGAGTGATTCATAATGAAATATATTTTATAAACACTGGATTAAGCCAAGTTTAACAAATTTCTTTATCTTAGACTTTCTTAGTTAAAAGATTAATGTGCATGGTGGATCTTTAAAAAGGGATACAAAAAAGGTATTCAAGAAGACATATAAAATGCATGTATAGTTTTAGAACTTGCTTGACTCCAAACACTTTGTTAATGATCTTCTAGAATGGTTGTTACATAGACCATAAATATTTTGGGATGAGTCAGGTGCTTTATAGACTGATAAATTTTATAGCAACAAACTATATCACTGGTCACTGAGAGAAAATGTAAAAATATAAACAAAGCAGACCCATGGACTAGTCATCTTAGTAAAGTAGCGTAGATTTTTCATAAAAGTTTTGGTAGAGAGCCTAGGATCTGCCTTAACCGGTGTTATCCAAGGGGTTCCTACATGGAAGAGAAATTAACTAAGATAACTTCCAACTTTTTTCAAGGTTTTTTATATCAAATAAAATCTCAAACCTTTTTAGAAAAGCAAGTAAAAAGTGATATGGTATTATAGTTTATAATAACAATATACACAGTATTTAATTTTCATTGTTTCTTAACACACTGCTCCTAAACCCTTTGGAATCTCCAAAGCAGTAAGTTTCTACTTGCATGCTAATGAGGTGACCACGACTGGGGCCTCCTGGCTAGCTGGTTACCAGGGAAATTAATCATATAGTTGGACTGGAACTTTCAGTTCTACTCCTACACCTTATAGGACACAGGCAAAGCTGTATTAGACTGTTTTATTGTGGTGTATTAGAAATGACACGTATTAGTTCTGGAAACATTTTAGCTAGAGCAATTAGGCAAGAGAAATAAATAAAATCAATAAGGACTGGAAATGAAAAAATTAAATTATTATTTGCCAATGACACAATATTCTACATAGAAGACCCAAAAACTTCACCAAAAGACTTCTAGATTTAATAACTAAATTCAGTAGTGTAATTGGATACAAAGTCAACACTGAAAAATCAATAACCTTCCTGCACATTAGTAACAAACTCACTGAGAGAAATTAGAGAAACGGCATCTTTTACAATAGCATTTAAAAAATGAAATACCAAGGAATCAATCTAATGAGGGAAGTAAAAGATATTGAAAACTACAATACTCTGAAAAAGGAGATCAAAGAGGATATTAGAAAATGGAAAGCTACCCCTTGCTTTTGGGTAGGAAGAAATAATATAGTGAAAAGAGTCATACTTCCAAAATTGTTATACAGATTTAATGCAATACCAATTTAAATTCCAATAGCATGTGTCACAGAATCAGAGAAAACAATCCTAAAATTCATTTGGAAACAAAAGAGACCTAGAATAGCAAAGGCAATTTTGGGCATCAAAGGCAAGACAGGGGACATCACTAGCCTTGATTTGAAAATATTCTACAAAGCTACTGTAAGAAATGACATTATTTAGCTCACAATTTTGACTAGGTAGCCTCATTTGTTTAGCTTTCTGACAGAAGACATCACAAAGGTAGGAGTACATGCCAAAGAGGTAACCTAATGAGACGGGAAGCTAGAGAGATTGAAAGACTAGACTTGCTCTTTTCATAATACCCTGTTCTCAGAACTAACTAGAGTCCCAAGAAAGCTGCATTAGTCCCTTTCAAGATGACTGCCCCCAATGATCGAATTATCTTACACTTACCTATCTCACCACCACATCTCAACTCCTGCCACACCGAGGACCAAGCTTTTAGAACATAAACTTTTCATTTGTTTTGTTTTGTTTTGAGACAGGATCTCATATAACCCAGGCTGGCCTTGAACTCAAGGCAATCTTCCTGCCTCCGCCTCCCAACTGCTGGGATTATATGCATGTGCCACCATGCCCAGGAGGCTCATAAACTTTGGGTGTGTAACCAAACAATAGCAGGAACTGAAGCTTGAACTGATTAGCAATGGTCAGTGGTTAAATCTAATAATTATACCTACATAGTAAATCTTCCACAAAACCCCAAAAGGATAAGGAAATGTAGCGTTACCCAGAAGAGCATGGAAGGTCTATGTCTTCCCTCAGGCAGTTCTTCTATCTGGCTGCTTTTAATATCCTTTGAAATAATGCATCAAACAAAAGCAAGCATTTTTCTGAGTACTATGAGCCACTATGGAATTTAGAGGTTATGGGAATCTACAGTTTGTAACTGGTTGGTCAGTTAAACGCACATTTGACAAGTAGGAAACAATCATTGGCGTATGAGAGGAGCAGGGAAGGTCTTGTGTGACCGATTCCTTAACTTGTAGAGTCTGCGCTAATACCATTTAGTGTCAGAACTGAGTTAAATTGTAGGATATCCTATTGGTATTAACTGGAGAATTGCTTGTTGTATGGGGAAAAAACATTCACATCTTGTGTCAGAAGCCTATTGTGTTGAGAATACTGTAGGAGAAAATTATTATACTTTAAGTTTTTTTCCCTATCATGAAAATTGCATTTTGTAGCTATGTGCATTTAATGAGGTAAATTCTCAGCAGCCACAGAAAAGAGACTCTCAAAGTTATTTTCTATGTAAAATCTCTCAAGGTGAACAACTTCAGTTGCCAGGGAGGTTTCACTTCATGAAAATCCTTAGGGTACTGGGGACCCTAGGACAGGACAGCAGCCTTCTCTACATGACTCGGTGGTCTCCCTACTGTGACGGCTTTCTGTCTCACAGTAAAAAAGAGACCTTTCAATTAGATAAGGCCAAAGTTACCTACAACAATTTGTTTACCTTTCATTGGGAACAGTCTAAGCACAAAGTCACACAAAGTTGACTGGGAAGTCCATTCTCTCTCTAATCTGTTATAAGCCCAAGAAAAAAGAGAAAATAAGATTTGGGAAAAAGAATTGAGACTGACACACTTTTCTTGGAACAAACACTGGTTGGTGATTACTACTTGATTTCTACTAACATTTATTAATGAATAGTCAGGTCAGACTGATCAAAATTTTCAAAGAAAACATTGAGTTTCTGTCAGTGTGATATTCAAGTGCTCCCATTTATGAGGTACAGAATCTCTCAGAAGAGTTCTGCTTATGTGTCAAGGCTACAGGATCAGTGCAGCAATCTGATGAAAGCATGAGGGTCAGTAAGCAATTCATAGTCAATTTTCTTTGCTAACTCACTTCTTATTGTCCCCGAGGCCCCTTAACTGATTTTATTATTTTTAATAGCCCAAGAGGGGAGGAAAACTGGAAAATCTCCTAGCTTTTACACAACTTCAACCTCAGTAGTGATGTGCTACAAGGACAAGCCTGTGAATACAGTAAAAACAAAATAAAGAAACAGAAAAGGAAACAAATTTAAGATAAGAAATGTTCAACTTGAGTTTTTCTTTGTCCAAATTTCAAACAAAAACTCAGTCAAGTGTAGGTAATATATGTGCACAGTAACACAGAGCTCCTCCCTGAAAAAGAGTCTCTCGGTGCACCTGCCTCGTGTTTCCCTTTTGCCTTCCCCGAGACGTTGACATACGTTCCATATTTGAGGCTCTGCTCTTTTCCTCAGCATTTCTCCCACGCGATGGTAACCACTGTCTATGCAAAAGCAAGAGTTGTCAAGTTTGCAAGGGAGATGGAACTCATACGAACAATTTAGGGGATTAAAGCATCCAAGATTATTTCTCTGACCAACTACACCAGAAATTGTTCACCTGAGATGCACCGTCCCATGACTCAAAAGCTTCAGAGGTCTTTGAGATGTCCTTATTAAGACTTTCGTGAAGATGGTGGCATGGAGAGCAGCAGGGAAACAGTCTTTCAGAGATCTGGTGTCTTGCACTAGAATATAGTGATGTGACGAAAAGGAGGGAAGTGGGTCCTCATGACCTAGTAGGAATCTTAAGTGAGGCCCATAGGGGGAGTGAACAGAGACACTTCAACCATAAGAAAGAGGTAGCTACTGGTTGTTTCTCCCTAATCTCTGACTCACTGTGTGGGAGTCATCTTGAAAGTGCAGATACATGGTGACCACTGGTGACCCCAAAGGCCTCCATGAAGGAAAACACCAGTGAAACAGAGCAGTGGATGCAGTGGAGTACAGCGGCTGGTGAGATATTCCGGTTCAGACATACCCCAGGAGAGGGCAATTAGGCAGTTTGGAAAGACAAGACTGAGCTTGGAGCTCAGAGGAGCTGTGGGCTGGCTTCATCTAGCAATTACCAGTGTCAGGGGAGGAAGAACTGAGCTCAAATTGGTGGAAGTCAAGAGCCAAGTTCAAGCTGAACATATTGAGGGCTGAACAAACTGGGTTCCAACCTCACAGTCAGAAAGCAGCCTGAACTTCAGTGGAATTAACAGCGTAGGTTTGCTGAAATTATCCACTACCCTGCCAAAAATCTATGGTTGGCTTTCTGGGGTTAATCAACATGAATCTAGGCTCTGTCTCCCCACTTTAACAATGAGAGTAGAGATATGCCTTGAAGTTTACCTTTTTTCTTCTCCTTTTTATTTATTTCTTTTCCTCTTCTTTCATTGCTTGTTCTTTTCATATGAGAGTGAAAATTTTTCTAGTTTCTTTATGTTATGTTCTTGTTTGTATTTCTTTCTTCCCTCTTTCCCACTTGTCCTCTTCCCTAGTCTCCCAAAATTCATGTGATCTTCCTTTTCCTCCAGCCTTGTTTGAAATCTCTTTCTCTTCTTCTATTTTTATATTCCCCCAAAATCCTTTTAAATTTTCTACCCTGATGTTCGAGAGTGTAGGACGGAAAACCATATAACTGAGCTTTTGTTGGATCATTGAATGGAACTGTCTCCAATTCCACTATATGAATGTTCACATTATATGCTTTAATTTAGTGATGTGGACAATTGTTTCTGGGAAGATAATGTGTAGCCTGTTAACTGGTGATTTCGTACTGTATATATTTTTTTAGAGATACTATATTATTTGTACCCTTTTACTGCATTTTAAAATGTCCTTTCTTTTTTTTTTTTCTTTTCTCTTTAAATAAAAAAAAAATTTCTACCCTGAGGGTAAAAGTGCCATATTGAGAACATATTTACTATATACACTTTTCTGGGTTGTTTTAAGATTTTGTTATATAACCACAAATCTCTTTCATATGATTAAAGGTGGAAAATTAATATTTATAATTTAGTCCATTTTCTAGGATGTGTTTGATGCTATGATTGTTGTTGATTGGACTATTTTGGCCAAAGTAACATAACTGTTCAGATCATTTGTTCTTCCTAAAAATGAAACTACTTGAAGGTCATAAACAATACTATAGGCTAGTGCAAAAGAAGCAAGATCTAGACCAAACAGGCAGCACCTTCTCACCCCCAATAAATTGAGGAGGTAGGATCTTACAACAGACCCAAATCCAAAAGCCAGCTATAGGTAAAAGACATCTCTGAGAAGTAGTCGATTCCTAATGGTGCTAACCACTAGCAATGAAACTACCTGCCACAAGCAATTTAAAAGCATCAACACAGAAATTAAACTACTAAAAAATTGAAAATGAGAAAACACTTAAACAAGATGCAACTCCAGACTTCCAGGTCACCAAAGACAAGTCCAGGGGGCAATGAGGTAGAACAAGTCAAAAGCCACACATCTGGACCTGCCGAAGTCATAACAGCAGAAGTAACAAAGCAGATGAATGAGGCTCTACAAAAAAATCAAATAAATTCTCAGAGATGATGATCATAATGAAAGACATGGTCAGTGACTGTAGAGTAGATACAGATAAAAACAGAAGGGCTTAAGAAGATAATGTATATAATGAATGCCCAACATAGGAAAGAAATGGAGTCCATGAAACCAATTCAAACAGATACGCACACACAGTAGAATGAGCCAATATGAGAACTGAATATCAAATATAGATGAGAAGAATTGCAAGGACAAAGATTTCTTAAAAACAGCAAAAAAACATGAAAAATAAATCCAACAGCTCCAGATGATGCAAAGAAGAATAACATAGGACTGATCAGAGTCAATGAAAAAGCAGGACATAAACATATAACATTAAAAAAAAAAACTATCCACAGAAATAACGGCAGCAAACTTCCCAAGCAGGGAAAAAGAATTTGAAACACAGATAGATAAGGCAAATAAAACTCTAATTATCTACGATGAAAGAACAAATCTACATCAAGGCACACAATAGTCAAGATTCCAGAAATTCAACAGAAAAACAATATTTAAAGCTGTCAGGGAAAAGAAATCACCTATAAAGGAAAGCCCATCAGACTCACAACAGACTTTCCAACACAAATTCTCAAGTCAATGATAGATTACAGTGAAGTATTTCAAGTTTTAAAGAAAACAACCTCTATCCTAGAATGAGGTACACCACAAAAGTCTTTCAAAATTGTTGGAGAAATAAAATACTCCATGACAAAGAACACCTGAATAAACTTATGATCACCAAACCAGTGGTCCAAAATGTCCTAAAGGACATTCTAGAAAGAAATACAGAGGACTACAACTCCACAAATCACAACAGAACAAATTTACCAGGCAAGAAAAATAATAAAATGGGAGGAGAGGTTTAACAATAGAACATAACATGATAAGGATAAGTTAGTACAGATCAGTTATAACATCAGTGTAAATGATCTTAATTCACCAGTCAAAAGAAACAGACTGGCAGGATGGATCAAGAAGCAAGATCCAACAGTATGCTATGTAAGAGAAACACTTAATTCAAAAAGAAATTCATAGATTGAAGTCAAAGTGTGCAAAACAATACTCCATGTGACAGGACACGGCAAAAAGCAGGAGTAACCACTTTATTTACAGATAAAGTGGACTTTGAGCAAAGACTGTTTAAGATGACAAAGAATTAGAGAAAACATTCCTAAAATTCTTTTTGGAAACCGAAGAGACCTAGAATAGCCAAAGTAAAACTACACTGAGCTTTCATCTCACTCCTGAAAGAATGACTGTTATCAAGAAATCAACCAATAACAAATGCTGGTGGGGCTGTGGGGGAAAAGGAACTCTTTCCCACTATTGCTGGGAGTGCAGACTGGTGCAACTACGGTGGAAATCAGTGTGGAGATTCCTGTAAAAACTAAAACTAGAGGTTTCATTCAACCTAGCTCTTCTCCTTCATGGTATCTTCTGAAAGAATTAAAAGCATCATACCACTGTGATGATAAGCATGCCTATGTTTATAGGGAAGTTTTTAATAACTAAATTTGGAAACAGCCCAAATGCCCATCAACCAATGAATGGATAGAGAAAACATGGTTTTCATATAGTATGTGAAGTACTACTCTGCCATAAAGAAGGATAGGCTTGATACATTTTTAGCTAACTGGATGCACCTTGACACCACACTCTTAAATGAATTAAATCAGACACAGTTTAAATACTACATTGTTTCTCTCATGTGAGAAATCAAAAGTATAAGTAAGGACCAAAATGTATAATACATATTGAAAAATGGGGAGACAATGTTCAAGTGAGAAAGGGGAATATGGAGAGGGGAGAGGGAAAGGGACAAGGAGAGAAAAGGAAAAAAAGAAACAAAACTCTTATAAACGAGGAAGGGAAAGGGGTTGGACAGAGGGAAGAAATAGTCTTTTTAAATTGCAAATATTTGGGCGCCTCTCTCAATCTACTAAGTCAGGATCTCTGGGAGGGGCTTGGTCCTGGTCTTTTCCTTTTTATTTTCTTTCTTTTTTTTTTTTTTAGATTTTTTTTATTTAAGAGGAAAAAGAGAAAAACACAAAACAATACAAAGCAGTGTAAGGTTACACATAATACAGAACTACAAAAAAAAAAACATAACAGTAAGAAATCACCTGTTAATAGATTACATATTATCATCTTGGAAATAGTTGCTCAAATCACAGTATCAAAGAATACAAAGTAGACATTCAAACAGAGACTGCAAACAGCTGTGTTCAATGATCAAAAACATTAATATAGTCAGCTATTTAACACCCCTATACACACTTGCTGTTATATCCGTTAGAGCTCTTTTTTTTTTCCTCCCTCTCTTTTTTACAACAAAATTTACACATTTTGGATTTTATTACTCCTTAGTTCTTATTACTTTTTTGGGGGGGGAAGAGAATAAAGTCAAATATGGCAAAACAAAGCTGTCAGTCAAAACCAAGGATAGACATAGCACATGGTGTAGAACAGAGTACAAGGTTATTAACAATGGTTATCAACGTTGTCTCTTGTTTCCTTAAAAAGATTTGTCTATCTCATTAGATATTATAAAGTTGGACAAAACAGTAGAGAACAAGACCAATAAAACTTAGGCATTGTAAACATTACAGGACTTCCAAAGGAGACAATAGTCAAACCAGAATGGGCATCTTTGTGAATCTTATTGCCTTCAAAGTAGTTGCCTATACCCTCAGACTTGATACTATCGCACAGAATGGAACAGAGTCTAATCAGTCAAAACAAGATCGTGGGAGTATTACAGGACTTCAAAACAAGTTAATAGGAAATCAAAAAGAGTTACTATTATATATCCTAATTTTTTAAATTTTTCCCTTAATTAAAATAAACATAAGAAATACCTAAATAATTTTTTAAAGAATAGTAGTTACCATAGTGTCTGTCTTTTTCCTTGAAATATTTGTATAAAACTTCATATACTATAGCTTCAAATATTTCCATATCAAGAAGCCCAGAATAAAGCCTTTCTAATTAATAAGTGAAAATTTTATAAGGCTTCAAGGCCACATAATGGGGAATCATGATTACCACATATTTTTATATATTTGAATCATTACTTACATTAGGGAGACTATTCGGTATTCATACATGCGAGATTGATTTATTTCACTTATGAGTATGGTCTCAAGCTGCGCCCATTTATTGATAAATATCTCAATGTGATCCTTCTTTATAGCTGAATAATACTCCATTGTATAGAAATACCACAACTTTTTTATCCATTCCTCAGTTGATGGACACTTGGGTTGTTTCCAAGATCTGGCGATTACAAATTGTGCTGCTATAAACATAGGTGCACATATATCACTGTGGTATGATGCTTTCAGTTCTTCTGGGAATATGCCTAGAAGTGGAATAGCTGGAATAAATGGGATTTCCAATCCCAACATTTTGAGAAATCTCCAGACAGACCTCCACAAAGGCTGTACCAGTCTACACTCCCACCAACAGTGCAGGAGAGTTCCTTTTTCCCCACAGCCTCTCCAGCATTTGTCGTTGTTGGTTTTCTTGATCCTGGCCATTCTTTCAGGAGTGAGATGGTATCTCAGTGTGGTTTTAATTTGCATTTCTCTAATGACCAATGATGATGAGCATTTTTTCATGTATTTATTTGCCATTTGCATTTCTTCATCTGAGAATTGCGTATTCATCTCAGATGCCCATTTTTGGATTGGATCTATGAATTTTGGAGGTCTGAGTTTTTTTTAATTCTTTATATGTTGTAGACAAGAGTCCCTTGTCTGAGAGAGAGTTCACTAAAATCTTTTCCCAGTTTGTGGGTTTTCTTTTCACTATGCTGGAGATTTCTTTTGACATGCAGAAACTTTTTAATAAGAAGTGGTCCCAGTTATTGATTCTGGGAAGTATTTCCCGTGCGGTTTGAGTCCCGTTCAAGAATTCTCTACCTACTCCTATGTCTCCAAGGTTTCTACCCAATTTGTCTTCCAATAGATTTAGTGTTTCTGTTTTAATATTCAGATCTTTGACCCATTTAGATTTTAATTTAGTACATGGTGATAGACATGGGTCTAGCTTATTTTTCGGCAAATGGAGAGCCAGTTTTTCCAGCACCATTTATTAAAGAGACTGTCGTTCTTCCAGTGAACCTGCTTAGCTCCTTTATCAAAGATAAGGTGGTTGAGTGTGTTTGTAGTTGTGGTTGTATCTTCTAATCTATTCCATTGATCTTCAGCTCTGTTTTGATTCCAATACCATGTTGATTTTACTACTGTTGCTTTGTAGTATAATTTCAAGTCAGGGATTGTGATGCCTCCTGCTTTGTCTTTGCTGCTTAGAATTGCCTTTGCAATTCTAGGTCTCTTCTGGTTCCAGATGAAATTTAGGAGTGATTTCTCTAGATCTATAAGGTATGTTGATGGTATTTCTATTGGGATTGCATTGAATCTGTATAAGAGTTTTGGGAGAATGGCCATCTTCACAATGTTTGTTCTTCCTATCCATGAGCAAGGGATGTCTTTCCATTTTCTGAGATCATCTTCAATTTCCTTTTTCAGTGTATTATAGTTTTCACTGTATAAGTCTTTCACTTCTTTCGTAAGAGTAATTCCTAAATATTTCATTTTTTTGCTTGCTAATGTGAATAGTCCAGTTTCTCTTATTTCCCTCTCTGTGATTTTGTTGTTTGTGTATAGGAATGCTATTGATTTCTGAGTATTGATTTTGTATCCATCCACATTACTGAATTTATTTATTGTATCTAAGAGTCTTTCAATGGAGCTTAGGGGGTCTTCTATGTAGAGTATCATGTCATCTGCAAACAATGACAACTTAACTTCTTCTTTTCCTATCTTTACCCCTTTTATTTCTCTTTCTTGCCTAATTGCTCTGGCTAGTACTTCCAGTACTATATTAAATAGGAGTGGTGATAAAGGACATCCTTGTCTTGTGCCTGATTTTAAAATAAAGGCTTTCAATTTTTGGCCATTTAGTATGATGCTGGCTGTTGGTTTGTCATAAATGGCCTTTATTATATTGAGGTAAAGACCATCTATTCCAATTTTCTGTAGAGTTTTTATGATGAATAAATGTTGGACCTTATCGAAGGCTTTTTCTGCATCTATAGAAATGATCATGTGATTCTTATTTTTGGCTTTATTGATATGGTGGATTACATTTATTGATTTGCGTATGTTGAACCATCCTTGCATTCCTGGGATGAATCCCACTTGGTCATGGTGTATAATCTTCTTGATGATTTGCTGCATCCTATTTGCCAATATTTTATTGAGGATTTTTGCATCTCTGTTCATTAGGGAGATTGGTTTATAGTTCTCTTTTTTAGTTGGGTCTTTCTCAGGTTTTGGTACTAGAGTAATATTTGCTTCCAGGAATGACTTAGGAAGGATTGCTTCCCTTTCAATTTCATTGAACAGTTTGAGGAGTGTCGGCATTAGGTCTTCTTTGTATTTCTTGTAGAATTCTGCAGTGAATCCATCTGGGCCTGGGCTCTTCTTGGTGGGTAAGGACTTAATTACATTTTCAATTTCAGTAACAGAGATTGGGTTATTCAACAGTTTTACATCCTCTTGATCTAGCTTTGGCACTTCATATGCTTCTAAGAATCTGTCTATTTCTTCTGTGTTATCAAACTTTTGAGAGTAGAGGTTTTCGAAATAGGTGTTGATGATCTTCTGTATTTCTATTGGGTCTGTAGTGATTTCTCCTTTTTCATTTCTTATTGCATGAATTTGAGCTTTTTCTTCCCTTTTTAAAATAAGGTTGGCTAGGGGCTTATCGATTTTATTTATTCTTTCAAAGAACCAACTCTTTGATTTGTTGATTCTTTGGATTGTTTTCTTAGTCTCTATTGCATTGATTTCTGATTTTTATAATTTCCTCTCTTCTTTTGGCTTTGGGCTTGACTTGCTCTTCTTTTTCTAGCTGTCTGAGGTGTAGCATCAAGTTATTTATTTGTATTCATTCTGTTTTCCTGATGTGGGAACTCAGTGCAATAAATTTTCCTCTCAGGACGGCTTTCATTGCATCCCACAGATTCCGGTAAGTTGTATCTGCATTTTCATTTTCTTTTAGGTATTGTTTGATTTCTTCTTTATTTCTTCTGTGACCCACTGATTACTCAAGAGTGTGTTATTCAGTTTCCATGTGTTTGTTGGATTTTTGCAGTATCTTTTATCAGTAATTTCTAATTTCAGAGCGCTATGATCCGATAACATGCAAGGGATGATTTCAGCTCTTTTGCACTTATTTAAATATGTTCTGTGAGCTAATATATGGTCTATTTTAGAAAATGATCCATGTACTGCTGAGAAGAATGTGTATTCTGATGTTGTTGGGTGGAACATTCTGTATATGTCTATCAAACCCATTTGTTCACAGGTATGATTCAGTTCTGCTATTTCTCTGCTCATTTTCTGTCTGGTTGATCTGTCCCTTGGTGTCAATGGCGTATTAAGGTCTCCTGTTACAATTGTGTTACTGATAATTTGAGTTTTCATTTCTGTTAATAATTGTTTTATATAACTGGGTGCTCTGGAGTTTGGTGCGTATATATTTAAGATAGTTATCTCTTCCTCTTGGAGTTTTTCCCTTACGAGTATGTAGTGACCTTCTTTATCCTTTATGGTCATTGTTGGTTTAAAGTTCACGTTGTCTGCAAACAGAATGGCTACTCCTGCCTTTTTTTGGATTCCTGCTGCATGAAGAATTGTTTTCCATCTTTTGACTTTCAGTCTGTGAGTATCCTTCTGGGTTAGACGGGTTTCCTGTAAACAGCATATGGTTGGATTTTGTTTCTTGATCCATTCTGCTAGTCTGTTTCTTTTGGTTGGTGCATTGAGACCATTTACATTAATGGTTATTACTGTTAAATGTTGGTTAATTGTAGGAATCTTATCTCTCTGCTGTTGCATCTTTATCTTTCTGTTCTGTTTAATTATTTGTTTTGCTTAGTGGTTTTTTCCTTTGTGTATCTAAACTGTCTTTCAATATTTTTTGCAGGGTTGGTTTGGTGTTAATGAAGTTCTTCAGCTGTTCTTTGTCATGGAAGTATCGTATTTCACCATCTATTTTAAATGATAGTTTTGCAGGATATATCAGTCTAGGTTGGAAATCATTTTGCTTTAGGATCTGGAATACTTCACTCCATGCTCTTCTTGACTTTATTGTTTGTGATGAGAAGTCTGCTGTGATTCTGATAGGTTTTCCTTTATAAGTGATCTGTCTTTTCTCTCTGACAGCTTTTAATAATCTATTCTTGTGTTGGATTTCTGGGATGGTGATTATTATATGTCTGGGTGTAGTTTTATTTTGGTTATGACTATTTGGAGTTCTATATGCTTCACTGATCCTGATGTCAGTTTCTGATCTCATGCTTGGGAAATTTTCAGCTATTACTTCTCTAAATATCCTCTTGATATCCTTTATGTTGTCTCCTTCTTTTTCATTAATCCCTATCATTCTTATGTTATTCTTCTTTGCATCGTCTTGCAGTTGTTGAATTGTTGTTTCCTGATTCCTTGTTATTTTCAAAAGATCTTTCCTTTCCTGTTCACTAGCTGCGCTCCTGTCTTCAAGGTCTGAAATTCTATCTTCACTTTCATTAAGGTGGTTTTTACAACTTTCAGTGGAGTTTTTTATTCACTGTATATCTCTGTGCATCTGCATTATGTATTCTCTTTGTTTCTTATATTGCTCGTCTAGGGATTCTATCTTTTTGTTTAGTTCCTCCAATTTTTTATCTGTGTTTTCTTTAGATATATTTAGAATTGCTTTCATTTCTTTTATCATTTCTTCTTTTATCTGGGATATTATTTCGAGTTTGAATTTCTTTAAAGCTTCCTGGAGTTGCTTGTCAACTTCAGTAGCTATTGTGTCTGATATATGAGGAGGATGGGATATATTTTCTTCTAAATACATTCCTCCTAGAGTTTCCTGAGATGGGCTGGAGGTTTGAGGTTGTAATTTGGTCTTTCGTTTTGTCATTTTCCTATGTTTCTGTGTTTCAAGTGTTATTTGAAAGCTTCCTCAGGATCTGTTGAAAATCCCCTTCTATGTTTGCAGCTACTGAGACTCTGGCACCATGCTACCCCAAGCCATTGGGCCTTCAGAACCAATGACCCTCCTCTGCTTGTTCAGAACTCCACAGTTCCAGACAAGCTGGGCCTCAGGGACACTGTGCGCTCACCTGCCCCTTGGAAGCTCCACAGCTCTTCAATCGCAGCCGGGTTAGGGTACTCACCGCAGGCCGCAGTGCTTCAGGAGCCTGTGATCCCTCCCTGCTTACAGAGATATCCACAGTCCTCCAGACAAAGGAAGGGGCTTCTGCAGGCACTCCAGATCTGCCCAGCTCCTCCTCTGCACGCTGATGGCTAGGTGCAGCTGGGCTCGGGGGATAGTGTAGGCCCGCCCACCTGTTGGGAGCTCAGCAGACCTTCAAGTGTAGCCGCGATGGGGAGGCGGCTGTAGTGGCCTCTAACCCACTGCACCCAGAAGCCTGGGGGGTCCGGAACAGTCTGAGATTTGGGCAGACTGTGCTGGGCACTCACCACAGGCCGAGGTGCCTCAGGAACCTGCGATCCCTCCCTGCTTGCCTTCCTTTTTATTTTCAACTTCTTACATGAGTCTATTCTCGGGTTTGGGAATTCGGGTCTTACTGCACGCTCAGTTAATAATTCAGAGATTCATCAGCAACTCAGTATTGTTGATTAGAAGAAGAGTAGAGAGTGGGAATGAGAAGGCTCCGGAAATTCCATAGGAAGGCTCAAAAGACAAAGTGGTCCAATCTTGTTTAGCTGTGACTAAAAATGGCCATTTATGAAACAATACTTACAAAAGGCCGAATACTTAGTCATCTCTTGTCTTAAAGAAATAGCCAATCTCATTTTCTTTCTAATGATCAGGAAATATCATGGCACATTTTACGTTTCTCTTTTCTCCCTCTAATTATAAAATCCAAAGTGCATGCATATTGGGGTTGAGATAATTTTCTGAATTCCTGAGAGGAAGCCTCAAGTTGTCCTGGGCTCCATTCCCGCTTCCACGTAGCTGTGTGGGACTCAGGAACAAGGTGATTGTTTCCCAGCTGCTGGGATGGCAGGAAGGCCCAGGCTCTTCGGCCGCCTTTCTCTGTACTTACTGTTCCTTCCCACATCAGGGACCTTTTCCTCACATGTAATTTCAGCCTTTTGACTGACAGTCAAACACATTTTCTCTGGTTTTCTATTTCTAGAGAGATGTCAAATAGCTGTATAGGAACATCCTGATCACAGAAATCCCTACTTCACATTCTTTTTATAGACAACATAACTGATTTCCATAACCTTTCTTAAGGTCTCATTTCATAGTCTTTTATTCTTGTGGCTTTCCTATTAGTTCTTCCAACAAGAAATGAATCAATGTAAAATATAACTCAAAAGTCTTTTCCTGTCTTTTCTATAACATTCTCCAATTATTAGAACCTATTTTAAAAAAACAGATTGCTGGCTGGAGCTAATTTGTATCTGAATTGTGGTTAGCAAATTCTTGGCCTATTGGGAAGGTGCATGTATATGGAGGAAATAGCTCCTGGCCAGGTGTTCAGAGATCTGCCTTCCAGAACAAGTTGTGTCACAATTAAACTATATAGTTTCTTGTCTATTTTTTAACTTATCTGGGTCAGCTTGTTTCAACTATATGAATCAGATGGATTTAGTTGACCTTTAAATTTTCTCCCACTTTTAATTTCTTATTCCTATTTTGATTTGTATCTGATTTCTCAATTGCAAAGCATTTTGAACTCCCATAGCAATTTATACAACTTCTCCTAGTTATAATACACTCTGTCTATAATATAGTTATTTGTATTCTTGCATGCATGCCACAGCTTTCCCATCAGACCTAAAACTATTTATAGGCAAGACTCTAGTAACTCCATGGCTTGTTTTAGTACAGTGTTTTACTGCTAAATACTTATTGAACAGATCTATGCATGTGCATTTAATTTTCCCCAGCCAAGTTAAAAGCAACAATTTTTGGAGTATGAAAAATGACACTGCCAAATACGTCCTCTGTGCCCCTCTAACTACATGTTCGCTATGAAGTGAAGACAGTCTCCCTCTTTCTGTTTGGCCTCGTGTGGATAATCCATTGCACACAGATATGTTGATAACGAGACAGGTAGTTCTGTATAAACAAGGTTGTTTTCCACAAGAAAAATTAAGGGATTGTAAAAGATTGCAGTACAGAACTAGCAAAGAGTCCAGATTTCAGGTCAGGAAGATGGAAGACTAGAAAAGCAAAGAAGTGTTTGAGTTGAGGAAAAAATATCTGGGAAATATGGTGAACAAATCTTCCTGAGTACAGCAAACCCAAGAGGTTAAACCTTGACCATAATACTGCAGATAGAAGTACAAGACAGACTCCGGAAACCTGGTGAAGGCAGTGTCAAAACAGGAGGCTCTGTGGGTTCTGGGCACCTGTGATTCCCTGGACTGTAAATACCTCCGACTTCTATTGAACTTCTCACTGCAGGGGAGAGTCCGTAATACTGCAGACAAGACACCCAAGGGGTAGGGGAATAGCTTAACCATTGCAAGTGGTATGAATCAAAGTAAAGGGTGGATGTGAGAAACTGGAAGGCTTCTAGGTGGAAAACACAATCACAGCTCCAAGCTTCGGGAGACTGGTGATGAAGTGACCAGTGGTCCACCCTCCAGCCCAGCAGTTCACTGCAGACACAGCTGATGTGCTGATTACCATTCTTATGGTCCTCCTCACTCTGGAATAACTTTGGTGAACATAATGAAGGATAGTCTACAGTTTACCTTTACCTCCCCTATGTTTTTAACTCGGTGGAACAGAATCTGATATGGACCAAGATGCCAGAACCCAGTGGAGATCTGAGACTATGTATGTTCATGCAGGGATTCTGGAGAATAAAACAATAAGCACCTACTTATCTGAAGAAGATAAAGGTGGTCTTCTGAGAACACAGACCTTGTAAGCTGGTTATTTTTAAAAGAATGGTCACAAATTAACTATTCTAAAGCCAAGAATACTGTTCGTGATAGCTATCTCCTAGATTTATGCAGGCTTATCTTGCTATGAACATGGTGTCTGGGGGAACTCTATTAGGGTCTGAAACTTGAGTCCACCTCTCAGTAGTTAGGTAACATTTATTTATCAACTTTTAGTTCACTTTTTTGGAGTGCAAAGTGCGTTTTAATAATAATTTTTACCACATAAGTTTGCTGCAATCAAACACATTTATACATAAAATGCCTGAAACAGTGTTCAGTAAATGTTAACTACTTGTGACTTGGTCCATCAGATGATGTCACCGTTGCCAAGATACAGTTTTTAATCTGTAAAGAAAGAGTCATACAAAAAGCTAAAAATAATATAGACATTCTTATTGTGACATTTTGTTTGAATGCTGTTTTTTTGTTTTTGTTTTTTGGTACCAAGATCAAACTCATGACCTTGCATTTGCCAGGTAGGCTCTTATGCTGCTGAGCTAAATCTCCAGCCCTTGTTTGGATGTTTAGTTTGTTGTTTTATAGTCAAGATGAACAATTGGCTGTATCTCCTTAAAATTATCCTGAGTTAGATTATTGTGGTGGTGCTTAATAGTATAACACTTGTGACTCTCCCTCATCCACTTGTCCTTGGGTTCATAAGCACTCAAAATAACATCCTGCGGACCCTTTTGGCCCTGCCCTACCTCTGTTTAATTCAGAGGGACAGTGAAGTGGCTTCCATTTAGGCACTGCCTTTCTCTCATCAATAAATTTTTATGGAAGTATATTATTTTTACCAAAATCAGATTACCAAATCAATTCTACTTTCATCAATACAGGTTGAAATTGGATTAAATGATTTTTTTTAAAAACCTATATGTTTTTGTATTAAACTTGTCACACAGGAGTGCTGCTCTTGAGGTATTTGTGAGGGGTATAATTTCTAGCATATTGCAGCAAGTTATAGATATCAGAAGTCCTGCTGAGAAAAGTCATATTCATGGTGTATTGTATGTCTTTCCGTTCTAGGTCAGTAATTTCCCAGATTTCACAGACAAGTTTAAAAAGTTTTTTTTTTTTTAATGATAGTTACTGAGGTCAGTTGCTAACTTATTTGACCAAATAAAGTTATAAGAAAAAGTCTTCTAAATTGAAGTCTTATGAAAATTCATTTTACAGAAAACTTACTACTTATTGCTCTGGTTTTTTTCTCTTTGTTTTTCATTTTTTACTGTGAACCCTGCAAACTTCATCACTGACTGCTAGATTCTAGGACAGCAAGATAATTTATCAATCATCTCGAGATGAGAAGCAGTTGCTGGAGACTTCGGACCTAGGAGGCATCACGATGGCACCTGCGGAAGGCTTCTACTGAACCGCACTGTGGCCTGAGGCCACTGGCTACATGAGGAGTCAAACCCGGAAGGGCCTTTGGAGCTTGTCGCCTCATTTAGTCCAAAGATGTCACTGCCACGTAACTGTTTACTTTGGAAGACTTACTGGAAAACCTCACTCTTGCCTCAATAACAGAGGTGCTTGAGCTTGTCCTAGCAGTGGTTGCATTTTTTATGGTTTATATTCTGTAAATTGTTTTACATTTCCCCTTAATACAACCTCCTTGGAATTTTTAACTAAGTTCATGATGCACTTCTAAGAAGCACATAGAATTTCAAGAAATCTAATTTGCACATTCACTTTGCTCACAGCTTCATTCAATGCTCCCGTCATCACGTTTCCTTTGCCTCTTCTTTTAAAAAATATTACCTGTGTGACTTCCCTACACTACCTGTCTCTTTGTAAGCCATTTCAACTCCAGAGTTAGAAGGAATATACTTAAGTATATAAATTATTCAACAGAGGCCCGCCTGGAACATAGATACAGTTTTCTAAGGAATACTAATTATCTGGGGGACCAATAATATATCTAGAGCTCAAATGCACACATTTCTCAGTGCAGACTGAAAAAAAAATCTGCTTCATATATCCCAGGAAGGTGCCAGCCACTGATACTATCCTGATTGTTGTTTTGCCCCATATTTTAAAGGGACCATCAGGCTCTTGTCTTATGTCAATAAAGTAAGATTTTAGATATCAGGAAAAAGCTAGTAGGAAGATACTTTGAGGAGATGAGCCATTATATCAGGGTTTGCCCAACGGTAGTACCTAATATTTTAGGAGGTTTTAAGCTAAGGTTATGACTAACACTTTTTAAAAGAAAAGTAAAGTTTTATGGAAATACAGTTTTAAGGAAAATACAGATACCAAAGTGCATTGCATAGTAAGGTTAAGAATTTTTCGTAAAATTATTTTGCCTGTGTGTGTTGTAGTAGTAGTATGCTGGGTTGCAAAAATACACCTTTTTTTACCAATCATTATGAAAATTGTCTTAATGATACCGTATAAGGAGGTGTCTTTTCTATAAAGGAAGTAAGGCCTGGACCTGGTCACACTCGATCCCAGAAACCATAACACACAATATGACACCTAGCAAATAATCACTTTCCTAGCAGAATATCTGCGCATTATTAGTCTTCTCATTTCTAAGTTTTTGTGCACTGAGAGGAAAGACAGAAACAGAGTGAGAGAGACTGACAACCAAAATGAATCATCACAAGAGCCTATGATCAATTTCTCTACAAATGTATTTCAAGAATAAAAAACACAAAAGTAGAGGTGAAAAGAAGCTGAAGATTAGAGCCGTGCTTCTCAAACTTTAGAGTACATTATAATCACACCACTGACCGCTTGTGGGGTCCCACTCCTGGACTTTCTGAATCACTTGGTCTTCCTTATACCAGAAATTTGCATTTCTAATTACTTTGCAGGTGATACTGATGTTCTTGGTCAGGAAATCACAATTTGAGAACCATTAGATTACAGACCTATGAGACAAATTTACAAATTGCAATATATAAACCATATTTGAGTCCTAAACTGTAAAAGATCTCCGCCAATTGGGAAAATTTCAGTTCTATATGCAGACACTGAGGAATTTCTCTCTCTCTCTCTCTCTCTCTCTCTCTCTCTCTCTCTCCCTCACTCTACCTCCTTCTTTCTCCCCTTTTCCTATACTAGGGACTTAACCTAGGTAAGGCCTTCTCACTGAGCAATATTCTCAGTCCTATTTTAAGTTTTAGTATATTGAAACAGGGTTTTGCTAAATTGCCCTGGCTAAGCTCAAACTTATGATCCTCCTGTCTCAGCCTCCCAGAGTGCTGAGGATTATAGATGTGTGCTACTAATGACCAGCTTGGTCTTCTTTTTTAGGCATGATAATTGTATTCTAATTCTGTTTTTAGTGAAAGGTACATATATTTAGAACACATGCTCAAACGTGAATGAAATGGTATGGAGTCTGTAATTGTGGTGGTTTGAATGTCCATGTCTTTCTAAAATTCATGCAGCTGCATATCCTTTCCTCAAAATGTTTGGGGCCAGGAATGTTTCAGGCTTCAGAGTTTTATGAATTTGGGAATACTTGCATGTAGATTTTACTGGCTGTTGCTAATCTGAATATTCAAACTCCAAAATTCTAAGTTTTTTCAGAGGATATAATAAAAAAATATTTTGGATTTAAGAGCTCTTTATATTTTGGATTTTCAGATTGGTGATGCTCATCCCATAGTATTAAGAAGTAGAGCTTCAAACTGGACGTGATGGTACACACCTGTAATCCCAGCTCTCAGGAGGCTGAGGCAGAAAAATCGCTGTGATTTTGAGGCCAGCCTGGGCTTCATAGTGAGTTCAAGGCCAGCCTGAATTACAGATCAAGATCCTGTCTCAAAAAACGAAAAAATGAAGTAGGGCCTTTAGGAGGTGATGAATTCATGAGGACTCCTCCTTCATGACTGAGGATAAGGCTGTTAGGAAACAGGTTTCCTGCAGCATGTCACCCTTTTTCTCTTCTGCTTTTCTGCCACATGAGGACACAGAAGGCAACAAGTAATTTGCGAAGCAAAAACTTGCATGAATCACGGAGCCTCCCTGTGTTCATGATCTTGGACTTCTCATCCTCCAGAACTGTTTTTTATAGATTGTCTGATCCATGGCGTTTCACTACAGTGGTACAAAGGGACTCAAATACTGATTTACTGCAAAATAATCAGCAGACTGATGGTGAGTAGTGGGGATGCCAGAAATAAAACAAGATCGGCTAGGCAGTTGTTGAATGTGTGAGGGGCGCATGAGGCCGTGTGCTATTCCTTCTCCTTTTGTGTGTTCCATAATAAAATATTTTAAAAACAAAAAAAAGTGGACTCAAATCCCTTTAAATATTACCGTCGGTCACCGGAAGGCCCTTTCCTCCACCTGCCCAGCACAGGCCAAAGGAGACAGACAGATCCACTTCTGCCTGCTGTGTGCCACCACCAAAAGGCCACGTCTTATGGGTGGCCCGTGTGGGCAGAGAGAACCAGCGGCTCCATCTTCACCTTCAGGGAGCTGCCACTGGAAGGATCTTTCCTGCAGGCAGCCAGCGGGAGCAGGGACACACAGCCAGGCAAGCCCTGCGTATCCGTAGGCCACCATTTGAGGCCCTTCGTTCCCTCAGACAGCCATCATCCACTTCTAGAGTCAGATAAACACACCCATGTGTGTCGGCCACCACCGTGGGAGTCCCAGTGTAGACACACAGGCTGAGAGAAGCAGCCCCACCTACACACACCTCTGATTGTCAGCGAGGTCCCAGTGTAGCTGCACAGCTCTGGAGAAGTCCTCTCCACACCCTGCTACCTCCTTGTAAATCTGAAATTAGGGGAACCCAGGTGCCTGTCCCATCCCCTGCACTGCCTAGGGCAGCCAATGTGGGAAGTGCCTGGAACCCCACAACCAGCTTGTTGGGAGGAACCCAGGAGAATGTCAAGAGGAAGGAAAAAGGCAAACTCAGACCTCTGGCCCACACAGAACAAGTCTGGGAGATACAGTCATGGAAGAAAACGGAAGTCACACACCTGACATCTCTGAGAGGACAGCAGCTGAAACAAGGAAACAACTTCATGAGACTGTAAAAGCAGTCAAATCAGAAATAATGCCTCAGGTAAAAGAAGAAATCACAAACATACTGAAAGAATTGTTCAGCAGGTCTAAAGAAGACACAGACAATAAAGAGGAGCACAGGAAAATGATGGAAACCTTGAATGAATGTAGAAAGGAATTACAATGCATGAAAAAGATTCAAAAATTAAAAATTCAATTGAAAGCTGGCAAAACCACTTGAAAGAAACTGAACACAGACTTTCAAATCTTGAATATAGGATTGTAGCTAGTGATCATGAAAGAAAAGATCTCTTAAAAATAACATAAAATCAGGAAATAACTCAATGACTGCAAGATGATGCAAAGAAGTATAATTTAAGAGTGATAGGTATCAATGAAGAAGCAGGGGTCAACACAAATTAAATTAAAAGTATATTCACAGAGCTAATAGAAGAAAACTTCCCAAACATGGGAAATGGATCTGGCATACAGATAAGTGAGGCATATAGGATTCCAGCTAGCCATAAGTAAATCTACACCCAGACATATATAATAATCAAGATCCCAGAAATTCAGCACAAGAACAGAATATTAAAAGCTGTTAGAGAAAAAGACAAATAACCTATAACAGAAAACCAATCAGAATCACAGTGGACTTGTCAACAGAAACCATCAAGTCAAGAAGAATTTGGAGTGAAGTGTTTCAAACCCTGAAAGAAAACAACTTCCAATCCAGATTGATCTACCCAGCAAAACTATCTTTCAAAACTGATGGAAAAATAAGATACTTCCAAGATAAACAACCACTGAAGAAATTCATGACTACTAAGCCAACCCTATAGAGAGTGCTAAAGAATACTCTAGAGAGGTATAAAGATGACTGTGGTTCCAGGAACAGGAGCAGAGGTGGATCACCAAACAGGACAGGCAATGGAATGAAGGGGAAAAGTGGAGGGCCAGCAGCAGGAGGACAGCAGCACAGGGACAAACCAATGTGTGCTGGCTGTAACCATTAATGTAGATGGCCTCAGGTCAGCAATAAAAAGAAACACAGGGAGAGTGGATCAAGAAACAAGATCCATCGATATACTGTACACAAGAAACACATCTAACTTGAAAGGAAATTCATAGACTGAAAATCAAAGGAGAGAAAATAATTGTGCCATGTGACAGGAAACAAACAAACAAACAAACATCGCAAGAGTAACTTGCCCATCAACTGCAGAATGGATAAGAAAGATATGATATTTTCATGCAGAGGAAAGCTACCAGCTATAAAGTAAAATAATCTCAAGGCTCCTATGGATAAATGGATGCACCTGGAGATCATGTTCCTGGCCAAAACATTTCGAACTCATATTTGTGAACCCTAGCATAAAAAACAGAAGGAGTTAATGGGATACAAAAGCAAAATAGTGACTGTAAGAACGAAGGGGAGGAAATATCTGAGAGGAAAAAGTGGAAACTGCTGTCTATTTCTTATTATTTTATCTTGAACTCTTGCATTATTTACACAGTTTTGTTAGGTTTGGCTTTCTTCTGTCTTGTTTTGTTAATTTTGTGCTGTCAGATGGTAGGGGCAGCTATTTTGAATATAATGAGATATTTTACAGTAATCATGGTTTTCTATTATATTGCTTTGAAGTCTTATAACGCTTTCATTCATTGGTTTGATTTTATTGTTTTGTTTGATTTTATTAAATGTGATGGTATGAAGAGCTATTTTGAAGAAAACAAGACATCATGGCAGCCATTAGTGATTTACTATCATTTAAATCAGTGATTTACTATCATTTAGTCTTGAAGTCCTACCATGCTTTTGTTCTTCTGTTTTGATTAGTTCTATTCTATTGTGGTTTATTTGATTTTATTATGTGTGATGGTATAAACAAATTTTTTTTGAGGAAAATGCAATATTATAGTAGCCATTGTTCACTTCCTGTTATTTGGCTTTGAAGTCCTGTAATGCTTTCATTCTTTTGAATGGTTGTATACTATTTTGTTATGTTTGATACTATTGTGTGTGAAGGTATACTCAACTATTTTGGAGAAAAAAGACATTATGGTAGCTACTGTTGATACCTAGTTGTCTTGTTGTGAAGTGCTGTGTTGCTTGCATTGTTTTGTTCTGATTTGCTTTGTTCTGTTCTCTTTTGTTTTATTCTCTTTCAAATAAAAAATTTAAAAACAAATAAATAAATACATATCCCTGTCACTCTTACAGAAAAAAATCTTCCTCTTTAAATCACTTTTCATTATAAAAAGACAGAGTTGTCAAACATAAAAAGGGCAAAGCATTTATTCATTTATTTATTTACTTCTTTTTAATTAGAAAAGTCTCCAACTTTGACCGAATCCTGTTTTAACTCAGGTGTCGAGGAAGAAAGATGACGGCAGCTTTCCCATCTGAGAGGACGCAGGCAGACCATCAGCTGCCCCGTACAGACACTGTCCTCTCCCTTCCTCGCCTCTCTGCTCTCTTTTATCACAAACTTGTCCTGGTCCATGGTGGCTCATAGAAGTCATAGGTAGGCGTCGGTGGGGGCAATTTGATGTTTCCTCTCTCTCTGTGATCCCTTTTGGGATCTGGCCAAATTTACAATCACCTACCAATTTATTACAGATACTCCAAAAACGCAGATGTAAAGACATGATAAGGAAGAAATATACTTAAATAAACAATGATTCCTTTTTTTTTTTTTTGTCTTTTTATCAGTACCGGGGATTGAACTCAAGACTGCCTGCTTGCAAGGCAGGCGCTTATGCCACTGAGCTAAATCTCCAGGAGTGTGTTGCTTCTTCAGCAGAGACAATCATTGACCACTGTAAGATAAAACTAGAAAAAAACCTTAAAATGTCCATAGTCTCCCCCTACACTGTAACAGACAAGGAAACAGACACACAGATCAAATGACTGGTCCAAAGTTGAGGGGAGGTGGCTAACTATTGGTAGAGTCCAGTTTACATTTTAAATAATGTTCTGATTAAGTGAAAGTTTTAAAAGGGAGGGAAAGAGAGAGACAAGACTGTCTCATGGAATATCTGTGTTCTAGTGAAGTTGTGAAAGTCTTTAATGAATTCTTCATATCTTTTGATTTTTGCTGTGAAACTGGAAATTGAATCAGGCTGGTAGCTCAGTTGAAAACATTTGGTAACTTAGGAGTTAAAGAGGGAGCCAGGCACCCCAGGACTGCAGCTACTGCTTTAAGCAAAAGCACATGAGACATTTTGCAGCCAATAATAATTACTAACATTTTGAAGCACTGAGACTTTGCCTGATTCCTCATTCCACACTTCAGTTCCCATGACAACTCTGCAAGGTAAATTCTACTCTTCTCGTTGTATGGAAGGATAAACAAAGACTCTAAAAGGTGAGCAAGCTGCCTGAATTCACATAGAGGGTTGAACCTCCATCCCCTGCCTTCCCCACAGTCATTACTAATATGGCTCCCATGTCCATTGGCTCTGGTTCTACAGGTTCTGCCTGGTAAAGGAGCCCCAGGCTGGGAGGGTGAGGAAAAAGGCTGAATGTAGCTCAGGTTTTGGCTTTCTCTTCTTGAATGGGGCCCCAACATAAATCCGTATAAAGGTACTCATGACCAAGTGGTGGCCCAAGCCCTCCACTCAGCTCCCATACTTTAGAAATCCTAACTTTAGAAAGTTTGCCCCATGTTGGAATGGCTAGATCCTAATGAAGCCAGAAATATCTCAGCATATTTTGTCCAAGAAGGTCATTATAGACATAGGTTGTGACTGGAGTTAGGAATGGAATGGGCACACAAAAGTAATTGCAAGTAGGCACAAGATAACATTTTGGGATTGTGGAAAATCTTCAAGCTGGAATGTGATATGGGGGTGAATAACTGCATACATTTACTAAAAATAATCTAACTTTTCATTTAGATTAAATGAACTGTACATCTGCAGTTTCAATGAAGCTTATTTTTAAAATTTTAGGATCAGATCAATAGTCCCATAAATTGGAGACATTCTTTAAAGCATTCTGTACAGCTAAAACATGTTCAGGAATGAATACAGTCATGATAAAATTAGGTTGATACGTGGAATATAGAGATTTAAGGATCCAGGATGGCTTTGTGACCCTAGGATATCTGTCTAGTCACATAGAGTCCCAAACTCCAGAGGACCTAGACTGAATGACAGATGATTGTCAACCAACTTGAAATTTATAATGGGCTCATTTTTTAATCTGTGTTTTATAAAAGAAGACTGATGGGAAAATGGTACATATGCACACAGAGGAGATTCTTGTGTCCACAGTTCCTTGCTGCCCCATTGGCATATAGCATATGTGAAATTCCATGACCACAAAATTCCAGGATCCCCCAGTGCATGGGGATTTGGTGAGCTCCAAACTTAGTACCGGGTAGACGTGTTTCCTCTATGACTAAGTAGGAGGGAGACGGTGAACAATAGATGGTAAGAGTCACATTTCCCTTTGTACCAGAACTTGTTTCAAATGCAGAAGTCAATGGTGTTTAAGAAACATAACTGACCAACACCATCACTCACTCTAGAAAAAGTCTGATTAACCACAGTTGCCATGTAATCAGGAAGCCTAAACCTAAGAGAATTGTTGTAAAGATTTATGCAGATCTAAGTTATCTAAGAGATGCTTAGATATCTCTGGCTTTTCCAACCCTCCCACCCCAACCATATCTTTTCTGACTTACACTACTCCCCACATAAGCCAACCACTTACCTTAAAAATGATGACAGAGAAACAGCAATCCAGAGTTTCCTTTCCTTACTCATCAGTAAAGGCAAAACACGTTGGTAGAATGAGCCCGTATTAAGGAGTGTCCATTTTTATACTATCACAAGTTGAGAAATAGTGGAAGAAAGGAAAAAATGCTACATTAAGTACTCGTAGCATTTTAAGCACAGGCCACGGCATTTCTATTTTTCAGTAGGCCTCGTAAATTCTAAAGCCAGCCTTTTAAAGATAACAGTTTGTTTTCCCCATTTTCAGTAAATCAAAACAGAAGGTGGTAAGAGATTGTATAATTTGTCTTAGATCACAGTAAAAAGCAGATTCTCCTCTACAGCACAAAGCCAACTCCAAGGTCTTCTTACCCTTCCTGAACCTGTGAAAAATTTTTACCAATAAAAATAAAAGAAATAAATACCCATCTTGGCTTAAAACCAAGAATTCCTATATGGTATTTCAAGTCAGCAAGTTCAAAGAATGATCTGCTCTCAGAGACTTGGAAAGAAGGTATTTTATTTTAAGCAAGTATACATAATTTTTAAGCCTAAATATCTTCTGTATCACTAGAGAACAGAACCTAAATGGATGATATGTACATCATGCAGAGTATTTGTGAAAACCACGGAAGTTAAATGTCTGTAAATCCAGCTGATTTCCAGTTAATTTTTTTTTAAAAGAAGGAAAAATAATATGCTTTTTCAAAGTATGAACAAAAGAGGATCTAGGCCCCACTCTTTTCTTGAGTGTTTATATTTTCATGTTTACAGAGGACACAGGATAAGATGGCCTTACTGGGCCACAAGAGACAAAAATGTGCCCCTCCTTTGATGTAAGTAGCAATCTTGGTAATTGTTGACAGAAAAGTTAAACACAACTTGCCCTCTAGTTTTCAAATTCTCAAGTAGTAATTATCATAAGCAAGCTTTTAACCACCTTCAGAGATAGATGAGTTTAAAAATAACAAGATGTAATATGCAAAACAAGTACCACAGAAGCCTAAATGAGTCTAGTTTAAGTCAGAAAGAGTATTTATGGTTAAATGTGTACAGCTAATTAAATCTCATGTAGCCCTTAATGCTTTGAATACGTCCACTCGTGGATTATTCATGACTCACACTCTGGTTACCCTGATTTTTCTGCATCCTCTCCTCCTTCAGGGGCACAGAACTCACCATCGACTCCTACAAAGTGACAGGAACAGTAAACACCAGGGATGAAGGTCAGCCAGTGGGAGGAGAGAGTGACAGCCTAATAATTATAGCTCACATTTATTAAGCCCTCACTATAGGCTGGGCACCGCACAAAGAGCTTTATGTCCATTATCAATAAATCTTTACAACAATTCTCGGAGGTAAGATTACCTCATTTCAAGATGAGGATACAAAAGCAAGTAATTTATCCTCGGGGTCACACAAATTTGAAATTTAAAGCCAGTCTGATGTCAATTATCCAACAGCATGAGGTAAAGAGACGCAGAAGTCTGTGTTTATCTTTTCTTATCCTGAATCTTTACATTCTTTTCCCCATATTGCTCATCCTTATAATATCCCAGGGCTAAAAACTGCCTTATCCAGGTTCATCAAGCATGGATGATGACATACTGAAACCACTTTATCCAAGGCCACTACTACGGGAGTATTTCTGGAATTAGTGCAGAATAAGCCAGATCTATTTCCACTCTCCATTAGACATCCTTGGGCAGGGCACAACTTCTGCATGTACGATAGGCCCTGGAGCTTACCTGTCATGCTAAATGAGAGTTATTTGGATGATAACAATGATATGACTACATTTCATGTGATTACACATAGAATATCACATTTTCTAAGGAGGACACAAATGGCCTTAAAGTAAGTACAAGTTTAGGCAACGAATTCATGTTTGTTTTTGCAGTCTTTTCTCCAAGCCCCTACTCCCAGGAGACTGACTCAATAGAGACTGGAGTGTTGGGTGCTGTGGAATAGACTCATTAAACTCAATAACCCTTAATTGGCAGACATATGGGAAAAAGCTCCATGTGTCTGGTATGTTTGTGCTCCTGAGAGAGAGCAGAATGCAACCATTAGGGAAATAAATCAAATCAATAACAGTTTGCCTGAACACAATTCAAGCCAGTGGAAAAAGACAAGAACTCAGTCTGCTTTTAAAACAATGGCCTCATTCTGACCCTGATAACTTTTCTATCCAATCAAGGATTAACTACGCTACCCTCAACTTGTCTGATTATCCATATAACCATTAACACAGGAAACTGCGTAGTTTCATTTGTTGGGGACAGGGAGACTTTCACCACTACAGAAGCTTTTAGAATTTATAACAGAGAATCTAATCTTCCCTAAGGACAAAAAAAGAAATCAGCCACTTGATACGTCTCAAAATTCTAACATTTCCAGGTAGGCACAATACATATTCTCATTTTAAAAGTAGATTTTAATATTCCTATATTAAATTATGCTAGTCTTTATTTTTCAAGAATGATTAAGTCTAGTTGCCTTACCAAAATTTGACTGAGGGAAAAACCAGTGCTTCGTACTCATTGTGGACCAGAGAAAGTTTCCTGCAGCATTATTCCCGAAACCATCCCCTCTGGTGCTGAACCTTAGGGGTCCACATAGTAACGGTGGCTACCATTTTGGATGACATGGATCAGACTGTGTAAATCTTAAATTAGAAAAGGCCTCAGTGAACTAGCACAGTCTCGCTAGTCTTCAATGACTGGCTAAAAGAAGTATAATTTAGTCTGAAGTGTGTATGGGGAGACTCCATAGTGGGAATCTGAGCCTCGGAGAATGCAGAGTCAACTAACTACTGTTAGGAAGTCACGTTAGTGGCTGCAAATCCTCTTGAAGTGGCAAGTTTTCTTTTAGGATATATCGTGCTAAGATTAAAGAAAAAAGTTGGTTAAAAAAAAAAAAGAAGCAAGTGTCAAGCAGATAGCAGATTTATTTTCAGGATTATATCAAGCACAAAAATGAAAGGACTTCCCGGTGCAGTGTTGTCATGGTTACCTGATCTCTTATCAAAAAGGAGAATCAAGCAGGGAAGGGAAACCTAGAAAAAGGCAGTAACCAGAGAGGTCTGCTCCTCCGCGAGGGCTTTTCATCCAGCTGAGATTGTTTATGAGGGTATAAAACAGGGGTAATATGCTTGCTCTAGATAGTTTTTAAAGGAGCTTATTTTGCTATGCAGAATAAAGGCTTTGTTCTGCTGTGCTGTCTAAAACATAAAAACACAATGGCTATGTCTTTATTCAGAAGAATTTCTAAATGAACAGGGGGGCAACATACCTTTAAAATTTCCTCTCCAAGCACTAAAAAAAATATTTTCTGAAACTACAAACTTAGCATAGATCAAGTTATTTTCTTAACCAAGCTGCATTTTTCTTCTTCAAAATATTTTAAAAGATTTTATTTGGAAGCCACCAGTTTAAAAGAGAGCCTGGCAAATTCTTTTGAATGATTATGAAGAATATCCCCTTAAGTTCTATTATTATCCTGGCCATTACCTCCCTTTACACTCTCATAAACCGTTGTCCTCAGAAAACACAGAGTCTGCAGATTGCTGGGTACAAACTCTCACTTTTCCAAATCCCAGTGAAATCCTCACCGTATCTAACAACAGCTTGCCAAGTGCCCTTTCCTGTACTGACAAGCAGCAGGAATGTGTAGCGGCCAGCGTGTGAAAAGACCTGGCCGAGAAGACCTGGAAATTGGACCCTGTTTATTTCATGGACTTGGCAAAGAGGGTTAGGAGGAGCAGTAAAGGTCACTCGTTTCTTTAACAACTTAATCTCTGAATTATGCCCGGTTCTCATTTCCCTTTGAAGAAAGACACTAACCCTGAGTGATCTGAGAGATCTCGAAAAAAGAAAGTCAGCCTGATAAGCAGTAACTTTGACTGCTCTTACAAGGTTCACGCTGATACTGAATTCTCCTTAAGATCTTCTGATGGACTCCACACTGTACTAGACATTTCAGATGCAATAGTTTATGTCATGCAGATCACATCCCTGTGAAACAACTCCCTCATTAAATGTGAGCAACCGAAGCTCAGAGAAGAAACTTACTCTAAATCACGAGAACTTATTTCTTAACTCATTTACCACACCAGCAACAGAAAGCTAAATGTTTCTCACCTAATTTCTGATGAAATATTTTAGAATTTAAATATTAAAATATGTATTTAAGTTACATTTTTGTGTTTCTGTGTTAAAAACAATTTTTGCACCATTAGGTGGATTGTCAGTTTACATTATCTGCACTTTCATTTTACAATAATTAAAGGGAGTCCCATAAAATAGGTGATATAAAAGGAAGCTTTGAACCTGACCAGACTGAGAACAACTGCACTAAATCATTACTCCCAGGAAATTTGAGATTTGACTCTAATTTTTACTTAAAATTGGGAACACAGAAGATTTCTCAAATACAAACTGAGAAGTCATTGTTTCTGGACTATAACTATGAAGTTTCTCAAAATAAATTAACTTTATTTCCAAACAACAATAGAGGAAAGGAAAACTTCATTTGTAAGGAGAAGTCCACACCTTTTAATTGGAAAGTCAATTTCTTTGACACATTAATTAATAATCCCCTCAACCACGAAGAGTCCAGCACAAAGCACAGGCCTCAGGCCTTCCTGAGTGAGAAGAGAGCCTGCTAAGGGAAGCAGTGGTCCAGTGGTGCGCTGTGACCAGAAAGTCAAGAGATAACCAAGACCTCATTTAACCACCAGAAAAATGGGATCAATGGCGGATTCTCATTCTCTGGCTTCTGAATCCCATGTGGCCAAAGCCACAAAAAGGAGCTTTCCACATTATTTTATTTGAAGAATCTCTAGAATCACAACATATTCAAGCATGAATTGCTCTGGGAAACTTTGGGCTACTCATACGCCCAACTAACTTACAAACTTGCTTGAATCTGTGATACAAAGATACTAACCCTTCCTCCGATTCCTTTGGAAAGAATAGCTAAACACAATACTAGAAATAACACATTCTTTTCTATTTTTCTTTTGTTATTTTGGATCTAAAACTTTTCAACAAGAATCCTTATCCAGCAAGCATACAATACAAGAGGAAACCACAGGATATTTGTAGAATTAAACTGACTTCTCAAAGTTTATTTCTTTTGTTAAGAAAGTATGTTTTAATGGAGGGTGGAAACTTTAAGTTTTGAAGCTAAGGTTTCAAATTTTATTCAGGTTGTATTTTTACTAGAAACAATACTGTTTTTCCTTTGTAGAATATAAAAGATTAAGTTTCATATTTCAATTCTTATTAAGGCCCAAATATCCAAATCCAACATTAAGTGTGTGTTTGACCCCATATCCTCCTAACGTTAGCAATGCAGTTTATACAGAACCGTGAGACAGCACATAGCCACCCACCCATTGCATGAGTAATAGATGGAACTTACAGCAGCTTGCTGTTGAGTGGACTCTTTTAGTATGTTGAGCACATCTAAATAAGAATAAACATCAGATATAAAGTGTGGGCCACAGTAAGGAATGAAAATGGGATTACTCTTCACAACACCTATAGTTCATATGGCTTCAGATTTTAGACTACTGCTCTTGGTTCAGCCTTATAGACTAAAATCAAATTATAATTATTTACACTTAAGAGATCTTTAGACAAACTTATTTTCCATGAAAGAAGTTGTAGTAAATTATAGGTTGTACAAAAACATTGATTTAGTATATTTTCAAAGAATTTGATTAAAATGGCCATACCAAAGAACATTTACTTACTATCAGTATAAAATCTTTTTAGGTCATTTGAGAAGATTTTGGATAATAGGTGACAATCACAGGGCATCCTTGTGACATTTCTGGAATCTAATGAAATCTCTGTGTAGCCTAAGTTGTCTGAATAAACTTCAAGAGCATTTCCTCTTCCTCTTCTGTAGGTCAAAAATCTTGACATCAAAAGCTACTAGAATGGACTCCAAACCAGGTCCATTTTAAAAGTCCTTCAATATAGATCTCTATGGTACAGCAACAAAATCCAGGGAAAACTTTACTGTTGCATTGTTTCAAATCTCTTAAACCTCAGCCTGAGAACCCGCTTGTATCTTTTTCTAAATTTTATCACTATCTCCTCATATCCAGATATCCTTATTTGTTACCCCATACTCAAACAAAGCAAAGCACAAAGTTTCCCAAATCATCTTCCCTAAGCGACAAAACAAATCGCTTCCCCTAAGCGATTCATTGTGAAACCCATGAGTGAATTCGGGATGAGCTCTAAAAACCTCTAGAATTTCACGAATTTACCTCATCTGTAGCGGATCAAGATTTGTCATTGGTTTTCTATAAATATTCCATTTTTATTTTCTAGGTTCAGCCTGAAAAAAAATAAGATGATACAGGACACAAAGGATGGTCACAATGTAATGAAACCACTATCCTGGGTATACACATTTAGTTCCTATACATATTCATGGAAACACTTAGATGAAGCAGAACAAGATTAACATGACAAACAGCATTTAAAAAATTACTGCATATATATACAACCCTTTCCAGAAAGGATTTGAATTGAGGTTAATATGCAATGTATGAGATATACTATATATGTATATATATAGCATATGTACAATATATACATATGCTGTATAAATATATAGTATATTCTTATAAATACTTCATATATATATGAACACATGTACACACACAAGTGGAGGGAGATCAGTATACATGTGAAGGTGATAGAAACCAATAGAGTCACTAAAATTTGTTCTAATATTGGCTGCAAGTCTTCTGGAAATCAAAGCAAAAAAAGAAGTATGATCACTTACAAAATTCGGCTTAACAGAGAGAAAAAAAGATCTTCTGACATCTAGTAATTTGTGTAGTTCCTAACGTACAGTATGGTTGTAAGGAATAATAGGTAAATAATATACATAAATTGTTGTGAATCATTAATTCATTTATTTAGTAAATGTAATGTATCGACCTTGGGTATAATAAGGAAAAGATAAAGTCCTTATCCTCGAGTTTTCAGTCTAGTGAGTACAAAGAAGTATCCTCGAGTACAAAGAACCTCCAACTAAACAAGTCACAACATGTTGACAGCATAGTACTGTGGATAAGGTGTTGGTCCACCTGTAAATGTTCCTACAAAATCAAACCGATTTTTGTTTTCATTGTCCTACTAGTCTGTGTCTTTTCCAGAATCCAGGACCAACATTCAGCAAACAGACTTAACCTTTTCAACACAGACTCCGGAGTACCACTGTGACAGCAGCCCTGTCTCGAGTGCAGCCAAGCGTCTTTGTTCCTTCTCAGCCCCAGGTCACTCCTGGTCCCCTCTTCTCCCTCTGCCTCCGACACACACTGCACTTGCGTAGCTGTGTGACTGCCTACTTCACCTTGGTTTAGGTGCTGAAGATCCGAAACTTGAGGTCCGGGATTATTCACTGGGATTGTCAGCAGCATTCCTATGTGGAAGGAAAGAGACCGCAGGGAGGGGAGGAGACTCAGCAATGCTGGATTTAGATTTTTCTGATATGAGAAACATTGGATCTAATTGATGGGAGAGGACCCAACAGAACCAGTCTCAGCTCTCACAACCAGCGAGGCCAATAATAATAATAGCAACAACAACAACAACAACAATAATAATAATAAATGTTTTTGATGATTCACAAGTGATATGTATATATTTAAGAATAAAGCAGGTTTGCCTTAAGTATAGATGATTTTAAGACTTCTGTGCTTTCTGAGTAAATATCCACCCGACCTTCTTGATAGTGCCTGCAGTTCCTTTAACACAGGAAGGAGATTTCTTCCAGCCACAATTAGAGATAAAAGGATTAAATGTAAATGTGTAAGAAAGGTGACTGATTTGTTTCAAGTAATGGCAAATAATGATATCAGGAGCTTCCTTACCTCCCTAATCATCCCTGCCTCTCAAAGCAAGAATTTAAATATTTTTTGCACCTGTCCTTGCCCATGCTACCTAGATTCTGTCTTCCTTTGAACCTTGGTCCATTAACTATCCCTCTGCTACCCAAAATTATCAGTGTCATTGATTCAACATCCTAAGTGCTACCAACTGGGGATTCTTCTGTTGATAAAATAGACACATAGCCTTGCCTGCAAGGGAAAAGATAAAGCAAGGAATAGGAATTATATATAAAGGGGAGAATGTTGGAATTCTAAATAGGGGAAACTTCCCTAAAAAGGCAACATTTAAGCAAAAATTTAAAAGGATATTTTAAAAAAGTGCAGAGTTCAGACAGGAGCAGCATGTGCAAAGGACCTGAGATGTGTTGTGCCAGAAATAGCATATTTTTCCTCATACTAAGAAGGCCAGTGAAAGAAAGTTAAAGAGGTCAAAAAGGTCATAGAATTGTGTTTTACTTTTTTGTGGTGAGAAACTACTGGAAGATTTTGACCAAAAAGTGATGTGATCTGAATTACATTTTAATAGGATGATGGTACCATCCTGGCAGTAAAAAGTCACACAGTGGAACAGGGAGTCTAGTGAAGAGGTTAAAGCAGCAAACCCATGCAAGAGCCAGTGGTGCCCTGGACAAGGCCGCAGTCATTAGGAGAGAGCACGGAGACTGCATGAAATGATGCAGTGCTGGATTATGTGCAGGTGGGCCTACAATATTTTCTGAGAAGTCAGATGTTAGCGATCAAAATAAAAGAAGAGTCAGGCCAACTCTGAGGCTTGAAACCTGAATAACAAGAAGAATACAGTTACTATTTCCTGGGATGAGGAAGATTTTGGAAAGATTAGACATAAAGTGGAACATCAGAAGCTCGGTTTTGCATGTAATTAGATACCTAAGTAGAAATGTTGAATAGCAATTGGATGACATTTAAAGTCATGATACCAGGTTAAAATGAACATGAGAGTAAGTAGGGACACAAAAGACAAAAGGGCCAGCACTAGTTCTGGGACAATCCAACCAGCAGATATTACAGATACAGAGAAGAACCATGAAAGAGAAGCAAGCAAAGAAGTCGTAGGAAAGTGTGCGCTATAGTCCTAGTGGAGAAGAGACTGACCCGTGGCCCGAAGGCCACCCCACTGACCAGCATAGAGAGCGAGGACCGTTCATTGCTGCTGTCTTAGCTACTGTTTTGTGTTACTAAGACAAAACACCTGATACCCAAAGTTAAATAGGAAAGGCTTATTTCAGCCCACCGTTTGTAGTCCACCGTTCAGTCCATGGTCAGTTGGCTCCGAGGCACAGTAGCACGGCAGAGGGGCATCGCAGAGGAGAAAAGGCCCATGGTGGGGGCAGGAGAAAGCAGGCTGCATCCAGCCTGTCTTCCCTTTTATCCCTCCCATGCTAAGAGCCTTCTGGGGGGTGCCCCACACCTGGGGAGGGGGCTTTCCACTACCCACACCAGAACTATGCTAAATCAAACAGTGAACTAAGTTAGTCGGCACATCCTTAATCAGTATCACACCCGACATCCAGCCACTTCTGAAAAGCCCGCCTATGAGCACATGAGTCTTTGGGGGACATCTAGATTCAAGCTACCAAAGCTATTGAGTTTAGTCATGTGAAAATCTCTGATGTCTTTGACAAAGAGGTTTCAATAGTATGATGGGAATATCCATGCTTCCCACTACCACTCACTGGAGATAACACAAGAGAGGATGAAATACGAGAAATTAGAGACTACAAAGAAATTTCCTTCAGGATGTTTTGCTGAGACTGGAAATGGAGAAACAGGCAATGGTTTGAAGGTGGAAAGTGAATTTAAGAAGGTTTTGATTGTATGTGTGTAGGCGTGTGTATACACATATTAAATAAAATAAATTTAGTGGGCTTATGTTTTAAGAGGAAGATCTAGCAAAAAAGAGAAAAATTGGTAAGATAAGACAGAAAAGAAATTGCCAGAGCAGTGGCCTGAAAGGACAGGGATAATGTGTTTAAATGGAGCGAAGACCGGGCAATGGCCACCCTTTCAACCGGCTCTGTCCCTTCAGCATCTTTCAGAATCTGTAAGCTTTCCTGTGGCAAAACTAAGTGAAATCGACTGAACGGTTTGTCCTCTAAAGCTCATATTTGAAGTTTATTCTGGTAGCAATTTCAGGTGGGGCCTACGAGAGGTGATTTGGGTGGAGCCCTCCCGAATGGGATTCATGTCCTTGTAAAAGAGATCCCGGAGAGACCCCTCACCAGCTCTACCAGGTAAGGCCCAGAAAAAGTGGCTGTGTGTGGACCAGGAAGCGGGTCCTCGCTAGACACTAAGTCTGCAGAAATCTTGATCTTGAATTTGCTATTTGAATTCCACAACTATGTGCAATAAATGTGTGTTACAAGCTACCCAGTCAGTGGTATTCTGTTAAGATAGCAAGCATTTTTCACCGCATGAGGCTACACATCTCCTCTTGCTTCTTTCCTTTACACAGGCCAGTGTCTTTAAGACAATTTTCACATTTGCTGTGTATTCCTTTGGCTCCCTTTCATGTGCCATCTTGAGACAATCTAGCTTCTGTCTATCAAAGACTTTGGAACTGCCAGTTTTAAGACACTATTTTCTTTCTACTTCCTGAACCCCTCTGACTACTGACCACTTCTTTCACTAGAAACCTGTCCTCTGTACCTCTGTCCTGGGCAAGCCTCCTGGCCTTCCCCACAATCTTCTTTCCTCTCCTTACACTTCAGATGTTGGAACTCTGTTGGATCTTCTCAGGCGCCTTCTCACTGCAGTATTATTTGATCCAAACCCAGTGGAGACTGCAGAATTTCCACAGAGGAGCTAGGAAGTGGTCTTAGAGCTGAGTTTGCAGAGCAGGCTACTGTTACTTGCATGTGCTGTTTATCTGAGTGGCTTTGTTGGGTTCTGATGTAGACTATTAGAGGATTTAATTTCCTGTCACCGGTCACCCTTTGTCTTCTGTGGTCAAGGCTTCACTTGACATTTACACATGGGGCTGTCTTACTGAGTAAGTAGTAAAGGCACAATATCTAAAGGAAATATTTGAGGAAGAAAGAAGGGAAGAAAGGAAAGAAAGCTGTACAACCGAACCAGTAAATCTGTAAAGCAGGTGTAGTGGTGCAAACCTGTAATCCCAGCACTCAAGAGGCTGAGGCAGGAAGATCACTTCAAGTTCAAGCCATTCTGAAAACCATAGTGCATTCAAGACTGGCCTGAGCTACATAGTGAGACCCTGCTCCAAACAACAAAAAACCACAACAAAAGTAATCTTTAATCAACTATCTACAAATCAAATGTCAACTACAATTTAACTCTTTATGTGTCATCTGTAAGCTATTTTAATATGACGTAGAAATGAACCTCTAGAATTAAGTGTGCCTAAAGACTACCAGTGATTCACTGACAAACCAAACCAAAATTTCTTCCTGAGTTCTGTACCTTCTTTTCCAATTGCCTACTACCCACAGTCACCTCCAGGAGTACAGGTAGCCCCAACCCAATACACCCCAAAATAAAATAATCTTTCCTCTCAAACATGTTTTTATGATTTATACAGTAGAAATAGCTTAGAAATATTGGTCAGCTTTCTAGGCTCAGATTTCCACTTCTTGAGTTAATCATTTGTGGGAAAATTAAATTTAAAATAGGATTTTGTCCTTTATCAAGACTTACACTGCTCCTGAGCCAGGAATACAAGCCCAGGAAGGCAGTAAGTCCTGCTGCAGGCTGTGAGAAGGACCTCAAGAGACAGTGAGGAGTAGGGGAAGCAGCGTCTTTGGGAAGGAAATGAAGACAATTCTCAGAGGCCACGCAGGAGCTTTATTTGGGACTTGACTTGTACAGCCTAGAGCATGGCTTGGGGAGAGGAAGGAGAGGAACAAGTTATGAGTTATGTTATCAAGGCTTCACCTGACACACATGGGGCTGTTTTACCTCCTTAGTTGTGTCTAGAAATCTGGTGGCCACTCATGATCACGAGCAAATGTCCAGGCACAACAGAGGAAGGAGGTCAGCAAAGGGGCTTGTACGTCTGATCGGGGATCATGAAGGACCCTGCTTACCAAGAGCCAGAGTTAACAATTTTATGCTGAGGCAAAACCTAAGTCACTGAAGAAATTTGCAGGGGACTAATACTGAGGAAAACAACTCGTAGCCACAAGGAAAATAAATGAAGTCCATTTAGAGGTGGAGAGAATCCTAACAGACTACTGCAAACATCGCGACTAGCGATGATGAGGTTGAGTTAAGACAGAAGCAATGAAAGGGACAGAAAGAAAGCAAGGAAGGTGTTAAAGCACAAACCTACGAGCTGGGAGGCGTGTGGGGCAGCGGGACTCCTGGGTCCCCGTCTCAGAGCCTTTCCAGCTCCTGAGGACAGGTGAGACGATGCACACCTGACATGTGACCGAGGCTTATGAAATATGTTTTTCCTTTCTTTTCCCTTACTGCTGGCACCGCTTCCTACCTAGGAACTAAAGCCCAGAAAGTGGGAATAATTCTGGCTCCCACCGTCCTTCACCCTCATATGGCCTTCCTCAGAGTTAATGCCACTGCGTGAGAGAAAAGAAACCCAGGAGAGAAACATTCTGCATGGAGTTTAAGGGCTGCCTCTGACCTGAGTTCATGTTTTGACTGAATGAGCAAACAAGGGCCCTGGTTCAAAATGTGAGGCTGATATGATGGGTGCATGCTTGTAACCCAGCACTCAGGAGGCTCAGGCAGGAGGACCGCTGTAAATTCAAGGCCAGTGCGAGCTACCTATAGCGAGTTCAAGGCTAACCTGAACTACATAACAAGACTCTGTCTCAAAAAACCACAGAAACAAAAAAGTGTACTGTGGCCTTTTCCCAGCAGGGTTTGCGCTGAGATGAGCGTTGGGTGAGCAATAGCCTGGCCATGTAACACCAGCTGCCTCCCTCTCTCTGTCTTTAGTCTCCTCTTTCCCCAGCCCCATTCAGGGGCTTCTAAATTACCAGATCCTTGGCTAACCGCAGAGACTGGAATGACTAGGGAACCTTGTCCACCATCTTCCCAGGGGATATGATTAGTCAGCTAGATTGCAAACAGTGTTGAGGACAGTATGGGGTCATTTGTTTTGTTTTTTGGAGTTTTTGTTTTTTTAAGAGGGAGCATTTGTTTTTACAAATAATACAGGCTGCAAAGACAAGGACCTGTGGACAGAATACAGATCTGTTGTTGCCAAGGGTGCACGAAAAGAGGCAGGAGGGAACTGTGAGGGAAGATAGAGATGTTTTACAGCTCCATTGTGAGGTTGGTTTCACGATTGCTGAATTTTGTTCAAACGGAATGGAGCTAACTATATGCTAAAAATGCATACATTTCACTGCATTTAAATTACATCTTAGTAAAACTGGCTTTAAATAAACAGATGACCAAGTGAATAAATAAAGATATTCATAAGTAGGTAGAAAGGAATCAGTAAATGTTGGCTAAATACCGATAAATCTCAATATGGCACTAGCTGTCAAAACTGCAAATTTTGCTCTTTCCTTGAATGTCTGTATTTTAATAGAGAATTCTTGAAAGCTGGAAAAAAAAAACCTTTACAGCTCAAAGAAGTCTCTAATAAAATGAATTTTTTTCAAATGCAAGGCATTTTATTACAAACCAGAAGGGGAGTTCTAGATGAAGAAGGACCAGGAGAAGAGCCTCTAAATTTACCAATTACAGAACGAAGATGCACATTTTAAAGACCGCCTCTTCTTATTACGGGCTTTTCTTTGACTGCTATCCTGGTTCATGATTTTAGAGTCTTATGTGAAAAATAATCGTGTTTACCAGCAGTAGACATGTGCTTCTTGTAAGTTCACATTGGAGAATGCGATGTTTCCTAGAAGCTGGAACCTTTGAAGGTCAAGGCTGGAATTTGTCCCTATCTCACCGCTAAGCCAAATGTCAGCTTTTCCTGTCTTGTTGATCTCCCAGGTAAGTGCCGGAGAGTTAGCCCTGACAGTAGCCTCATTGTCCACTTAGGCCCATTGGTGAGCAGGAAATGCCTTTGGAGGGCTGCTCTGTGCTTCCGCTCTCTAAACACACTGTCCAGTCTTATAATATCAAAGTACCCAATTTTCTTTTTAATTTACCACCCTCCCGCCTGACAGGACAGGTTTTCTCTATCATAGACCATTCCAGAAACTCGTTTTTTCTAGAGCCACTCAAAACCCAACATGTCAAAAAATCTATGTTTTAGGTTTGTTTGCTTGTTTCTCTCTTATCACCTGACCACTTCTTGCTGTCTCATTTTTCCAGAATATGCGTGAGCAGTTGTTTGAACTGATGCATTGGCGGTTGTACTCCTTGGCAGAAAAGCATGCAAGAGTCTGCGGGTGAGAAGAGTTTCCTTCTACACAGGGCTCTGACACCCCACCCTGCCAGGAGAACCCAGCTTGCTGCTTGTGCTCCAGCTAAGCTTATAGCGTTCGTATTACTGCCCATTCTTCACTCTCACTGGTTTGTAGCATTTTACTGCTGTCCTGGAGAGTCAGGAGTGCCCACTCCGCACACCCTTCAGCCAGCTGCCCCTAAAATGGTGGGCACCAAGCTCTCTTTATCTCTGCCACCAAACCGTCTCCCCATATTTGAACCCTCTCTCACAAATCTCGCCCAGTCACCTCCAATTCCAGCTTCCTTGGCTCAGCTATTACGGAGCTTTCTGAGCCCACCCTTGCTTCCTGCCCCCAACAACAACAAACCACAAGACTCAGGCTGCTAATTGCTTCCTTCCTGTGCAAAAGGTAACCAGTTGACTACACCTGCTGAGACTGTTCTAACTTATGACTGCAGAACTGATGAAAGGGTTCCACTCCTTTTGAAGTTCAATAAGAGCTAACTTTTACTGAATGCTTACTGCAGGGTCATCAATTGTGCTAACTTCAATTAGGTCAGTTAATCCACCTGTGGGAACTAAGGAGCAGAGAGACAGCAGCTAATGAGAGACCCAGCTGCCCCTGAAACCCGTGTCTCATTCATAACCCTCAACAAGCTAAATTAGGTCCTAAACTGGTTTGCTAGTCCTCCTGTCCTCCCTGTTCACTATCCCAGCCGGCTCTGCTTGGAATTATGCAGAATCCAATGATGAAGGCTACTAAAGTTCCATTATCGGTCTGAAAGATTTGGGGGCTCTTCCACAAAGTTTTACTTTATGCCTAGTCAAGTGGACCTACAAAGTCAAGAAACTACACAAAAATATATAGGATAGTGGCAGTGTATGCTCAAGAAGCTTGAGCTCTGCTACTTATGTCCTTCATGTCTATTCTTTGCTGTTGGCTGAAATGTTTTACCACAATATAAAAAAATGCCAGTGTAATGACTGTAAATGTTGTATCAGACAGTTTAAACTTGTTTAATGAGCACTTGGAGGGCAGAGGCAGAAAGAGATTGGTATCCACTATATTTCTATTGTAAAATTTGAACATCCACACTGCAAAACATTTGGAAAATACAAAATAGTTAAATACAAAATAGACAATGTTACACAGATCCCTATCTTCATGAGTGACTTCTGTTAACACCACTGAGTTTCCTTTCAGACTCCTTTCTATATAAATAAGTATAACTTGCCAAGTGGGATATCTATGATATAAAAACATGTACTTAATTTTTTGGAAGTATTTTAAAGGCTGCAAATTATTTAATTAACAATAATTTATTTAACTATTTCCCCAAAGTTGGACCTTTGAGGTTTTCTCATTTGCTATTATAATAAATGCATCTTTCTCATTATTTACCCAGGATTGCATGCCAAAAATAAAGTTACCAAGTTAAAAAGAAGTTTGAAAGAATTTTTAAAGATATAATTTAATGATTCTAAGTATTATTACAGTTCAATATATGATTGCTAAAGAAAATGGTGAATCTATACTCATATGCTCATGTCAATTTTTAATGGCTAAAGCCATTTCGGTAAGACTATCACATTGTTTTGAATAAACGAATCTTTTTTTAAAATAAGAGAAGGAAAAAAGATTTAAAATACATTCACTTTTGCATGGTAGTAGGTATTTAAATGCTTCAGAAAACCTTGAGATAATTTGTTATGATTGGAAAGTCTTCAAAAAGAGAAAAAGAAAATTCTTCCTAAAATAAGTCATAATAAGAAAAAATAAAAGCAAGAGAGTGTGAAATCTGAAGTTAATGTTAAATGTGAAGAGATTCTTGAATGCTTGATTCATTGCTTTCTAAAAGCTTTTGAAGACGTCAGCTTCCTGAAGTTTTTGGGCTCTCTGCTGCCTTTAGGAAAGCAGGTTGAATGTGAATGGGAAGCCTGTTAGGAGGAACGCAGTGCTTTGATGACTTGCAATCCTTAACTTTCAGTGGTTGGAGAGCCAATTATCTGCCACGTGAGCTGTGTAGACCCTTACTTTCTTTATTCTTCCTAATAGTTAACCAGACTTATGCTCATTTAACATCTCCTTAAGACCTAGAGCAAACGTGGGCAGAACGCTCTAAAGAAGATAAACCTCAGCACTAAATGAAGCAGATTATCTGTCTAGCATGGGGAATACTGATTAGTAGCGCCTACTACCCTAATGGAGCACAGCTGGGTGCTGGGGAGATAAATTAGCTTAGTCAACTGCCCGCTGGGTCAGGATGCTTTAAGACTCGGACAGAAAAGGCACAGAGCAGTGATATTGAAAATAGTAATGATACAATACAGCTCACAACTCAGTCTTCACATCCTTGTGGTCACTTTAAACTCCCTGATGAGATAGCTAGGGACCATTATGGTGGGACAGAAAGCGGAGATGGCAAATACTCCGCTGGGCACATTAACTACTACCTTTTACAGCAGGGTGTGCTGTTTCTGCGCTATTGTGAACAGACCTGTCATGAGACCCTGAGAAAAATACAGAAGTACAATGTTTGCATGAAATGAGAAATTGTTACCAAGGAAAAACATAAAACAGCCCTTTTACTTACTCTTAGTCAACTTAAAAATCACTAATTTGGGCGGGTCACATACCTGGGCAAGACAATATTTGATCCTCAATGGTTTTGCCATAGATAATACCTCTGATATGTAGCTATAATAACAGTTGTCTAGGTTACATCCTAGGCAGCTGAAGAACATTTTTGCTAAAATACTGATTCTCTACTTGGACCTGTAGATGCCTGATGCGTGACTAAAATAGAATAAAAAGCTTGACATCTCTGCCTTCATATTTCAACCTCTTTGCTGTCTTAAACCTTCAATCAGATTCTGTAGCTCTGCCAGTTGACATGTTGATCAGTTTTTAAACATTATTCCAACACTTGACCTATTGCTCGTCAGAACTGGTATGTGTTATTCTCTTTTTCTCTCTCCTCTTTGATCCCCCACTCTTGTGCTTCCTCGGCAGCCACGGGGGTGCTGTCTTTCAGCCCTAACACAGGACCCACACTTATGAGGCTCGGATGTTTTATACAGAAAGATAGCTACAATTACACCAAAAATCAACGACCTCTAGAACAAGTTGATGGTGCTACCTAGTGACCCAAGTCTGTCTGGAATTGTGTCCCTCGTTAATGGAAATCACCAGACTTTGATCTACCCCAGCTAATTGATAAAAATTTGTTGCTAGTATAACCACTGTTGGTATAATCCACTATTGTCAGTGATCATAGGGGATGGATCACTGGGGGTGTGACCTGGAAGAGTCTCTTTCCCTCTGCCTTTGATCTCTTTCTGCTTCCTGCCACCATGTCATGAGCTGTTCCTCCCTGCCACGTCTCCCTGCCTTGGAGCCAGCTATGGACTGAAACATCTACAAACTATGAACCAAAATAAACTTTTCTCCCTTAATTCACAAGTATCAGGGATTGTATCTCAGGGACAAAGACAAACACTAAGACAACCATTTTGGAAACTTTTAGGGAGATTCCTCAAAAGTAAAAATGGAAATTCCATCTGACCCAGGTATACCTCTCCTGAAAGAATTAAAGACATCACTCTATAGTGATACATATATACCCATGTTTACAGTAGTGCAATTCACAGTAGCTAAGCTCTGGAAATAGCCTAGCTCTCTATCCACAGATGAGTAAATAAAGCAATGATACATCTACAATACACATAACAGAATGTTGGTCAGCTGTAAAGAAGAATGAAAATGTGTTATTTTCAGGCAAATGGGTAGATCTTGAGCCCATTAGGCTAAGCGACATAATGGAACACAGGAAGTTAATCCACATATTTTTTCTTGAGACAGAGAGAGAAAGAGAGAGAGAGAGATTGGAAGTGAAAGGGGGTCAGGGAGGTAAGTGAGATGAAGATAAAGGAACTTAGAGTGATCACATGTGTTACGTGGGTATGCCAATCCCCAAAATAAGCATCACTGGTCAGTATTGCAAGCATGCACCAATAAAACAACAACAAAAAACTTTTTAAAACAGCTGCTACTCTCTCTGTTCCATGTGAGCAGTTTGGTCCCTCTCTCAACCAGTGCTGGCCCCACTTCCCAGCAGCTTCAATTCAGCTAGAGCCCCTGCCCTCCCCAACAAAACCGCTTCTACAAGAATGAATATGATTGCAATATTTGGCCCACTTTCGTTTTCACCGGTTCCGGGTCAAAAGATCCTGTCAACTGGCATCATTAACACCGTGAAGAAATAATCCCATGAACCACAGTCAGGCACAGATCTCAGAGAAGCTAAAAACCGTGCGGAGTATCACAAATCCTGTAAATAGCAAGATTAAATATCAAAGTCATGTGTTCTCAATGCAATACTTGTAAACTCCTTCACAAGTCTTCTAACAACAAAATTGTATGGAGTACTATTATGTGCCAGTCCCTCCACTAGATAATGTTAGAAGAAAATACAGATTTTTTAAAAATAACTCATGATATATCAAGGGGCACAGATAAACACAGATGCTATACTGTTGACTGATGGAAGCCATCACTGAGATTCATGATAGGAAAGTGCTCTGGAGTTCAAGTATAGCCAGTTTTAGGAGAAAGATGCAGCTTCTTACTCAGTGAAGAGAAGAGATTTCAAACTTACCACATATTTTCTCCCTTCCGGATCATACTTTAAACTCCATTACAAAAGTTGATTCTTTGGACAGCACAGCATCGTGAGTTAGGAACTTGGGCTTTGGATGACTGGCCTGATTAAAACTTGGCTTGGTTACTTACTAACTCTTGGCTGAGTAGTGGCTAGCCTCTCTAAGCCTCAGTGCCTTTCTCTGCTAGCAAGAATGATAAAAGCAGTATTTGCCATGTAAGGTGATTGTGAAGGCTAACAGAGAAAATGACTTCAAGGTGCTCAGTACCTCACCAAGTGTACAGCAAATGTTCGATGAATATTAGCTTCATGATGATGATGATGATGATGATGATGATGATGATTAGGTACCTTGGTTGTTGGAGAGAAGAAAGAGATTGAGGAGAAAGAAAGGAAGAATTTAAGAGGGAGATAGAGCTGAAGACAATTTTCACATAATTCACATCTTTAAGATTCCAGCTGGAAACTAGGAATCTGCGGTGAGTTGGGTAACCACATGCCAGAAAGATAATGGTAGAATTTGGTGTTTCACCCAATTCAGAAAAGCTGGATACCTAAGTATCATGGTTTCCCAGCTGAGTTCAAATCTCCCCACTGGGCAATGATAATTTTACCAAATGGTGCAATCACTCTGACTGTGTCATCCAGAAGAGAACACCACATTCCAGAGCTTCTATCAGACCTCCTAGTCAGTCTCCAACCTAGCCAAAACCTCTCAGGAGCTTCCACTTGACCCACAGGCTACATCCATTTCCTTAACACAAGCAATCAAAATAAAAATTCTAGAGCTGAGAAAAGTTCTCAGCTCTAGAATTTTTATTCTCTGTTTAACATTGCACTTGGTATACATAGTATTAAAGAAGACATTCTGAGTTCAAATCTAAGTTCTGGTACTTGCTAGCTTTTGAACCATGACCAAATTATTTATTCTCCTCAGCTGCCTTGTCTGTAACATGAGGACAATATTGCCTAAGACACAGGGCTTTGTGAAATTTAAGTACTTAGAATTATGACTGGGATGGAATTTAAATGCTCAATAAATGCCTTCTGTTGCCATAATTTTTCCTTGAAAAATTCTAATTCTGATAAACTCTAAGTGAAGAAACATATTACATCTGTGACATAAAATACTGACTTGTTTGTATAGTCCAATTACCGGTTTAATTCCATGCTTTCTCAAGCATGGATGATTGAGAATTCCATATGGTACTTTCTTTGTCCTACTTAGATTGGCTCCTAAAGATGACACAATGATACTAAAATATCCATTGATAAAAAAGTGTTGTAGTAACTATCAACTAGTCGTTGATAGTTACTACAACCAGTAAGGCCAGTTGTCAACTTTTTTAAACATCTTCAAAATTATAAAAGAAAATTTTTCATGTATTCATGTGTGTGGCCCTTATATCATTCAGAGTTCCGTATGAGAACACTCAATAAGATCGATCAATCTGAAGAGGAATGTACCGAGTAGGGACAGGATTGCAGCTGCTGAGAGCCAAACCAAAGAAGTCCTGTTGTGTGTGCTCTTACACAGTGTGCAAAGTCCTATTGTATGTACTACGTACAATGTGCAAAGTAGCCTCTTGCCTATTTGCTTATGCAAGTAAAAAATTAGAGTTACTGTCTACTATTGGATTTTTTAAAGTAACTCCATTGTTTATCACTGTAAAAAGGAGAAGATGTAAATGAGATAAAGAAAACAATTGTCTATTAAGAGAAATTCTAATTTAATATATTTTATACCAGCTTTTTCTAAATATTAAATATATGAGAACTTTTCAGAGTAGGCATTACAGTAGACCAGTTCTATAATTAAGGAGAGATATTTTGTAGTGATTAAAAGGTCAATCCATCAGAAAGATATTACAATTCTAAGACTATGCACTTGGTAACATAGGTTCAATATACATAAAGCAGAACTCAACTAAAGGGACTTTAGAGTAACTCCATTTTTATGAGGCAAATTTAGAAAGGACTTAGAAGATCTAAACAATACAATTAAAAATCCTGACTTAAATGACATATCTAGAATACTGCTCCCAGTAAGATAGATCATTTGTTCTTATTAAGTGCATATAGAACATTTTAAACATTTATCATAAAGAAGCTTCAACAAATTTCAAAGGATTGAAATTACATAGAGTATGGTAGAATCTTCTGTTGTGAAATGTTGATTTTGCCAACTCTCTCCAAATTTTATCCCTATATTTAAAACAGTTCTGAAACAAACACCTCCCCTCCAAACGGTGGCAGTGTGGCAGGCTGTGGCCCTTCCAGGGGAGAACCAGCAGCAGCTCCTGAGATCCACACCCTGGTGGAACTTAGGACACTGGGAAACCAAACAACCAGCCTGCCTCCCTGCTAAACAATAGTGAACCTACTGGTGCATGGCCTAGAGTCAGACATCCCACTTCCCCTATCCCCTTTCTCCTGTCTTCCCCCCCCCACCCCCCGTTAGCAAATGGGAACCAGAAATCTGAGCGTCTCCTGGGAGGTTGACCATAGCAAATAAGGGAGACTTCCTTCTACCATCTCTTTTAAGGCAAATATTTTTATTACTGTTTTGCTCTATTCTGATTAATGGTACTGCTCTATTCAATATTCTGTTTTGCTAAGTTCTATAATGTTCTGTATTTCATCTCATTTTGATATACGTGATTGAAAGAACAACTATTATAAAGATAACAAAATATACTGTGATACTTATTACTGTTATCCCGGTAACCTGCTGTGAAGTTCTGTACCAGTTTCGCTGTACGATCTTAGTTGGCTTTATTCTGTCTTGTTCTGTTGTATTTTACCACTTTCAAAATAAAATAAATAAGAAACAATTCTAATCTCAATCATTGTGGAAGTATGAGTAAGTTTGTATGTACATATGTATAAATCAACAAACTAATTCCACAATTTATAGGGAAATGAAAAAATTGAGACCACCAAGATAACCTTGAAAAATAAGAATGGAGCTAGAAGACATAGAGTACCGAATATTAAAACTTACTCTCAAGTTCTATGATAGTAAAATTTAGAAGAGTATAATATTGATGAAAGAATAGGCAAGCAGATCAATGAAACAGAGTAGAATCTGAAAACATTTAAGACAAAAATGACTCAGTACCCCAGTGCAGAAAGAATGGTCCCTTCAAAAAAGAGTGATGCCTAGTCAATTGGATATCTATATGGAAAAATAAAATTAATCTTGACTTCTGTCTCACACTATGCAACATATCAATTCCAAACGGTTTATAGATCTAAATGTCTAACAACCTAACTTTTTAAAAATATCATCGTAACAAAAGTTTCTTAATAGATCACAAGAAGTCATAAAGGGGGAAAATGATAAACTGAGCTAGAAGGAAGTACAATAGGCTACTGAGATTAGAATGTTAGGCTAAAATAATTATGCCAGAATTGTACCTTGGTCAGAGGCAGAGCTACTTGGATTATTAAATCGTAGGGCCCCTCCTTTGCACATCCCCCTTCCAAGTCCTTGAAAATCTGATATTTTAGTATATTTTATAGGTTATACAAACTGTAGACTTTATGAAGCCTGCCTCCATTCCAGGGCATGCTGGCTGCCTTTTTTCTGCCCCATGCCATTCTGTCCCACTGATCCCAAACCCAGTCACTGCTTGCTTGGACCTCTTGGCAGCCAGGACCAATCAAGCTGAGCAAGACTCTGCTGAGATCTGTTTGTCATCTTTGTGATTCCTTTTACCCAAAAGTCAGACTGATACAGAGGCTAGGGACTGTAAGAAGGTATCAGTTAAGAGAAAAGAGGAGCCCAATAGGGGAAAGAGAGAATATGGACAGAAACAATCTTTGATCAAACTTTAGTCAGGCTTTTTTGACTCCCATATATTGGCTACATTTCAAGTTTAGACTTCCATGAGTTTGCAATACCCAGTTTTAGCAATATTGCTAAGTAAGCTTGGTAAGAATCCCTACCTTAGACATGTGATCAAATCTTTTATTCCCCACCCTTGACATCTGAGAATCTTGGTCTGCCTTCAGCCAAAATCCCATTAAGTCAGTTTATCCAGAATCCCTCTTGTCTCTGATGCTTCCTCTTAGTAGTCTTCTGTCCACTGACCCCGCACCCCCAACATGTTCCTTGACTATAAATCTCCACTCAGTTCTCTGATGAGTGTCTCTTCCCATGTGAGATTGTTTTCTTTTTCTGGATAAAATTTTCTCTACCACTATAACCAGAGTTCAGCTCTGCTTCTCTGAGGCATGACAGGATCAGATACCAACCATAATTCTAGACTTGCTTGACTTGGCTGTGACAAACAGACTCATGGCTGTGAGGACCATTTATACCTAACACCACTGGGTACAGTAACATATGTTACTATTAAGCATATTCTAATTAACTTTGACAACAACCATCAGCTCAGTTGAGTGTAAGCCCTCTTTGTAGTCTCCTGGATCCCTTGGGTAATCCAGTTGTAACTTTTAAAACTCAGAATATTTTGCTTTCAAGCTTCTTAAGCAAACCATATTACCACTTTGTCACAGTTCCCACACAGGACTGGAAGTGATTCATTTTCTCATTAACTTAAGCTATTTATACTATAGAAAGATGAGTTGGCATTTCTAAGAATACCTGATAGAAAAGAACAGTTTTTCTTACTCTTCCTGTTATCTGAACCTCTTAAATCATACACTGTTACACGTAGAGGGCTAAAATATATACTAATGCTTACAACCACCTGGCACAGCATGGTGCTTTTATTTCAGTTTATTATTTTGTTTTTCTTTCCATGGAACCAGTTTCTCTAAATGTGCAGAAATTTTCTTTATAAATGCACAATGGTATTTATATATCCTTTGTTGTGGAACTCCATTAAGAACTATTAAATATCTAAAACAAATGCTGTTTCTTCTTTTCCCTCAAAGCTTGTTTTTTGATTGAAAACTTGGACCAGATGTAAAGGCAGCACAGAACTACAAGTCATCATTCAGAAAAACATTTTATTCCCTCCCCTCACAGCTATAGATAACAACTGGGAAAGATCAAGAGAAATAGATAAAGAATGTGTTTTTAAAAATTCACCCACTTAAGCAATTTGAGAGGAACAGCAAAAGTCACACATGTTAACATGTAATTTACATTTAGGTGTTCCTTTGTTGAACTTGGATTATGGAAGAATCAATGGTAAGACCTTTTGGGGGGGGTAACATGTTTTTTGATCAGCTGAGTTACTGGGGACAACTGAATTTATTGGCCAGATAAGAACAGTGGCAGCAGGGTACGGTCACACACACCTGTAATCCCAGCACACAGGATACTCAGGCAGGAGGATTTCCATGTATTCAAGGCCAAAATAGGCTACCTAGTGAGTCCAAGGGCAGGATGAGATACAAAATGAGACCCTCTCTCAACAACATCCCCCCCCAAAACAGTATCATTAATTTAACCGTTCAGTTTCTTTTTTCTAGAATAGAGATAAGAAACAGAAAGCAAAAATCATCACAGTGCCAAAAATAAGTTTTACAAAATATATTCACTTAACTCAAAAGAGATATTCCCTTTCTTCTGCAAAGTGCTCTTAGAAGTTTATTTTCAAAGTATTCTAGCAAGCTCAGTGACTATTTCTCAACCAGATGACTAGAAGAAGCTAAAGAAAAGACCAAAATAGAAGAAATGCTCTTAAGGCAAAACACTAGCATCTTAAAAAGGTAGAATCAATAATTCAACACAGAGAGAATTAGAAGAACAAGAGCAAAGCAAACTAACAAAAGAAGAAGAAGACAAAGAGCTCAAAACCATTATAATCTAGATCATGTAGTGTGAGAAAAATTCCACACCCCGGTAGCTGTGTAACTGTACTACAGTAGAAAGCAATCGCTGGCAATAATGACCTTAGATCCATGAGATAATGAAGCATACTGCTAAAACAACATGTTCCACGGCAAAGTATAAAATACCAGAATAAATTAAAATTAAGTAGTTTCTTTACAACTTTTAGCTACTCTTTAGATTCTAAGCATGATATTATTTTCCAAGGAGGAAATATGGTGCACAATATTTCCTAAACTTCTTTGACCTTAGAACTTTGTCTTATTCGGTTCTGCTTTGAAAGTATCCTATAAGATCAGGCTAACTAAGAACACACACTGGGAAACATTGTGCTGAATTTCCAAGAAAATAAATTATGTACATCAATCAGGAACAGGGATCATATATCCCATGAAGACAGCTATTACATGACGCATAATTGACTATGCACACAAAATTTGCCTTCCTTTCCGTTACAGGGTACAGTTGTTACTGAAGAGTGGGTGCTCAGCCTGCGACAATATTTCTGTCTGCACCACCTCACCACAACACTCTGCTGTTCGTTGTAGCCATGGAATTAAATCCTAGCCAAAGGAAGGGTTTATTCACCAACGTAACACCCATCATAACCCTTTGCACTCTCCATTCTCCTGCTACTTGAATGTTGATGTTCAGAGCAGCCTTGAGAACTTCTCGATGAAAGAGCCTCCATCAGACTGAGCTGCTGAATGACTACTTATAACAGAGCACTGTGTAACACACACACACACACACACACACACACACACACACATCTGTACGCACTCAGCACCATCTCCACTCCACCTACAACTGCACTGAATTATTATGTGACTTCTATATTGTGAAGCCTAAAGGGTATAGCAAAATAAGCCTGGTATTTTAAATGGTAAACTGTGGTTTACCATGGGATAGGTAAACAACATGCCTTGGGTAGGGCACAGAACACAGATTTCCTAGGCCCTACAGCAATGCAGAGCCTTATACTTCTATTTTGAAACATCATTAAAATTCATTTTCCAAGTTTCTGTCTTGAATAAAGATAACCCAAGAGAGCTGACAGGGCGATTCCCTTAAAGCGTTATTATCTTAGGAACCTGCACTAACTGTATCACTCAGAGTGCCTCTCTCATCTTTTAGAAAGACCCCGACTGTAGTTATTTGGAAAATCCAACTCATTCTGTAAAAATGCCAGATAAATTAACATCTCAGGAGATATGTCTATTCATTTTGTGTGTCCCTTGATCTCTGGAAATCCTATCTGAGCAGTACTTGAGTCAGCAAATGTTGCTTGGGCACCTACTATGTGTTCAGAGGAGCAATCATCAATTATCAGACAGGTCAAGAGATTTGAAAGCCACATTCCTAAGCTGAGATGGAAGCTGGCCCAATTCATCTTTGGTGCTAGCCCCAATGCATAGCACCTTTAGCCTATCCCATGACTGTTCCTCTACTTACTGACTTCAATGATGGGTAGAATAAATGTATAATCTTTCAAAACAGTGCCCAGTACTCTAGATCAATAATTCAGCAAGTATGACCCAGTATATCTACATCAGCTGCAGCTAATTAGAAATTCAGGTTTTCAGGTCCCTCTCCCTACTGAATCAGAGGTGCTAGGTATAGCCCAACAACATATGTTGTACCAAATTCTCAGATGATCCTGTTCTATCTAAAATTTGAAAACTATTGATCCAAACCACCTACATCTACACCTTCTCTTTTTTTTTTTTTTTTTTTTTTGTACCAGGGATCGAACTCACAACCTCATGCCTGCAAGGCAGGCACTTAAGCCCCTCTGTCCTTTTTTAGACTTTCTTCCTCCAATTCCATCTCCTGTCTCTAGTAGGGTGACCAGTTTAATACCTTGCATTAACTGATGACAATACTTAAAGCACTGACTCTCTCAGTGAACAAATACGTTGAAAACTAGACTTTTAACATGCAACTGAGAATTACACCCTGGGCCTTGTGTTAAGAATCACCCTTATCTTTCTGATCTAGGAAGTGACAAGGTCATCATTCCTACCTATTGGCTCACTACCAGTCAAAGCCAAGGCCTGCATCATTACCAGGCTCTAGGCCCCTCTGTTGAGTCTGGTGGATTTTCTGCCTGATAGTACCCCACGGTGACAGAGGGGATTGCCTGGACTTCAAAAAGAGCCATTAAAAGTTGGGGTGTTGGCATGACTTTTCTCTGGCCTAATTTTCACTTGCCAACCAAGACACATGCTTTTATACAGTAGCCACTATTGGCCTAATCAATAGAAACCTACAACTTCGAACATTTCAAAGTTCAAAGTGATATTATTGTTCCATTTTACAAAAAGACTTTTAAAAATAAAAAATAAAAGAAAGCCACAACTTGGAATCCTTTCTCTTGCGCTGAGAAAGATCCATTTCTGGTATTTTAGTGTGGGTAAATCTCACTGCCACAGCAAATAGAGGGCTATATTAAAATGTCAGTAAAGTGAATCTTACAGCAAGCTTTTCAGACCTGTGTATAACAGCTCAGCCTTTCTCCTAACATTTGCATGGTGTGAAATTACAAAGAAGACAAATTTAGGCCCAAGTATTATATAGGCAATATTTCAGAGTTATAATCAAACAATCAGACTATTAAAGTTATCTTCTACCTTGCAAACACTCCTTCACAGCCACTTGTAAAGCCAGTTCCAAACTCAGCATCCGCACATTCCACAGCAGTCTGAACTGGCGCTTGACAATGGCGGGTAAAATTGCTCCCAGTTGACCCCTCTTCTTCCCCGCTGGTTCCCGATCACACCAAAAGTGTCTCACATGCTCATGGATCAGTTCAGCTAGGTATACAATATAAGCTTTGGCCTCAAAGTCCTAAAAACAGCTAATCTTTACCCTGGGCTTGGGTATAGTGTCTTACTTTGCCCTTCTTTAATTTTGAAGATAAGAACAGTCCAGCAGGAAGATGATAAGTGTGAAAAAAAACTAGGAATGCAGAATCAAATCTTGTATGAAACCTGGGTTTTTTTCTGTGTCCCAAAATACATTCTTTTTCTATCTTTCCCCATCTTTTAAATTGAAGGCTGTTATGACGACTAAGTATTTACAAGATCCAGAAGAGACAAAAGAGTACACATATTGCGTAAAAGCCAATACAAGTGTTTCTTGTTGAGGAACAATCACAGTGAGTACTTATATTTACTAGGAAAACATAAAGGATTCCCAGAAGGCTAATCCTACAAGTTAGTAACTATTAATCCCTGTCGAAGCCTTCCTCACAGCGCCCGTTTCTCTGCTGAGAACTCCCCAGGGCTCCAGCCACACGGTTGCTGTGGTGACTGCTTCAACCGCTTTCTCATTGCAGCTAAAAAACATATTCAGGTTGTCAGCCTGCACCACCAGCTGAGTTTGCCTGAGAACATTAAGGTCACTGACCTTGTCTTCTCAAAGCATGTTATCAATCGAACATGCTGCAGTAAGAGAACGCTGAGACAAAACTGCTGTCTAGGCTGGAAGCCAGGCAGGTCTCAGGGGACGACAGTGTCCTTGGCCATCTCATTTAGAGCCTCGTCTTCAACTTTATGGCTAAAAGTCAGTTCTGTTAGTAATCTTAGAGACAACTGGATGCTGGAGGGCTAAATAACAATCAAAGTCACGTGAAATATACAAGCTAGAGTGTCTATTGTTTTTCATTTAAAATATAATCAAGAGTACTAGATTTCCCTTGCCCATTGGTCAGTAAATACTTACAAAGCCATATTCAAATGAGAATGTTGCTTAGTCATCTGGGAACGAAAGCCAAGGGGGAAAGGGAAACCATTTTGGTGTTTTGTTTTGTTTTTTTTCATGAAACACTAGGCTCCAATTCCACCATTTCCTAAATTCTTTGCAGTGAGTTTTTATTTGTAAAACAGCTTCCTTGACAGGGCAAAAGCCAAATAGCTCACCTTGACTGTTACTCCTGATAAGTCAACTTCACTGGATTAAGAAATACCTTGCAGATTAGTAGAGCACGTACACGGGTATGTCTGGGTGGGTGATGGAGGTGTGGATTTGGGTCCTACTGTAGTGGTAGGGGTCTGTCGAAGAAAAAAATCTCATAGGATCTTCATTAGAACTTCTAAATAATCCTGGTCAAAGGGAGTAAAAGCAAATTTTACTAGAGAAATTCCTTTTAAAAATAGTCAAAGATAGGGTAGAGAAAAAGAGAAGTACCAGTGAAAAGCACCAAATGACCTTGGGACTGGCACCAAGAGACTGAAACAAAAACAGAACTGAAAGGCCCAACAGACAGAGACAGCCGAGTGCACAGATGATAAGCTACCCCCGTGCTGGGGGTACAGAGGAGATGAAAAGGGAGCTGGGTGACTTGAAAGCAATATATGCTCATATCTGTGCACTACTACATACGTATATATATATATTCACTCTAGCATCACTATAGAGTACAATAGATATGCACATACCCTTGCTAACACTAAGCTCATCATAAAGAAAGTCTTTCTTGCCAATTAACTGTCCAGTGCAAAGATAATGCCTTAAAAGGTAGGTCAAGGACAAGTAAACAAATAGGCAAAATGAAGCTGCACGTGGACCACTGGATGAAATCATCGTAGGCAGAGGTGCCCAGAAGCCAGTACAACCATAGCACGTTCCATGTGGGGTCGCTGACTTCGCTCCATAAGCAGCAGAGAACAAAGGGCCCGTGGGTCCTCCGTCTTTCTGGAGCCTCCATCCTGATTCGTCCTTATCAGGGGAGCTATCTGTCTTTATCTTTCCTCCCCCTCCCTTTTCCTCTTCACAAATAAAGTACATTTCTTTTGTTAAACTTCATCCCTCTAATTTTTTATTGGGACTCAGTTTACAATCCCAGTGGACTGCTTTTACGGCTGGGTAGCAATACTCATCCCCGAGATGCGACATCTTGGTTCTGACCAGGAGCCAGGCATGACACTAACAATGGTCCTGAGCTGGCACTGTTCCTCTGCTTTGTTTCCCAAATGCCATGGACTGAGCAACTTTTATCTACAACTTTTCTGCCATAATATTCCTGCCTTGGAGCCAGTTGACCATGGACTGAAACCCCTAAACTCTGATGCAAGCTAAATTTCTCCTCCTTTAAATTGTGGTTATTAGATATTGTGTCTCAGCAACAAGAAATCTGAAAAATACACTCACCTACATCTTTATACAGACCAATAAGGTCATCTTCTTCTAAGTTAACAGCTTGAATGATTTAGTTTAATTTAGGTATCCCCAGATTTTCCAGGTTCCTTCTTACGAGTCATTGCTCAGGATGTGTTAGCTTTATAGATGGCTGGTTGTCGGGTTGACTTTTCCTAATAGAGCCTGATGTTCAGTTAGGGGGAAATCTGTATTCTAATACACAAAATAGTCTAATGTCTCAAATTTTAGAGGCAAAACACGAAGACATTGTTGAAAAAAGACTGTGTCAGTATGATATATGATACTTGGTAAGGGATTGTATCTTTAATATTACTGTCATACCACAGTATGTTCTCAAAGACGAAAGGTAGGAGCCATTTGTAGTGGCTGAATTCTAAAGTTACTCCCAAGATTCCCGCCCTTTGGAATATTGGTCTTGTCTGACCCTCTCCCCTTGAATATGAGCTAGGCCAGTAAATTTGATATGATAATCATGCCCTTGATTAGGTCCTTAATCTGTGTCTCTGAGTTGATTGAAGAAGATTATCCTGAGTGGACCTACTTAATTTTTGATGATCCCTTTAAAATATGGTAAAGCAGCAGAGAAGTTCTCTATCTCTAGCTTAGCAAAGAGCAGTCGTGTTGTGAGCTGCCTTGGGGAGGTTCAGGTGACATGCCATTATTCCAACTTTCATGCATCCTATTTCACCTGTTCACTCTTCCAAAGAACTTACACTGTATGTGGCGCGAGAAACATAACATGATTCTCACGGTATGTAACACTAAACACATGATTCTTTGAAAGGCATATTATTAGTGCTGGGGAGTGAATTTAGTCTCACGAATGTTAGGCATTCTACCAATGAGACACTTTCAAAAACACGTTTTAATGTTAGACATTACCATATCTCCTCCCAATATTATATATCATCTTATTTCCTTTCAAAACTACTAGATAGTAGCTCAGGCACCACAATAGGGTTGTGTGCTTATGAATAAACCTAATTACCATAACATTCTATAAAATATGTTCCACCTGGATTGTCCCTCTTGATAAGTAAAACCTATTCAGGGACAAATGATTTTCTGAAGACGAAGTATTTTTTGGTTATGACTAAAGCACTTGCAGAAATGAAAATGAAATACATTTACTTTAAATATTTGTTTGTATTTTTGCATCTTTTATTAATAAGGTTCTCACTATGCAGTTCAGGCTGGTCTTGAACTCACCGTGATCCTCCTCCTTTAGTCTCCTGAATGCTAGGATTATAGGCCTGTGCCACCACGACTGGCCTTTTATGTGTATATTTTTGTAACAAAGACTTAGGAGGAGATTCTGCTATAGATCTGGTTCTCTCAGGTCCTAACTAACTTTAGTCCAGATCGAAACTTTCTTTTTCTGTTCCCAGAACTCCCATGTGCCTCATTTATGACATCTGGAAGGAAGGATGCCACCTCTTATTCTTGAGATCATCATGTTAAATGTTAATTTGTGCTGTGGTAATTGGCAAAGACACTAACCTTCAGTGCCTAATCTTTGTTGGTTGATTCCTGAGGAAATCAGTTTTCTATCACATTGCTTTATAAAATACTGACTGCCTTTGCCTTTGTGCAGTAAAACTGAAGAACCACTTCTGCTTCCCTAGAAAAACTAAAGTAACTGTCAACCCAGGCGGAAGATAAATGTCAACTTCCCTGGTCTCTTCCCTATACATAAACTCATAAGAAAGAAAATCACCCTAACACTGAGTCCTGAAAAATTAGACTGCAATGGGTAGATATGTGTATGTGGATTGTGAAGGAATCCAGCAGTTTCTCCCATGGTGTAGGAAGCGGACAACATTCAGAAGCGGGTAACAGGAAGAGTGAGAAAGAAGACGATCGCTAAGCAGAAACTGTAATCCAAAAACGAATTGAAATATAAACCTTTAAGAATCACGGGAGACATTCCAAGGCTGATAGAATGTCACCATAAGTAGAATAGGAGCTTGAACCAATTTTAAACAGTTGAAATGAAACAGATCTGTTGCTGATGCTGGAGGGCTTGAGAGCCCCGAGATGGCTGGCATCTTCTGAAGCAGAAAGACCCACCTATGATGCTGTCGTCTCTCCTCATCTTCTATTATCATCACCAGTGGTTGTATTTCCCCTGTAGGGGTTAACACACAGTGTCTAAAGGAGGAAAAATGTCACATTTCTTTTTGTAGAAATGTGTTCTTCTTGCTAAGAACACCAACTGAAAATGAAACCTTGGTACAGGACCACAGACACATAATCCTATCTGTAAGCCACCTAATCACAGATAATAAGAATAGCTTTCATAATTAGAATCCATCATTCAGTTGCTGCAGATTCAACCAATCATCACTCAGGTTAGCACAAGATTCTATAAAGGCTGCTGCTGACTGGGATTGTTTGGCTTTGTCAGGCTGATAACAAGCCTGACAAGTTCCTCTGAAAATAGTGGAGAAGAAGGCTCAAAAATCCTAGCCTGAAAGTTCATGTGAGACATTTAAAAATGCTAATCTGAGATACCAGACAATGCCAAAGTAAACTCATTGCCACCAGTAAATAGACCTTGTTAGTCAAGTTCTAGAATAGCAGTATCAAACATTTCATTTCTTTTCAGCCTATTTCAACAATATGCCAAAAAATATCAAACGCTTCTCACGATTGTATTTATTAAGCAGAAATTCTGATAATCCTATAGTTGAAAAAACTCGGAATCAGATAAATTAGTATAACCCCTCTCTAATCCTCAAACATGCACAAAACAGGGTAGGCAGTAAAATTCATAGCAGAAGAGATTAAGGTATCTGATCTGTCATTATCTCTTAGGACATAGCACAGTGCCTGCCAAAGAGCGGACCCATGATGACTTGGTCCCTTTACCATTTCTGAATATCAGACTTCACTGGAATGATCTGGTTGCAATCTTCTGGCTGTCTCTTTCTCCCTGAAAATGTCCAGAACAAGAGGCTACACAACCGCCCTGGAGTGCTGACTCATCTATCAGGAAATTGTTTCTTCCTTAGCTGAATAGGTAGGCAATTTTCTGCCCATTTCAGACAGAAAAGCCTAAATTTAAAAAAGATTAAATGCGTATCTCATGGTTATATTCAAACTCTGGCCTAGTTAGAAATAAAACCCAAGTGGTTCCAACATTCAATTCTATGGTTACTTTTGCAGAGGAACCTATCTTTGTAATTGACAGCTTCTATTCCCAAATCTCTCACTGAAACTTCTGCCCAAATATTGAAGGTAAAACAGCTTCATACATTCAATATAGAGCGAGTATGTATAAAAATAAATTTTTCCCACATGAGGAATGAATCACTGTAAAGAGCATTTGTTCAGTTGTTTCATTATAAGAGCATCCCTCCCAGCTGCCACAAAATCTAAATGCTCCATTTTGTTACTAAACAATCTTTTTAACACCAAGCCAAAAATAAGTCACAATGCTAATGCAAGCATCTTGCAAGCCAAATAAAAGAATTGTGCCAAAATTATGAGAGTCAGAAGAAATTGTGTCAAGCCTGTCTGTCTATGACAAGCTTTCTATTAGATCACCCGTCAGCAGCATACCAGGATCTGCTGATGCAAACTGGAAGACATGAGTAATAACAGACAGTTTTAGAAAATACATTTTTCTTCCATAGTTAGCAATGCATGACTCACCAGAACTCTCCAGAGTGACTCAAAATTCTACCAAGGACAGAGCATGGTTAGTTTTCTTTACTGTGCCAGGAATTCTTTTTCAACTATCATTGATTTGTTAGCTTACTTTAACTAATAAAGTAATTATCTAAAATAGTAATCTATGTTTTAATATAAAAATAATTATTGGAGTGCTACAAGAAAACAAAGTTTTGATTTGATTTGATTTTTTTTTTACATTACAGTGAATACTGAAAACAATCTTCAGTTGACCCTACTCTCATCATTTGAGAGATTAGCTTGGGCATTGACCAGAGTTAATTTCCTTCTAGAATACTAATCAATGATTAGAGATTGTTACAACATAATATCAGATGATATCAGAATAATGCCTTTCCCATCCAAATCTTCAGTAGCAATGGTCATATCAAAGATATTTTGTAATACATTAAATATTAAATACTCTATGATACAGTTCTCACCTCTTTAAAATGACTTGTTCTCTTCAGTTACAGATGCTCCTCCTTTAACAACTGAGTTTCATTCCTGCAACTGGGTCATTGATTGAATTGATCACTAAATGAGACATTAGATACAGTATGTGCATTGCAACATTCAGAATAAAGAAGTAGTGAAATAAAATTCCAAGTTGATGACTTTGCTTTTACTTCCATAACATAAAACGATAGTACAGTATAATCAGCAAAAATTACAGTACTGTATAAGTAAGGTATAGTGTACCAAAAAGACCTTAGGTTCTATAAACAAAATGTACAGAACTGCAAAAAAAAAGACATTCAAACTGACATTTTAGTCATTAAACCCTTCAAAGTCTTGTCAATGTCATCACTGGAATTATGAACAGGAGATATAGAAGGCACCAGTAAGAGGGATAACAAAGGAGATATGGCACAAATGGCAGGTTACAAGTCCAAATAGCATGCCTTGATCATAGGCCCAAACAGTCATTAAACAGATGGGTCATTAAATGAGGAATACTTGTACTGTGTGTAGCCTCCCCGGAAAGGTGTCCAGGTATGTAGCTCTTGCCTTTCCATTCCATTCCATCCCTAGATGGGATGCCATCAAATTTTGACACTGGCTTAGTATGGTGGTGAAGAGTGCAGATCTTTGAATTAGATCACCTAGATTCAAACCCTGGATCTACCAATTAATTAACTTTGGGTTAGAAATGAGTAAATAAAAAAAATGAAGCATGCATGGTTAAGAGCATAAGCTCTGGAGAGAAACTGGAGTTAAAATCCTTGCCCTACTATTTACCTGTCTGAAAGATTGTATGTACTTCTCTAATTCTGTGTAACAAACCATCTCAAAACACTGATTCATAATAATCATTTTAGCCAGGCATGGTGGTACACTCCTCTGGACCCCAGCACTTGGGAGGCTGAGGTAGGAGGATTGTTGCAAGTTCAAGGCCAGCCTGGGCTACAAAGTGAGTTCAAGTCTAGCCTGATCTGCCTAACAAGACTCTGTCTCAAAAAGACCCCCCCAAAAATTCATTTTTTATCTTCCATTGTTTCTGTAGATCAGAAATTTGAAAGTAACCTGGCTAGATGATACTGGCACCAGTACTGTGAGACTGCAGTAGATGTGCTTGGGGCTGCAATCTTCCGAGGGCCAGACTGGGACTGGAGATTTATAGTCAAGGTAGCTCACAAACATGGCAAGTTGGTGCAAACTGTAGCACACGGTCTGTCCACAGGGTTGAATGTTCAGACAACAGGGTAATTCACTTACTCCAGAGTAAATATGCCCAGAAAACTAAACAGACGCTACAATACCTTTATGATCTGACCTTGGAAATCACAAACTATTAGTTGTGCCATATTTTTCTGGTTACTTCTGCAATATTTTACTATTATTTGGCCAGCCCTGGTTCAACATGAGAGGGGATTACTCAAAAGGACTAACACCAGAAGTGAGGATCATTGGCATTACCTTTGAAAGAAGGCTACCTTCAACAATGTTTTTGTAAGATTTTGAAACCTTAATAACTTATTTCCAAAATACAGAAAAAAATTTATTTATTTCATAGAGCAATTGAGAGAATTTATGCAATAACACACTCAAAGTACTTGGTGTATAAATACTCAAAATCCAGTGATAGTAAAACTATTTCAGAAACCACTATATGGGAAAAGATGCTATTTCGGGAATGCTGATAAAAATATAAATTACACCCTCTCTTCTGCTTTATATTCATCTTCTGGTTAACTGTAGTCAGAAATACCATAAATGCTATTGCATATATTTATTTATTGTTTGAACAGAAAAGCAGTCTCATAAAAATATTAGACAAGGCTTGTGAGTGGAGCCAGGGAGCATCCCAGAAATAAGTGACCACATGCCCTGCCTACAGGCAATGTTGAGGCTCACAAACTGAGCCAAGGAGAACCGCAGGCATAACTGACCACGTGCCCCAGCCTCAGCCAATGCTGAAGCTCATGGGCCAGTCCAGGAAAGGTTCTGCAACTGACCATACCCGCTGTCCCCAGCTGATGTTACTTATGCTCCAGGAGCCCCTTGGCACAGAATAATCAGAGGTGAAAAGAACCAGACCAGGCTGATTGAAGTTGAGACCAACACCCAGGAGGAGAACTTCACTTAGGGACTGAAATATTACCCTACCACAGAGGCCAGGTAGGAAACAGCCTTGAGTGGTAGGCTGGGAGAATGGAAGGGCTAAACTGGGACCTCCCAGGATTCCTTTGGAGGCCTGGGATTAGACCAGGAAGTCCACAGGATACCTATGCCATTGTGGGGGGCCAAGTTTAGAGTGTGACATTGTCAGAGGGGTAGTCCTGAAGGAGAAGGTAAATAGCCTAGTGGTATCTTTGAACTCTGGCATCCAGTAGGAACTAGTCTGAAATACCATAGGTCACTATATGAGTGGTCTCTCCTCACTAAAATCAAAATCCTGTTAATTCTGGTTAAGCGATGTTCATGAGTGATTCGTAGGGTTTGTCAATGTCTGTTTCACAATGAATGCCATTAATGTCACTGAATTTACTACTAGAGTCAAAATAACATAATAATACATGATAGTTGGTTTTCTCTCCATGCCTAGTACCTGGATTTCCTGGCAATCTTAAACAATAAAAAACAGATATACATACACACCAGAGCATGAGAAGGCAAAGTGACAGGAGACCCCCAAGGTCTCCAGCTCTCTAAGGCAGATCAAGGCAGCCAGAATGGGAAGGAAGAACTAGAGACAGAGGTGGAGGGAGCGATGGATGCTTATCTTCACCCTTGTTGTTCACTGCTTTTGGCACCATGCGATTTCTTGCTCTCCCCCAATGTCGAAATAATTATGAAGATAAGCATTTTGAAGCAATTCATGGCATGGAAGCAGTCATGATGGCACAAGTAAAGATAAAAACTTTCAGAACTGCTTCAGAAAGAGGCAAGAGAGATGAGCTAAAGGTGTGCAAAGCAAGGGGGGCATTTTGATGAGGGTAAGTGGCAATGTGTCTTTACTGTAATAATCGTTGTTAAAATGTAAATTTCATCATATTTTTCAATCATACCTCATCTATTAGGTTTCTTCATAAGATCTTTACTTAAAGGACTATTCAGTTCTTTAAAAAGTAAACCATTAATGTTATTAAATATTTATTTCAAGTGGTAAAATGTTAAGACACATAAACTCGTGTATATATATTCACACAATTTCCATATAGATAGCATTACCCTTCTAACAGAGATACAGTGTGACTAGAAGGTAGAAAATATCAGCTTAACATGAGATCCCCCAGATCCAGTGTTTAAAAGCCCTAAGGGTATTAAAATACCCATTTTCCTCAGCATTCAGATGGAATCCCTGACATTTGAGGCTGCTGGGTGAATGGATTAAGAAAATTCCCATACATTCCAAAGGATTCATTCACTCACCGTGGTATTTATTCACACATGTATTTCATTCAAGCACTGGTCTAACTGTTGAGTATATAGTAGTGACCAAGGTAGGTAGAGTTCTACCTTCTTTCAAGCTTACTTTTTTTTTTTTTTTTTTTTTTGTCTTTTTCGTTTTTGTCGGTACCAGGGATTGAACTCACGACTGCCTGCTTGCAAGGCAGGCGCTTATGCCACTGAGCTAAATCCCCAGCCCTCAAGCTTACATTTTAATGAAAGAAAAGTGATCATGTTTTTCAGGCAGAGAAACATGTCATAATAACAATGAGACACAGTGACAGGATAAAGTGCCTGAAGAATACGAAGAGATGTTTACTAAGGTGGTCAAAGAAGTCTTCCATGGGAGTGTAATAACTGGTCTAAGTTGTAAATGAGAAAGAATCAACCATAACACAAATGGAGTAAAGAATTCACAATTAGGTAACTAACACAGCACCTGATAGGCTGAGCCATCGGGTAACTTCAGTCCAATGGGAATCCATTAGTTCATTATGATTTGTGAATTTTGGCTTGAAGGATACTCAGAATAGATGGTTTACCTTTGATTTCATATCTTTTAACAGCTACTTGGCTAAATTTGCTGCCATAGGCAAGATTTCTGGCAAAACTTTATGGAGTTGCCAATAAATGTGTGACTGAGACTAGAGCCTCTACATTCAAAAGCAGCTCTGAATGTGGACCACTCTGAAAATATAGAAGATCTGAAAATTCAAAAAGAGCCTGAGAAATCAACAGTCAATACACTGAGAAACAAAGAATAGTCTAGGTAACATTCAGTGTTGCTTACTTTTCCTAAAGCCTTTGAATCCCTGTTTCTTTTTATTTACGTTTATTGGTACATTTTAGATATACATAATGATTCTATTCATCATGGGGCATTTGTACCTGCACCTGATATATTTCAACGCTTCTCCTTTTCTCAGTCCCATTGCTTCCCATCAATCCCTCTTCCCCTCCTTATTCACAAACATTTTATCCTTGTTTCCCTTTTTCTTTCCTTTTCCCCTTTCCCTACTCTAGTCCCTCTTTCCTTTGAACAATTTCTTCCCATTTCATAGTATCTATTGTACATTTTGAACCTCTATTTTTACCACCAATAATGCACATATAAAGGAGAGAAGGAGTGACAAGGGAGGGAAATAAATGGTACCCACAGTTCTAAGGGGTAAAGGATGCGTTAGAAAGTGATATAAACGTTAGAATTGGAAGAGACCTCAGAGATGGTTTTGCCCAATTCTCTTGTGCTATACAGGAGCAAACCATGTCCTAAATAAACTAAGCACCTTCCCAAAAGTACACAGTGATTGTGATTAGATCTTTCACCCACCAAAAGCAAGAGAGAAGGTGATGTTCCCTTATTCTCCACACAGCCTCAGATTTATAAAGAATGAGCAGGGATCTTTCCACTTTGATTCAGGGACTGCTACACCCTTCGTCCCCCCTTCCATTGGGTGAAGTTTTCTGATTTGTAAGACTCTCATTAGGAAAGTCTCTGTCTGCAGAAGGGTAATTATAACAGTTTACATCTGTGTAACATCTTCCTTATATTATTTTCATAGTTTGACCCAGTTTTCACAGTCAAACATTCTTCTTTCCTTCCTTCTTTCTGATTTTTTTTCAAACAGTTCTAAGAATATATCAATAAGCAGGATAGATGATTCATGGAGCTGAGAAGTAGAAAAAAATGAACAACTACGTCTCTGAAGCACATTGTTAAGAGGTCTGGTAGGGTAGTATTGGGTATCATGGAACTGTAGCAGAGAGGAACTCACTCAGTCCAGGGCAAGGGTGGAATGAGGCAAGGCTGCTTAAGAAAATGGCATTTGAGCAAAAGAGATAAAAGAATAGATTGAAGCCTGGATGTTTCAGCAAAAGAGAACCACATTTTCAGAGACCACCTGACAAGCAAGTCCATATACATTTCAAAAGCTGACAGTGAAGCTGAAGTTTGGCATACATGAGCACAAGTGGCAGGATATGCCAGGACTAGACAGAAAGCTATCAGTGGTTTGGGCCAGTATGACGGCAGGAGGGGTGAAGAGAAATGGAGAAGTGACCGTGGGATGTCACTGACAGGACACAGCGATTCACTTCTGAAAACACAATAGGGATGAATGTGATGCTGCTCAACTCTATTGGATGGATGGGAAGAAGTGCCCATTCATCAATTCAGAAAACCTACAGGGAATAAAAATGTCTCCTTTCATTCAGGCTGCGGACAGAGATGAGTCAGATTTTAGACAAAATCAGTTGCCTGTGAAACACCTATATCCAACAAGAAATTGTACACAATGGTAAGGAGATTAGGTGAGAGATCTTGGTAGAGATACAGATTCATAAGCCATCATTTTATAGATGAAGATAGACCTAATTATCTGTTTTTTAAAATTTTATTTAAAGAAAGACTAAACAAAACAGAAAACAGGTAGAAATAATACATACATTCAGAGAAAAAATAAACAGTAAGAAATCATTAGTTGATGTTTACATATTGTCGTTTTACGATACAAAAGATATGGATATTTTCAAGATACAAAATGGAACATGTAAAGTGGGAATTCAAACAGCGAGACTGCAAACAGGTCTGTTCAACTGTCCAACAAAAACTTAGTAACCTAGTTGTCAATCCTATACACTTAAACATACATGCAGTTATCCATATCTACATTTATGTTTAGATTAAACAAACTAAAACAGGTTAAAATCATTCTGAACAAAGAATAATAGTATTGCTGGATTTCATATCATGACACACCAGGATCAGCACTGGGTACTGTAGTGTCTTTTTTTCAATAATTTAACTTAAAGAAAGCCTAAACAAAACAGGAAATGGGTAGAAATAGTATATAATTTCAAAGAAAAAAATAAGCAGTAAGAAATCACTAGTTGATGATTACAGATTGTCTTCTTACAAATAGTTATTCAAGACACTAAAGTGGATCATATAAAGTGGGAATTCAAACAGTGAGATTGCAACCAGTTCTGTTCAACTATCCAACAAAAACTTATAAATATGGTTATCAATACTATACACTTAAACATACATACAGTTATCCATATCTTGAATTATGTTGACATTGAATAAACCAAGCAGGCTTGGATTCACTCTGAAAAAAGAATAATACTATTGCTGGGTTTCACATTATGACACTCCAGGATCAGTACTGGGTATTTTAGTGTCTCTTTTTCTTCAAAATATTTGTTCATTTCATCATGTATCATAAGATCAGTTCTCATAAACTGTTCTACACATGCATGAGTCTTAACATGTATTTCTATCCTTTCTATATTAGAGGGAGAAACAAAACAAAGCAAGACAAAACAAAACATATTCCTATAAATGCATCAAATGAAAAAGACATATAAGACCACTGTACAAAGAGTTCTACCATGGTTCCTTGTGTTGTCTCTTGTTATCTCCAATAGAATTGGCTATATCATCAGACATAGTATAATTTAATATATCAGTACATAACAGTATTAATAAAAACACAACTTCATATGTAGTATAAAACTTCAAAAACAGGCAGTTATCAAACCAGGATATGTATTGTTGACTCTTGGCATCTTCAGTGTAGTTGCCTATACTCTCAGACTTGATACTATCAATCATATCACTTTTGAATAAAATCTTCTCTGCCTCATTTCTGTTATGTGCTTTTTTTGCCATCAGTTGTCTGCTTATCTTCTTCATTCTGTTTTCTGTTCCATTCATTGAGGCCTCTCTGCCACTGTTCCTGGAATCCTAGTACTTTTCTCTCTCTCTAGAATGCCCTGGTGTATTCTCTGTAGAGTTGAATCAGTGGTTGCAAATTTCCCAAGTTCCTCTTTGTCTTGGAAGCATCTTGTTTCTCCATTAATTTCTAGAGGCAGGTTAGCAGGGTATATCAATCTGGGCTGGAGGTTATTTTCTTTCAGGGCTTGAAATATTTTGCTCCAGGCTCTTCTTGATTTGATGGTTTGTATCAAGAAGTCTGCTGTTATTCTGATGGGCCTTCCTTTATAGGTGATCTGTTTCTTGTCTCTAACAGCTTTTAATATTCTCTTCTTATATTGAATTTCTGGGATCTTGATTATTATATGCCTGGGTGTAGCTCTGTTTTGGTTGTAGGTGACTGGAGTTCTGTATGCCTCATATATCAGAGTATCATTTCCTTTTCCTATGTTTGGGAAGTTTTCCTTAATTATTTCTGTGAATAACCTTTGTAGTTCCTTTGTTTGTACTCCAGCTTCTTCATTCACATTCTTTATTCTCAAGTTGTAGATCCTCTTGTCATCTTCTAGCTTCTGTATTGTTACTGCTTGTTTCCTTGTTATTTTTAAAAAGTTTTCCCTTTTATACTCCCACATTGCAAAATTGTCCTCCAGTTTGGATAATCTATCCTTAGTTTCTTTCAAACTGACTTGCCATCTTTCCATAGAGTTTTTAATTTCCTGGTGATCTCTTTGAATCTGCTTCATGTATTCTATTTTTTTTTATATTCTTCACCAAGTGGTTCTCTCCTTTGTTTGAGTTCCTCCTTTCTTCTGTCTGTGTCTGCTTGAGGTGTGCTTAGTATCTCTTTTATTAATCTTCTTATAGTTTGCTTTATTTGGCTAAATATTTAACTTTTGAACTTGTCTATGAGGTCCCAAATATATCTCTTCATGTCCACTGGCTCTGTGTCTGATATTGTATGTTTGCTGTTCTCATTCTCCTTTGTATTTACCTGTCCTTGGTCAATGTTCTCAGGGTTGGGACCTGGGGAGTTTTTGTTGTTGCTTCCTCTTCCCATCTTTTTTGCTCCTTCCAGGAGGCCCCAGTGTCTTTCTTTGTTGGTTACAATTCTTCTGAAGCATGCTGGCTAGATGACTCCTCACACTGCGGTGTGCTAGTGAGTTGCAGACAGGGACAGCGTATGCTGGCCCCTCCCCTCTGGATCAGTGAAGCTACTGTGGACTAATGCACTATATTACTTTGCGCCCATCCTCTCCAGATCAGTCAAACTTCTGAGGCTTCTCTGGGTTAGTGTGGTTAGTGTGCACCACCACTGTAGGGACTTGATTTTGGATAACTATTGGGTCTCAGCCAGGTCACGTGACCCAGGCCTAGCTCATTCCACCAATCCCATTCAGGAAGGGAGCAATTGACTGAAGTCACTGCTCTCCCTTGTACTTGCCAGTCCTGCCTGGCCCCAGAATGTCATCCGCTGGAGCCCCCCTGTTTATGGAATGGCTCCACTCCTGTCACCACCACAGGTCGATGTAGGCACCCTGCCAACTCAGCTCTTCGTTTGGCTTGCTGACACCTGAACTCAGTGTAACTGCTTCCCCAGTGAGTCAAAGCAGCTGGACCTCAGACGGTTCGGCAAGTCATGGCAGGACCCCGGCAAGTCACAGCGGGACCTTGGATGGTCGGCAAGTCACCTTAATTTCTTCTAGGGATGAGAGAATTTATCCCCCTCTTTGGGGGGCTCTGCACTCTGTATTATGTTGAATTCTAAGTTGACTATCTCAGAGAGCCAGCTGTTATCTATCCACCATCTTTGCTCCTCCTCTAATTATCTGTTTTTAAATGATAAAGATGAGGCACGGAAATATGAAGCAACTTTCCCAAGTCCATAGTAGTAGTTTCAGAGCAGAGTTTTGAACCCTTATTTCACTGTCTTTCATCTGTGTCCTGTCCATGGGGACCCGAAGCTCTATGTCCTCTGATGAGGAATACAAGGAAGGTATTGTACTAGATCCATACTTTTTCCCTTTCCAATATATATTTCTATTTGAAATAGAGAGCAAACTACAAGTACATGTTAGGTAGGTGGCCATATAAATTTTACAAATTATGCAGCTCCCAAATTGCCTGCCGACAAGCAACCAGACACTTATCCTTGCTCTTTGTATACAATTCCAACAAGAAATCCCCAAGGTAAGAAAAATCCAGATGTTTCCTTCTGCTTGCTACAATCTACCCGAAACAGTGCAAGCTGCCTGCCCACTATGCTGTTCTTTTACAGATATCTGACTGTTCTCTGTGAGGCCCAAAGCATCAGTGTGGAAAGAAGCAACAGTTATCAGTATGTTTACTGCACCAAGCCTGGGAGACCAACCAGTCATTTGTAGAGCAAGAAAGCTGATGCACTGCAGTGACGTCTGAGGTTGCTGAGCAAGTGGATAAAATGTTTTAAAAATAGATTTCTACCAAGTGCTAAACAAAGACTTGAAAGTAAATGAATCATTTTCAGCTCCAATATTCTATGGTCTTTAAGATATGGAGGGGGATATACAATTATAAATTAAAACTCTCAGATCCCACCAAGAGCTTTATATCTTGTGATGACTGACCCATTCATCAGGTTTTTATTTAACAAACATCTCCCGAGCATCTTTTGTGATGTCTTCACACAGTATTTTTGTCTTATCATCTGTGTTTCTTTGTTTCAAGTCAAAGGATCCTTTCCTCAGACCTCTCAGTGCTTCCCTAACACTTAAAAGGTGAGAAATCTAACATTTTAAAGACTTTATTCATCTGACAACTCTCAGCTACAATGATTTCTCTGACATTACATTCCTTTCATTATTTCTTGTCATTTTAATACTTTCTTCTTTTCCACTGTCACTGACAATCCTTTCCTATCCCCTGAATGTGTTAAGGTCCTCAGGGTCTGTTTTCTAAAATCTCTGCACTTAATTCCTTGTTGATCTGATCTGACTCTAACCCTAATCTAGATTTAGCTATTTGAAGATAATTTCCAAATCTACATGTTCAGTTCTGAACTGTAAGTCATTTTCAATTGCCTGGTAAGTATTTCTCCTTAGATGCTCTATCGCTTCTTCTAATTGAGACACTTTTAAATGTGGTCCTAGTTGTACAGGGTATCACACATATTATCCCAGAGGTTGAGCCAAGAGGACTGCAAATCAGAGCCCAGCCTGCATAACTTAACAATTTAGCCAGAACCTGTCTTAAAAAAATTAAAAGGGCTGGGCTGTAGTTGAGTGTGAAGGTCCACCATTCTTAAACATGCAATCTTCAGGCATACTTCATAAAAGCCACATTCTCCAATTATAGAGCTTTCTTTCCGCATACAACTAAGTTACAAAATCAGTGTAGGTGCCAAACAATAGAAGAAGGGATAGAGAAAATATAGTACACCAACTCAGTGGACTGTATATACAATGGGTATGATTGCTCCACCATGAAGCAGGATGAAATCATGTCATTAGCAGGAAAGTGGATGGAACTGCAGATGATCATGTTAAGCGAAGTAAACCAGAGTCAGACAGGGAAGTCCTGTATATTTTCCCTCGTAAGAGGAATTTAGAGAGAAAAAGATGGCATAAAGGTAGACAGGAAACTGGTGGACAGGAGGAGGGAATAAGGTGGGAGAAGAGTGCAAGAAATACAGTGGAGAATGAACATGATCAAAGTAGGCGTATGCACACATGAAAATACCACAACAAAGCCAAATACCACATACATAGAGATGTGGAAAAGTCTCTCCATGTTCATTTCTTATTCTTTTTTTAAATTTCATTGGTACAGTATATAATATCTTATTAATATCCTAAATATGATATCTTGTTTCTTCTTTTTCACCATTCCTCTCCACTCCTTTCAATCTCTTTTCTCCTCCTAAAAGTCTTGTTTCCATTTTTGTCCTCCTAATCTCTTTTTTGTCCCTTCCTTCCTCTCTCCCTTCTTCTCCCATCTTTCCCTTCCAATTTGAATACTTTCTTCCCATTTTCCAACATCTATTATATATTTGGGTCCTTATTTACACTTTAACTTTCTCACACCAGAAAAATAATGCAGTATTCAAACAGGTGCAGTCAGTTCACTTCACTTAAGAGCACAGTCTCAATGTGCATCTAGCTAAATGCTAAAAATTGTTCAAGCTCATCCTTCTTTATGACAGAGTAGTACTCCATTGTATAAAAAAGCCACATCTTCATCCATTCATCAGTTGATGGGCATTTGGATTATTTCTAAGATTTAGCTATCACAACCTGTGCCACTATAAAGATAAGTGTGCATATATTGCTGTGCTATGATATTTTTAATTCTTTCAGGAAGATATCAAGGAGAACAGCTAAATTGAATGAAACCTCTGGTCCTACTTTTCTGAGCAATCTCCCCACTGATTTTTTACAGCAGTTGCACAAGTTTACACTCCTACCAGCAGTGGAGATGAGTTTTTTTTTTTTACCCACAACCTCAGCAGCATTTGTTAATTGATTTCTTGATAATAACCATTCTTTCTGGAGTGAGATGAAATCTCAGTGTTAATTGGCATCTCTTGAATGATCAGGGTGCTTCACATTTTTTCATATATTTATTTGTGTTTCTGCTTCTTCATCTGAGAAGTATCGATACATTTCAGATCCTCATTTTTGGGTTTAGTCTGATTTTTTTGAGTTCTTTATATATTCTACATAGTAGTCCTTTGTCTGAAGAACAGATGGAAAACATTATTTCCATTCTGCAGGTTGTCTCCACTCTGTTGGAGGTTTCTTTTGCTGTGCAAAAGCTTTTTAAAAAGATGAGAACCTAGTTTTTGATTCTTAATGTGAAAGTTCTGTGTGACTGGAGTTTTGTTCATAAAGTCTTTGCATATACCAATATGTCCAAGAGTTAGACTTATTCTATTTTCCACCACATTTAGTGCTTCTATTTTAATATTTAGATCTTTGATCCATTTTGATTTTTGTTTAGCGCATGTGAGAGATTTGAATCTAGTTTCAATCTTGGGCATGTGGAAAGCCAGTTTTTCCAGAGCTGTTTATTAAAGAGGCTATCTTTCTTAACAATGAAGGTGTTTGGCTCCTTTGTTAAAGATAAGTGGCTGAGTATATCTGAAGTTGTTTGTGCATCTTCAAATCTGTTCTGTTGATCCTCAGACTGGTCTTGTTTTTGTTTGTTTGTTTGTTTTGCCAGTTCCGTGCTTTTTCTTTTGTTTTTTTTTATTTAAAGAAAGACAAAACAAAACAGAAAATGGGTAGAAGTAGTACATACTTTAAAAGAAAAAAATAAAAAGTATAAATCACTTATTGATGTTTACATCTTGTCCTCTTACAAATAATTATTCAAAATACAAAAGTGGAACATATAAAAATGGGAATTCAAACAGGGAGACTGCAAATAGTTCTATTCAACTATCTAATAAAAACTTAGTAATATGGCTATTAAGCCTATGCACTTAAACATGTACGCAATTAACCATATCTTCATTTATGTTGAGATTAAATAAACTAAAGCAGACTAAAATCGCTCTGAATAACGATTAATAGTGTTGTTGGGTTTCACATCATGACAGTCCGGAGTCAGCCCTGGGTACTGAAGTGCCTTTTTCTCCTTCAAAGCATTTGTTCTTTTCGTCATGTGTCATAAGATCAGTTCTCATAAACTGTTTATAGGTTTTACGCAAGCATGAGTCTTAACACGTATTTCTATCCTTTCTATATTAGAGGGAGAAACAGAACAAAGCAGGACAGAACAAAACATATTCCCATAGACTCCTAAAACTAAAAAGACATATAAAACGGCTGTACATGGAGGTCTACCATGGTTGCTGTGTTGTCTCTTGTTATCATCAATGGAATTGGCTATATCATCAGATAAAGTATAATTGAATATATCAGTACATAACAGTATTAATAGAAATACAACTTTGTAGATAGTGTACTACAAAAACAGGTAGTAATCAAATCAGAATGGGAATCGTATTGAATCATTGTCATTTTCAACTGTCAACCTAATAGTTTTGAATAAAATCTGTCAATAACAAGCAGCAATCAAATAAATCAGATTTAACTATAATCAGTCATGATATAACAGTATAAGTTATACAGGGATCAGATGAAGTTAATAGGAAATTAGAGACGATTACTGTGATATATCCTGTTAATTTTGGGAGAGCTGTCTGTGCCCTCAGATCTAGTGCTTGTATACTACCTGGAATGGAATAAGTTCCATCCAAGCAGAGTGGTGCGAGTAATGTGGGTTTTAACTCCTGATACACTATTAGCAATATCTTCTGCTGTCTTTTTTGAGACTCTCCCTCCCCTTTCACTTCCCCAGCGTAAATACCTACTAAGTCCATTTGTCAAAAATGTTTGATTCACTTGTGATATTTCTTTGCTGACTTTTTGTCTAGTTGATCTGTCTATTTATAAGAGTGGGCTATTGAGGACCCTATTACAATTGTATAATGCTTATATGATTTTTTCATGTCCATTAATATTTGTTTTACATAGTTAAATGTGCTGGTATTTGGTGCCCATAAATGAATGATCATTATCGCTTCCTCTTGGACTGTTCCCTTCACAAAGATATAGTGACCTTCTTTTTCTCTCTTACTCAGTCTGTAGGTGGTTTGAACTGCAAGCTCAGTTAGCACCTCTCCAAGATAGTGACCTGCCAATAGCCTTCTCCTGGGGCATAGTGGAACCCAAATAACTCACCAGCCACTGCAGCCCACTGCATCCACCACTCTGTTTCGGGGTGCATTTCTCAATGGAGACATCTGGAATCCCAAGTAGTCTCCACGCTTCTGTAGGTATGAGTCACCCTTCCCACACTGTGAGTCAGGACTCCGAGAGTTCTGCTTGTCACGTTCTTCTTACGCATTGAGGTCCCTCTTTTTTGTTCTCTCCCTGGGCTCCAGCTGTCCCTTCAGATCCTTGCTGGTGCCTGGAGACTCACCTCCTCCTTCTTCTCTTTCTCACATTACTGTATTCCAGAGTCTGGACACCAAATCTTGGAAAGTCTATTTCTCCACTGTTTGCCCTTTACCAGAGAGGGAAGGAAGGATGACATGAGAGCAGTGATGGGGAAGCGTGAGACCAAAGGGAGGGAGTAAAGGGGAGGGAAGTGCAAACAGGCAACAGGGGATGGATATGTTTAAAGCATATTATATGAAACCAATGAACCAAATATTTATAATATATATACCTAGATACAGATATAGATACAGATACAGACATAGATATACGAAAAATGAGGTCCTTATGTTGGCTTCTTCTTGATGACAGGCTACAACTCTGCCGCCCGCTCAGGCTTGAATCCTTGGACTCATGGCTCCACTCATTTCCATCGGAATCTTCTGAGCCCGCTGCTGAGTCAAACAACATCCCTTCTCTTACGCGCCTCCTCTGCACATCTTCCCTCAATGATCAATGGTACTGTATGTGGGTTTTCCCTTCATGGCACTTCTCCTAGCTCATTATTTACTGTATAAATATGTTCTTTGATATCTTTCTCCCTCACTACATTAAAATAAAGGTCCCTTCTGATTTGTTCACCATTTCATCTGGTTTTATTCCAAATTTCCAATATGTGGACATAGTAAGAAATACTCAACAGATACTTGTTCATTGAATTGTTCTTTTTCTCCCTCACATGTCCTAATTAAAAGAAAATCCCTACTACATGTTATTTTACTCTATATCATTACTATATATTACTTCTTGCTGGTTACTGAAATGAAAGTGTGAAATTTTTATCCACTTTAACAAGCTCCGTGTGCATAACAATAATCGTGATTCTATGCCCCAGATTTTTCTTTATAAATTATTATTATTAATGGGTACAAAAACTGTTAAAGAGAGAGAAACATGAACGCTTGTGAATGTGGTTAAGGGAAGTATATGTTCTGATTCCACAGTAGAAAAATTTAATTTAGAGCTGGGGATTTAGCTTAGCGGGATAAGTGTCGGCCTGGCAAGCACAAGGTTGTGAGTTCGATCCCTGGTTAAAAAAAAGAAAAGAAAATTTTAATTTACTATGTTTTTCCTTCTTTGTATATAACAATAGGTTTTAAAAATTGAGATCAAATTAGGCTAATTTGTTAACACTAATAAATGCAATGCTCACAAGGTATAACAAAAAATTTTCAGTGCTTTTTCTCTGACAACTATACTTTAAAGCTTCTCTAAAAATAATTTACAGTGAATTTTAAACCAAAAGCATTCACATTCTTTTTACCTGTTTACCTTTACCTTTTCACAATACTTTTTATCTCTAACATTGAGAGTAATCGTGAGCTAAACGGCATTCAACACAAGGACAAATGCACTGTCTTTCATTATATGTGGCTTTAATAAACAAAGTACATGATCAAAATTCTGCTTGCTAACATCCTTTTTCAGCTATACTAAATTTGACTAGCAAAGACTGAGAGAAGGTATGAGAAATGGAAAGAACATTAGGCTGGCTCAAAGAAAACCAAAATTCTAGCTTTCAACTCCAGCATTTGATAGTCATTTTATCACACCCAAGTTTCAGGAGCTATAACATATGGCAACAATCAAGCTGCGGTTCATGAGGGAAGACTAAGAAATGGGCTTACATCATTCCCCTCCCAGGAATCCTCTGCATCAACAATAAAGATTATGAGGAGCAGGGATACACCCAGAACAGTACTGGGAATTTAATACTCTGAAGTGGCTTCATGTCAACAGAAGAGGTCACAGCCCAGAACCACACTGAAGACCGAAGTAAAGACAGGAGGTAAACTGATGCAACTAGGGACCGTACTCATCGGTGGCGTAAATCTGACAAGCATTTGTAAACATCGTATTTTCTCCCTAATGTAAGAAACTGAAAGAGCAAATAACATACAAAAGGTACAATAGACATCGTGAAAAGTAAAGAAACTACTCGAAGGAAAGAACACCTGGGATGGGGAAAGGAGTAAAGGAAAGAGAAAATACATAGCTAAGATGCAAAACAGCTAAGACAATTGTATCTCATTCTACCAGTTCATTGAAAAGAACGGTGCTTATATTGTTTGATCAATTTTGCATGCCTATATCTGATAATCTGAGCAACTATTTTGAAGACAATAATATGCAATATAATTTTGATAATTTCCTATTGTCTTGTTCTGAAATTCTGTATCAATTTTGTTTTTTAAATTCCCTTTAAAATTAAAAAAATAGGAGTTAGAGTTCTTCATGGAAGACCAAAGAGAGCTCAAAGTCCAAAATTGAAAGGTACGAGAGCAAAGCCATATTGAGAATAGCAATTAATTAAACATACCATGAAACAACCATACCAAATTTCTCCCTCTCCATGAGCCCCATATGCAGAAGTGAAATTGGCAGAGAAAAATTGTATCAGTTCTCCATAATGATAACCTAGCACTTTATTCATAAATATAAATAGAAAGCAAATGAAGGGCTTGACAACACAAACCTGCTTAACTGATGGCACCTAGTAACTGCTGCAGGACAATAGTGCCAGAGGAGAAGTGAGGGTCAAAGTATAAACTCCACGTCATGCTTCCATGAGCTATCCAGACATTCTCAGAAGTAGATTTTAATCTCCTAGGTAGCTCCCAAGGCAATCAAGTTGATATAATTAAGCTTAACTACAAACATCTGAATCCTTGTCAACATGACACCTGAACACAGCTCGTTAAACAATCTTTACTGTTCAAAATATCACAGTGGTAATAAGTTAGTGGTTAGGCTTAACATGATACAACTGTCTTATGTGCAACTGAGAACATAATAATCTTTTCCTCAAAGTCTCAACAGTTTTGGCATTTTTCAAAAATCCAACTTAAACTCTCTTCTAAAACTCAAGGTAAACTCTTAGCTCTGAATTTATAGGAAAATAAAAAACAAGCTATATAGTCTCAGTGCGCAAGGTAAACATTCCCATTCCAAAAGACAAGAATAGGGGCATAGATAAGAATTGGACCACAACAAAATTGACATCAATCAACTCAAACACTAAGTCGTGTAGGTCCGTATCTGGGACCAGGAACGCAGGTAGATGTTAGTTCTGGAGGGTTTGGGCAACTCCATCCTTATGGCTTTGCTTGCTGTAGCCCACACATCCTCTCTCTCTCTCAGGCTGGTTCCATTCATGGTCTACAGCAAATTTTGCATGTTCCTGATATCTGAGCTTTCCTCAGGTCTCACCTGTCTCCCTAATCCCACAACTCTTGCATTCTTAATGCTAATGAAATCACATTTTATGAACAAGCTAAGGTCCTCTGTCAGTAGAAACAATAGCCAAGCCCTCTTAGATAATGGTTTCAGTGGCCTTTGAGTGCCTGGATGGCTAAACACAGTAAAATAAATTCCAGAGAACCAGTTCTCCAGGAAACTTCTTGAACTGGGAGCCCAGGGACTCTCTTCTCAAATAAAGATTTACACTTTTGAACCATATGCCTGCAATGGGTGGGGTCTTGTTTATTTCTGAGATGTCCTCAAGGAATTTTTCTTCTTGTCCCTGTACTAAGTATTTGACTTTGTTTGATTTAATTATTATTTTTATTAGTATACGTTTGCAGTACATATTGATTACGTTCATTGTGGGAGTCGGTACATATGCAAGACACACTCTTAATTCTTTTTATGTCCAATTCTCCTCCTTCTCTCTCCCTCCTCATTCCCTTTAGGTCTTATCCTCCTCTTGTTCCCATTCTCATTTGAAAAAAATCTATTTCCCTGTTTTCTCTTATTTGTCTTTTATTTTGGTTTTTAACTTATTTATACTTAAGGTTTCCCATATAAAAGAAAGTTTCTTTTTAAATGGCATAAATCTCTTCATCAACCCCATGATTTTTGAACTCAATTTTGCATGTTATTCCTTCTGATCAAACTTGAAGTTTTCTAAAAATTTTCTGTTGTGCTCTTTGTCTCTGATTCCCACTATACATCTGACTAGAAGCAGCCATCAGTACTCACCCCACACCTGGAATGTTGGGCTGCCTTATATTTTCTTCTGCCACATAAATTAGTCTACTTCCCCTAATCTCAGACTTCTTCAAAGTCTCCAAATATAGGTAAATAATAGACAAATTTTCTGCCACAGTGTAAATTAAATCCTTGTTTTACTTGAAACCTCCTAATATTGTCTTTACTATCCACATTGCTATCAGCATTGTGATACTCTCAGGTCTGACCAGAACTGACCATCACACACTGCTTACAGCATTCTGGGACCTCTCTAGCCCATATCTCCAAAGCTTTCCAAACACCTCCTCTGAGCCAATTCCAAAGGCTGTTAAGCTCCATGGTCAGGTATCATCACAGTAATGCCTTCACTCTTGGTACCAATTTCCACATTAGCTTTACAGTTGTTGAAACAATACCCCACACTCTCCTTTAAGGAGGGGGTGGTTAATTTGGTTCACAGTTCAGAGGATTCATTCCATGGTCAGTGGGCTCCACTGCAGAAACATCATGCCAGAAGAGTACGGTGGAGCCAAACTGTGAGCCAGCAGAGCAGGGTAATAGCACCAGAGAAGAAAGCGTGAGGGCCAGATATAGACCCCAAAGTGAATCTTTGTGATCAAGTTGATATAATTAAGCTTGACCCTCGAAAGCAGTTTACTTTGGGAAAAGGAGACTTAGAAAAAGAAAACAAATTAAAAAAAAAAACCCAATGAAGAATGTGAACATGAGCTGTATCCTGACTCCACAGGAAGCCAAGGATCACAGATTATGTCACAGCCTGGGTCCCTCTCCAGTCAGCACGTCAGCAGCAGACGTGTATGAGAAGGGGTCTTTTCCTGGGCGAGGCAGTTTCCAGCAGACCAAGGCCAGTTCTTTGAGAAACTAGACCACGTGAGCTATAGAAGCCAGCACTCATTGACGGAGCTCGTTTAACTGAGTTCTAAAGAGAAACAACAGCATTCGTTATAACAGAAGAAGTCAGGCAATTTGAAATTACAAGGAAGCAAAAGGCTGTATAACAAAGCCGTTTGCCTAAATATGTACAATATGTACCATAATTTTGAACAATCAGTGTTGCATGAAGAAAAGCTGTCTCGTTTTACATTGATGCTGAAAATATTTTCCTTTGAATTACAGAAGTGTAGTTACAAGACCACATTTTTTGCTGGACATAATGTCACAGGCCTGAAGTCCCAGAAAGTGGAGGCAGGAAGATCACTTGATTCCAAAAGTTCAGGTCTAGCCAGGGCAAAATAGACCATACCACAAAAAAGTTACATTTTTCTGCCTTATAGAACTAATAACTAAGTAATTAGGTATATAATAAATAACAATTTCATAGTCATATTAACATAAATATCATACTTTAAAAATTAACTTTTAAACAAAACATGTAAGACAATGCTACTTATAAGAAAGGAAATAAATGTTAAATAGTAAGAGCATAAAAGTGAAGCTGACAGAAGGCAGGAATTAAAAAAGGAAATATTAGGTAGGGGAATATTAGGCAGGAGTTAAAAGCCCTCATCTTTCATAGATGGAGTTAATGTGTGTGTGTATTTAAGTTGAGATACTAAGAAAAAAAATTTAATCAGTTATCTAATATTATAAAACTATGGAAAGTATGAAATAAATATATAACAAACAAAAATTTGAAGGAAAAAGAAGACAATACACCTAAATTATTCTTCTTTCAGAGGGTGGAAATAATGGCTTCTACCTGACACCAATAAATAAAAAATGACCACATCATGATATTACTTGATGCTATGGAGATAAATATTAGAAGAGGTGAAACAGAGTTAAAAATGGCCATCTCTGAAAAGATAGAACGAGGTACAGTAGCAGCGAATCCTTTTTAATTTCATAACATTTCAGCAGTATCTGGATCATTTTGTCACATGTACTATTCCTGTAGCATTAATAAAATCATCAGTAAGAATATTTTCTAATTTGTCTCATTAAGAAAATTAATTAAGATAATATATAGAAAATTAATTAAGATAATATATAGAAAAGGACTTCAAAAATTTGTAAAAGATAAAAGTGCACTATTATTAGAGGGTTGTCTCAGGCAGCTCAAACTGGGAAAGAAATGTGGTATTTTCCTTAATCGAACCTTTTTTAAGGAGCCAAGATCCAAATTTAAAAGGAAACTGTCCCCAAAGTGCTGACTGCAAAATATCTGAAGAAATAAATGTGCTGAGAGAAAGTATTTGGAAGAATGACAATAAAATTTAAATAGTAAGTGTCGAGTGACAATTATTTGGTTTCCATTAAATGCTTTCTCCAAACCCAAAGCCCTGAAAAACTGAATGGCATCAGTATGCTGTGGTCTTATTTAGCACCACAGCAAAAACATTTCTTCTTAAAATACACACTTAGATTCTTACACTGGAAGTCATTTAACTTGTGTAAGTGATCTCATAACTAGCAGCTAATATGTTTTAGGAATACCATGTTCTTGAAACTTATTGGTTAGATCATTCTAATCAATGTCCTACTGAAGCTTTGAACTAAAATTGTTGATTCATGCTTCTGTCTCCTTTACAAAAAGGGAATTTTTCAAAATAAGGAACTATTTATTACACTTTCTTCTCCCTTTAGTACCTACCTCAGAATTTTCTAGTACAGTGTGTGCTTAAATAAAGTTTTCTAAGTGGACAGAGGGAATGATGTAAAGCATTTAAAAATGTTTTTTGTATTCTCCAAGACAAGCCCTTGGTTTGTTGATAATAACAAAAATCTAGAAACTATCTCTGATCCATTTTGCCACTAGTACTATGTGATAATAGAGGATAAACTGACCTCTCCATAAAATTGTGTACTTGACCGTTTTGGATGAAGAAACAATGAAATTGTCTTTCCTTGAAATTTTGTAAACATGGGGGCTGGGGATTTAGCTCAGCGGCATAAGCGCCTGCCTTGGAAGTGTGCGGTCATGAGTTCAATCCCTGGTACCGATGAAAAAGAAAGAAAAAATAAATTTGTAAACATGAATTTTAGCCTCCAAGAGACAGGGATTCAAACTTCACTCTGCCGGTCAGAATTATACAACATTTTACACTAGTGATACAATACGATATTTACAAATGTGAGTCTGATTTATTTCACTTATGACTATAGTCTCAAGTTGCCCCATTTACTTATCAAAGTATGTATGTTTAACTGTGCAAGATAGATAACCATACTACTAATTCTGTTATTTCCTCAAAAAGAATAATTTGTGCTGTCATTGTTTGGTTGTCTGTTCATTTGTTATGCTTAGATTTTGTAACTTGAACAACTCTTCTAAGATAACAATATATAATATATTAACTAGTGTTGATTTCTTACTGTTATTTTTTTGAAATTCTGTGTTATGTCTACCCTTTTTCTGTTTTGCTTTTTAAAAACAAAAGACTAAAAAAAGAATCTACAGGACCTTGAGCAAATTTCATAACATTTATTTAATAATCATATGCAGTATCCAACAGGCACTTAGGAGGACAAACTTATTTGCATACTGTGTTGGCTGCCTGCTTCCTCAGAGACTAATTTTGAAAATGAAAATAATGGTATCTATCTTGGAGACTTGTGATAATTACTGAAATAATCTGTGCAAAACTCTAGGCACATACTTAATTTTCATTAAGTGGTTGTTGAATTTTTGAGGAGGAGTCTGTGTATCTCAGACTGGCCTCAAACTCGCAGCAATCTTCCTGTGTCAGCCTTCCGAGTGCTGGGATTCTAGGCATGCGCCACCACGCCTGGCTCGTTATGAACATGATCACTACATGTATGAACATGATCACTACATGTAATCCCTGCACACAGAGCTGGGTGAAATCAGATAAAAGCAAAACAGAGATCTCACAGGGGAGGTGGGGACATAAACAAGCTACTTGTGTTCTTTGCTTTTGGGTCTCTTTCCATGTGTCAGAGAAAGTATCTCTATTGAGCCAATGTTTCCCTCTTAGATACCTATTAGACTACCATCCAGCAAGAAAAGATATATATGGTGAAGATCTTGGAAACAACCCAAGTGTCCATCAACTGAGGAATGGATAAAAAAGTTGTGGTATTTTTATACAATGGAGTACTACTCATCTATAAAGAAGGATCACATTAAGATATTTATAAATAAATGGACGCAGCTTGAGACCATACTCATAAGTGAAATAAATCAAACTCACATGTATGAATACTGAATAGTTTCCCTATTGTAATAAATGATTCAAATACATAAAAGTATGTGGTAATCATGATTACCCATTATGTGGCTTTGAAGACTTATAAAGTTTTCACTCATTAATTAGAATGGTTTTATTCTGGGCTGTTTGATATTATTGTCTTTGATGATACGAACAGCTATTTTGAAGAAAACAAGACATCGTAATAGCTAGTGCTGATTTCATATCATCTTGTTTTGAAGTCCCACCAAACTGTTGTTCTTCTGTTTCCATTGGTTTTATCATGTTGTATCTTACTGGATTTTACTATATGTGATAGTATAAAAAAACTTTATAGGCAAAGAGATAATATAGAAACCATTTTTTGTTTTCCATTAGCTTGTTTTAAATACTCTGTAATACTTTCGTCCTCTTGAATGGTTTCATACTGCCTTGATATGTTAGATGCTATAGTATGCGAAGTTATACTCAAATATTTCATGGAAGGAGACACTATGGTAACTACTTTTGAGTAGGGTTATCATGTGGTGAAACACTAAGTTGCTGAAATTGTTCTGCTTTGACCTGCATTGTTATGTTGTTATGTTCTCTTTTATCTCAATCTCTCCCCTTTTTTAAAAAAAATTTTATTATTATTTTTTAATTAAGGGGAAATTTTTAAAAAATTAGCAGGATATATTATAGTAACTTTTTTGATTTCCTATTAACCTGATTTGAAGCCTGTATTGCTCCCACCATCTTGTTTTAACTGATTTTACTCTGTTCTGTTCTGTTTGATAGTATCAAGTTTGAGAGTATAGGCAACTACTTTGAACACAGTAAGATTCACTATGACACCCATTCTGGTTTGACTATTATCTGCTTTTGAAGTCCTGTAATGTCTCCAGTGTTTAGGTTTTATTGGTTTTGTTCTGTACTGTTTTGTTCAATTTTATTATACCTAATGATACAGGCAGTTCTTTTTAAGGTAGCAAGAGGCATTATGGTAACCATTGTTGATCACCTTGTATTCTGTTTTTACATCATGTACTATGTCCATCCTTTTTGACAGACTGCTTTGTTTTTTCATATTTGGTTTTATTCTCTTCTAAAAAAAAAAGTAATAAGAACTATGGGAGTAATAAAACCCAAAATGTGTAAATGTTGTTGTAAAAAAGAGAGGAAAAGAAAGTGCTCTAAAGGATACAACTGCAAGTGTGTTTAGGTGTGATAGGATAGATAACCAAATTACTAAGTTTTTGTTGGATCATTGAACACAACTATTTGCAGTCTCACTGTTTGAATGTCCACTTTGCATGCTTTAATCCTGTAACCTGAACAACTATTTCTAAGATGACAATATGTAATCTATTAACTAGTGATTTCTTACCATTTTTTAAAAATTCTGTATTACTTGTACCCTTATAGTGTTTTGGTTTTTTTCCTTTAAATAAAATTTTTTAAAAAAGATACATATGGTGAAAGGGTAAGTTACGGAAGTTCTTGTTCTGAACTGTTTGTGGAAAATCTCTCCCCTAAACAAAAGAAGGAAGGAAACAAAAAAGAGAGAAAAAGGAGGACAAAAAGGCGGGAAAGCGGGAAAGAGGTAGAGAGGAAGGGGAGAAGGAAGAAACGTGGGAGGGGAGGTGCTTAATTATTCTGTGCTGTCACACTCCTAGAGTGCCTACCCGTAGACTACCACGTGATTATTGGTTACGTGGCCAGTATTAGTCAATTAAAAAGACTGAGCTATGGGAAACAATCCAGAAAGTGGTGATAAAGGAGGCTTTGGTCTCCATGATCCGTGATGAGAGGAGCACGGGAATCCCACAGGCCTGAGGAGTCAGGATTCAACCTTGGGCGTACGGTTCTGATTCAACTGAATCCCCACATTTTTTTCCTAATAAACAGGCTAAAAGTAAGCTTTTAGTTAACCCACCGGGCTCTGTAATTTTGGACTGACACATAATATTATGCATAATAATAGGATAAAAATGTGATGTTTCAGTACATGGTACGGTGTAATGATCAAATCAGGACAATTAGCATACATACCAACTTGAACAATTATCATTTCTTTTCTCATGGTAACATTTAAAATTTTCCCTTCTGGCTTTTTTGAAATATACCCTACTTCTTTGCTAATTATAGTCACCCAACTGTGCGATAGAACAACAGAATTTCTTCCTCCTGTCTAGCTGCTATATTGTGGCCATTAACCAAAAGCTTCTGTCTCCCCTCTTCCACTACTCTTTACATTATTGGGAAACTCCACGCTGTTTTCCAAAATGGCTGTAACTAATTTATAGTACTAACAGTAGCATATATTTTCTCTGACTCCTCACCAGTATTGTCATCTTGCATCTTCTCTATAATGGTCACTAAATATGTGAAATAATATCTCATGATTATAATTTACAGTCGTGATTAGAGACTTTGAGCAATTATTCATGTATCTGTTGGTCATTTGTTTGGTCGTAAAGAAAAGTTTTCCCAGTGCTTTGCCTTTTTAGTTTTTCTGAGACAGGGTCTCACTATATAGTCCAGGCTGGCCTTGAACTTGTAGGAATCCTCCGGCTTCAGCCTCTAGAGTTCACCACCATGCCCACCTTCTTTGCCCATTTTGTAACCAGGTTATTTGTTACTTGTTAATGAATAGTTTTGAATTATTTGAAATATTACCATTTATCAGATGAAGAGTAATGCAATAATAAATATTTGTAACAATGAATATAATAATCAGCCTCCTTAGACTGTTACACAATGTACAAATGCATTGAAATTGTTTTCCCATTTCTTAATTAAAAATAGAAGTGAACCTTTTTTAAAATGTTCATTTCTACCTCCAAAGCTCTCAGATCCCTTCCTTGTGGGTGACACAGTTCTAACAGACTCTGGCATGCGTGATGTACTAAGAAGAACCCTGACATTCCCGCTGGAATGGCCGTTCTGCACTTTTTCTGATTGCATGGCAAATATTTTCTATCTATTTGCTCACCATTTTCTTGAACTCAGATTTTGCTCTTTCAAGTGAAGTGTATATCACAAAAATGACAATTAAATGACCTCATTTAATAGCTAGATCCTGTTTCTTATATCACACATGTTTAGAATATTATTTTGTATTCCAAGAAGAGAGATACATAAAAGACTCTGTGAGACATTTAAAAGACTGTGAGAAACTGGATGCACAAATAGTGTGTGATGCTGTAAATTACAAAGTGTGAGCCAGAACACCTCTACCCTTGAGTTCATTTCAGAGCAGTCCTGAATCTGAACATGATCATATTCTCTGTGTCTCCGCTTGGAGTTCTTCATTCAGACCCTGATAACACAAGCACAGGGTCAATGTCTTTGGATTTTCCAGCACCCGCACTGATCAAACAACAAGGATCATTTTTCCTAGCCTTATAATGATTTCGCAGTAAAGGGTAGAATTGATTTCAAGGCTATGACTCAGGGAGTGGTTAAATATTGGCAAAGAAGTGGGTGTAAGTAACCTCTAGCACTCTGGAGATTTCTGTACCTTGTTAACAGCTAAAAATACTCATGTAACCAATTATGCTAATTGAAAGAAAACATCTAAATATTTGACTACTTAAAACTTTCTTCTCAGGAATCTTTAAGGGACTAAGTAGTTTGATATATTAACCCTCTTTATTTGGCTCTTTGTGGAGAAGAAAGTAGATTGATATTATTAATATGTTTTTTTCTTTGCAAACCCACTGTGTATCTGTCACTCTTTGGGGGGAAGAGAGAGCAAATATAATAAGAATATTATATTTGTCTTCAAGGAATTTGTAGCTGGAAACAGCTTGCTCATTAAGCAACATGCCATGGAGGAGCAGACCGGCCGGTTGGAGCCACTGGGCTCAAGAATGAACATGATATGTCCCATGGTGTAACGGGGGACATTCTGGTGGAGAAGGGCCCTCATGCCAGCTGACCATATGTCACCAGGATTTGTCAGTCAGAGGGCCCTACCATGGCCACCTCCCAGGATGGGAGAGAATTTGCTCCAGTCACTCTAGCTCCTGGCTCTCCCTGTCTTCTGTAGAAAGAAACATCAGATGCTTGCTACTATGAGTTGTAGTATAAGACATAATTCCCGAGCCACGTGTTGGTTCCCTGTCATTCACTGCTCACGTGATGCTGTAAGCGTAGCCTTTTCCTCACAGACCTTACCAAACTTACCCTCCCAGATGTTCTTCCCAGAAATATCCCTGCCAATCCTCGTGGACTTCAAAACAAGACACCTGAAACTTGTTACATGCTTTTTCAACCCCGGTTCCATATTTACTGTTCTCTCTAGCTGGAAGAGCCTTCTGTACCCTCTTCCTGCATGTAAATCATACTTAGCCATTTTAATGCTTTTTCTTCACAAACTCTTTCTTGACTCAACCCTTAAACAACTGACTCCTGGTTGAAAATATTCTCACTCTACCATCTTGTGCTTAACTTAACCTCACTTTTCATGTGACACCCCATGCTTAATTTTCCCAAAAGCCCATGTCTCCTCACTAAACCCTAAGGAGTACAGAGCTGCCTATGACATCTCTCTCCACCGTTTTCTAGCATGATTCTCCTGGAGAGTCCTTAGTAAATACACATGGCATGGCCCTAAATTAGTCAAGACGAAACCTGAATAAAGAGAAGCCATTCAGAAAGAGGGAATAAAAATGACTCTGGTCTTGGTAATCTACAGTGAAAACGGCATGGAAAATCCACAGGCCTGAGGGTTTAAAGTTGTGGCTAAAAGTCAGCTGTGTGGCTTACTCATTTTGCTATTTTAACCATGTTATTTCAACTCATTGGATCTTATTTTCTTCCTCATGAAATAAACATAACAGTCTATTGAGTGTTGTGAAGCTAACTTGGAGCACAGTGTTTAGGGAAACTAATCCACATGTGACCTGTGTGTCCAAGTAGATGGGGTGGGTGGGGTGTCTTTCATCCCTACCATAACTTGGTGACGTGTTTGTTACCTGAGAGTCCTTGGAACTTTATCTGAGGACAGAGTTTAATTCTATACTACAGAGGCACACAAGTGAGCGATAGTCCATAGTGTGTTATAATCATCGGTTGTTGCTAGGCCATTCCCCATATTTATGTGGTTAATTATTTCTTCATTCGTATTTATCTCTATTTTCTATTCTCTTTCCTTTATTTGATCCTTATTTTGTGTTTCTTTGGTTTTTTTGTTTGTTTTTTTGTACCAGGGATTGAACTCATGACCTCATGCTTGCCAGGCAGTCACTTATGCCACTGAGCTAAATCCCTGACCCTATTTTGTATGTCTTTTTAAAAATCGTGTGTTGTTGCTTTATATTCATGTATTTTTACTTTATTTACGAGGTAATATGTTAAGGATTGCGTCCTATTTTTTATTTTTTTCTCAGCATCATATTTTAAAATCAATTCATGTTGCTTCAACTTCCAACCATAAATATCTTGGGTTTCCAACTTAACACAAACATTGTCACAGAGAACATTTCCATACATGTTCTTTAGTAGACTTATGTGAAAATTTCTCTGAGATACACCTGGAAGGATACGCCTGGGTTTTAGGTAAGGTCATTATATATCCCAGTCACCCAGAACACCCCTCTAATTGTTAATAACATTAACTGTTCAAATCAGGTTAGATCTCATGCAGTTTATACTGCTTACTAGACTGAGTACTCACAGCCTGCACTTCAACAAAAATTATCCTTGTTGGTTGCAAATTAAAATCATTTCAGGAGCTTCAAAAGTATGTTGCTGTCTGGCTTCCACTCCAAGAGAATCTGATGTAATATGTCTTAGTAGGGCCCAGGCACTAGGATTATTAAAGCACCCAAGAATCCTAGGCAACACTCGAGGTTGAGAACCTCTGCTCCACAGAATGAATTTTACCCATAATCTGCTCTCCCACCAGCAAAGTTTCGTACACCCACATCTTTAACAACACTTGGCATGATCCAGTTGAAAATACTTTATAAAATTTAGCACTCTAAACATTAGATTTTACTTCAAGTTCTTCAGTTACTTGTGCCAAGACTTCAATGATTCATTCTGATTTAAGATGCTGCTCGCCTTGTCTGTTATAGAAAGAAGTGGTATTTGGGTGCAAAGTAAACAGGGCTTTGGAAATGCTTTCAGTTTTCATTGGAAATTAAATGTGGAATTGCCTCATTTAATATAATTATTCCCACTGAACATTGTCCTGCTTCTAGACAACATACTTGGCTCATTTTTATGTCTATCTCAACCCCAAGATTGGAGATGTCTCAAATGGACAGCAAGAAAGCCAGCCTGCCTGTATCTTTCCTTACCCTCCCAGCTAAGTTCTCAGGCTAAGAAGTAGTGGCAGCTAAGAGTTTATTTAAAAGCTTATTATTAAAAGGCAAAATATAAAAGCAGGTGTTGTGTGTGACTATCATCTCAGCTAACTGGGAGGCTGAGACAAGAGGATCACAAATTCAAGGCTAGCCTGGGCAATTTACAGCAAGACCCTACCCCAAAATAAAAAAAAGCAAAAAGGACTAGGTGTATATCTTAGTGGTAGAGTATCCCTGGGTTCAGTTCAAAGTCACACATGACATACATGCATGCATGTACATGTAAAGTATAAAATAGTAATGATTTTAAATAATATCCTATAAAACCATGAAAACTTGCAATATATTATGAAAGCTGGAAACTGTCAAATTAATTTGGGTTACACACCTTCAAAAGAAAATTTCAACTTCTTTAGGGGTCAGTCTTTCCAAAATTAATTATAGACTTCCTTCTAAGAACAAATTGAATTGATTCTTCTTTGCAAATAACTCATTATCATCACTACAGACAACAAGGCAGTGAGTTTACTGTGCAGAGCTGATAAAGGCCTACCAACCTCTTTGCTTTTTCTCCCCATGTTTCCAGAGTACCACGGTTAGAACTTCTAATGCTTTCAGTTTTTCTGGATCCTTCCAAACTTTCAGGACTCCAGCTATTATTTCTTACTGCACCTAGCCCCCTGCTTGAAATAGTCTCAAAGCCTAATGCCTTCCTTACTGACCTCCTCCTGGCTGCCTCTGTTGCTTGAGAACAATATTCATCATCCTCAGAAACAGAATCATAGAGAGAGCACAAGTGAATCTTCAACAATCAGAGCACTTTGCTAACTTCCAGCTATTCAGAAACTTTTTCTGACTTATTAGTTGGTGCCCAACTATGTTTTCAAAAGATGCGAATACTAGATAACTAAGTTCTGGGTAGCAAAAGCTTAATTTGACATCTTTAGGATGCATAATAGATCTCATGGCTGGTAAGGAAGAAAATGCACTCTCATTGATAATTTTTGATGAGGTTATTTCATTTAAGGAAATGTTTTTTAAAATAAAAAGTGTTTACACACTATTACCACCATCTAAAAGGTCTTTTCTCTTCTTTAATGGGCAAGATTCTACTATCTTTAAAGACTCAAGTGTCCCTTTCTTTAAACATCTTCCCTGATCCTCCCCAGAAAAATTTTCTTTCGTACCCTTCATGCTCTCAAAGAGTAAAAGAGTTTGGCCAATGAATTATTAGAGAGCAGGACATCCTGCTCTTTCTTGAATATACTGAATTTAATGTAGAGACTGACACTTAGTACTTTAAATTTTGTAAATAAATGTATATACAGTAAAACCTTGCATTGCAAATAACTTGTTCCACTAGAGTTCTGCAAGGTAAACAAACACTTCTAAAAAGTTTTAACTTGCTAAACCAGGGATATCTTGCAATACGAGTAGCATGTGAAGACAAACCACATGATTACAACTGGGTCAATGTTTTCTCTCTCTCTCTCTTGCTGTGGGATTATGTGAGATCATCTCCCAACAGCAGGAAGTTATAGAGGAGATCTCATCTATAGAGGACAAAATGTTGGGGAAATATTTCACTTCAAACGATATTGGAGAAATGTGTAAAATGTGAATTACAGTGCAAAATTTTGTAGAAAAACGCTACCTGAATAAGGCTGAGTAATGGAAACAGTTAATATATTTAAAAACCTTGTAGTGTTGCATCTCCACAAAATCCTCAAAAGGAAGCAAAAGCAAGTGTCATTGGACACAGGTTCCTTGTTAAAGTTGCATGAAAAGAAAAGCCAGGAGTTATCAGTCACTGCTTTAGTGATAGTCAAAGTTCTTCTACATAATAACCCTCCTCTCTCCTGTCTACCTCACACCAGGCACAAAGGTTTCAAAGGCAAATACAGAGAAATTTGTTTATTTTCCTTTATATTTTGTATTAAATTATAGTACTATAATCATCTTTATGTGAGCATTTTGAGATTGTAAAGTGAATTGTCTGAGTTTCCATTATCTCTTATGGGGAAATTTGTTCTGATATGTAAGTGCTTTGGAGGACAAGCACATTTCTGGAATGAATTATGCTTGCAAGCCAAGGTTTTACTGTATGCTAAAATAGCCCATTTTGTGGTCCTCTTGAAGAGCACAAAAGCTCTATAAACAGTTTCAGAAAAAGAGGTAAGGAAGAAGAATAAGCAGAAAAGCCAAAGAAAAGAGAAGACAAAGAGGAGAAATACGTGAATGCTGAAGAAGTATGTGTGGAGAAGAACTCAGACAGGTTCTAGACTGTTAGATAACCCACTCCTGCCACCTGTTCTGTGTCAGCCACACATTTCAGAACCTGGTTTCCTTTTCTTAGCTCTGTCCTCTAAAATGCTGATAACATTCAAAATGCTACTCTAACTTTTGCCTGTCATAACCTTAAACTCTAAAGCTTTCAAGACTATTCTCCTATCCTGCCTCCTTTTCTGACTCAGAACTTCAAGTCACTTAACCAGATCTCTGTTTTCATCAGAATCACAATCACAATGTGGGAAACACTTCTGTCACTGGAATATTTCACATAGGTGGGAGGGAGCAATTGATTGAGGACTAGTGATTTATCTGTGATTAGAAGAAATTTATTGTTATCATCACCAAAATAAATAAGTCTGACATGATTCTTTGGAATGCATTCAGTGCTTAAAAAGTTACTCCTTTACTTGACAAAAAGAAAACACTGGAGAAGAGAAAGGAAAGGGCTTATTTCGTCTGATCTATAAAATCAAAAAGCACACAGCAGGGAGTCACAGTTAGCAATCTGAGATTTAAAGAAAGGAAATACCAAATTTCTGAATTCCATGGTTGCAAAACTAATTTATTCACCATGAACCAATCTTACAATTCATTAGCTTCACCCTAGAGACAAGACTGAATGTCAACTCTCTTCCTGACCTATAAATAATAGGTGCCACTTGCTCAGAAATGAAACTTAGTTAGAGCATAATAACAAGGTAAATCAATATGATTGTTACAAAGCTGAAAAATAACAAGGTAAGTCTTAAATCTTTGAAAAGATTTTCAATTCCCTACTTCTAAAGAAAAAATTTTTGACAGAAAAATTAGTATATTATCTCCTAGCAGCACTGAGGTTGAACAAAAAATAGTTTAAGAATTAAAAGTAAAAAATCGTATGGTAGGAGCAGGGATTTAGCTCAGTGGCTTAAGAGCCTGCTTGACAAATGCAAGGTCAAGAGTTTGACTCCCAGTACCCCATTGCCCAAAAATTCATATTGTTCAATCACTTGTTGGACTTAAATAATCAGCTGGGGACAATGGCATTACTTCATAGGCCAGTCCTGATGGTATGTCCTTAGCTGTGGCAAGACTGAGTTCTTGCCAACAGAATGTGAATAGCATGCCAGTCACGGGCAGGTCTTGCTCCTCAGTGCTTTTCTCCATCCCTTGTAGAGAGGAATAGAGATGGACATGGTGAGGACTAGTGATTTATCTGTGATTAGAAGAAATTTATTGCTACCATCACCAAAAGAAATAAGTCTGACATGATTCTTTGGAATGCATTCAGTGCTTAAAAAGTTACTCCTTTACTTGACAAAAAGAAAACACTGGAGAAGAGAAAGGAAAGGGCTTATTTCATCTGATCTATAAAATCAAAAAGCACACAGCAGGGAGTCACAGTTAGCAAGCTACTTGTTCAGTACAGTAAAAATCTGCTCAGCCAGGGCTCCTGAACAACTGCATGGCACAGAACCACCACCAACCAGCCCTGCTACAAGAATAAGAACCAAGACACCACCTTCGAAAAACAGCAGGATAAGTCCTCGCACTTCTCTAAACCACCACATTTTGTAGTTTTATTTGTTGGAGCAGTGTACATCATTTGTATATATGTTCTACTTTTATTTCTTTTTAAAAATTAATGAAAATAATACAAATTCATTGAAGAAAATTATTGTATAGGAAAAAGAAGGAGGAGGAGGAAGAGGGGGGATAAAATTACCTGTAATTACTCAACATAATAAGATCTACTATTATGAGAGAAATCACAATTCACCACCTTGTAAAGGCATTTTTTTTTCACTTAAAATATCATGAGCATCTTTCCTTCTATATCACTAAGTAATATTCTGGCACATCATTTTTCTGGGTGCATTATGAAAGTTATACAGATCACTGGAAAACATTACAGTCAAGTGAATAGCAATATTTTGTTCATAAATTTTTATCTGGGTCATTTGTGAGACAGAATTTTGATATATAATTCAAGCTGGTTTTGAATTCAATATGCAGCCAAAATGGTCCTCAAACTCACATAAGTCCTCCTGCCTCAGCCTGCTTAGTACTGGGATTACAGGTGTGCACTACTACACTAGCAATGATAAATTAATGAGTTTAGAATCTTATTAGGTGACAGTTGTTTTCAGAACTTTTAGATTGTGTACTATCAGCCACTTACTGACCACTAGGAAAATTCTAATTGTTATTCCACATGAGCCAATTCATATTATATATAGTAAAAGTTAAACTACTCTAACATAAATCTATCTATATCTATGTCTACCTAGCTATATATATATATATATATATATATATATATATATATATATTATATCTATTTGTCTATCATCTATCTATCTTTGCCAGAATGCAGGACATACTCCTGTCATCAGAACACTTCGAATAGCATAGGAAATAGCAGTTGTGTACTGTGGTGTATCTTTAATCAGAAGAAATATACTGTTGCAGTCTGGCAGATCTGAGCCAGTATAGGAGCTCTGCCTTCCTCCACATAAATAAGAAAGGTCCAGAGTAAGTAATTTCCTTGATAGAAGTCATTGTTCCTTTTTGCTTACATTCCATTGATTCAAGGTTCACTGCAGAACCAAACCTTGCTTCAAGGTTATCTGAGAAGTGGAATCCAAACAGGGAGGCATTGTATTCACCCAAAACTCTACAATATGAAGAGTAGCAGCTATGGAGGAAAACTAGCAATCCTCCCGAGCTAGCATGGAGTCCCTGTGGAGGAGTAAGAGCTGTGTGGCAGTGGCTCTTTGATGTTGACTCCCACCTTGGCTAATTATTAGCTGTCTGACCTAGGACTTACTTAACCTTGGTTTGCAAAATGGAGACATGAATATTCATGTACCTGTTATGGGAATCTGACTTTTATATAGTGTTAACTGTGATTATTGCATGTAGCCAGAACTGACAGAGAACTGATGACCCGTACCTGGAATATAGAAATGAACATAATACATCAAGAAAGCAAACTCCAAGTAGCACTAAATAGAGTGTACTGGTTAAAAGCATAACCCTGGAGCCAGACTGCACAGATAGGGATCCTGCTTCAGCCACTTACTACCCCCTTGAGCAACTTAGGTCACCTCTGTGACTCAGTTTCCTTATCTAGAAAGTGGAGATTATAATTAACATATAAGGTTGTTGTGATTATTACCTGAGTTAATGTATACAGCATAAAACTCAAAGCTTGGCACACAGCAAGTACCAAATAAGTGCTAGCTTCTGCCTGTGTTAAAGGTGGGTTACCACAAAATGAACCAATTTTTATTTTTTACAAAAGCCGTATGTTCAACTGAGTCTTTGCAGGTGACTTATACCTGCACACTCATTGATAATCACACTAAAATTCTCACTGGTTTCCTTCCTGTTTCCTGGTACATTTCCAAAACAATGTATTGGTATTCCATGGTATGAGAGAGAAGAATACATCCATCACCCAAACTGAATAGGCATTATGCCTGAACCCAGTTTCATTTCCTTTTGGAGAGTCATGGATATTCTCATATGTCTTCCTTGATTCTGTAATATAGGCTTCCGAATGAACAGAAGTAGCCATTCAGGCAATGAATTTGCCCAAAAATGTTCACATTGGTCTCAAGATTTCAAGATTGAAAGCTATGCTCAGAATCCAGAATTAAATTACTCTGTCTTTCCTTCCCATTGTTTTTGATCAATGCATTTTGAAGATGATATATGTCAAAAGTCCTTCAATATGATCACTAAATTTTTCACACAATTAAACTCACCTGTTTGAAACAAGAATGATTTGTAATCAGGAAAACAAATCAAAAGGTAGGAACATCTCCATGAAAGTTAGCCTATCGATCTCTTCCATCTCTCTGATAAATGTGATTAGTTGTGAACAATTCTCACCTCTGTGGAGCATTACTTTTCTAGAAAAAGTATCATAAGTCAAAATAATGTAAGTTGAAAATTATTTTTCCACAAATTTAAAGCCATATTAGGGCATTAAATTCCTAATCAAATTTTCAGTGCCCAACTTTTTATTAAATGGACCTAAAGACCATACTTAATTTATTATAAATTGCTACCTATATATGTTACAAAATATATAATGTCATATGACAGACTTGTCTTCTGCTTAGTTTTTGCCTTATTTTATTGAACTAATCTGAAGGTTAAGGAATACCTTTGCATAATTCAGAAATTACTTTATTTTCTTTCTTCATTTTTTATTTTGAAACCATCTAAGATATACAAAAAAGTTGCACAAAGCTACATGGAGTTCCAATGTCCACACCCACTTTTCTATAGTGTTTCCATTTTATGCAATTATAGCACAATTATTAAAGATAGATAATTAACATTCATGCAGTAAAATTAATCTACAGACCTTATTTGAATCTCACCAGTTGTTCTATTAACATCTTTTTTCTGCTCCAGAATACTACAAATTTAATTATTATGCCTCCTAGTCTCTCCGTTGTAGAATAATACTTTTATGAAAAGTTCAAGCCAGTATTTTTCTTAATGGAGTCCTTCAGTTTTAATTTTTCTGATGATTTTTCATGATTATATTAAAGCTATACATTTTTGGCAGAAATACTACACAAGTATGATATTCATATACCACACCAAGGGGTACATGGTATCTATATGACTTAGAAGGATAATGTTAACTTTGATCCCCTAACTAATGGGACATCTATTGGTCTTTTCTGTTGCAAAGTGACTATTTTCTCTTTGAAATTATGATTATCTCTTTTTTTTTTTTTAGACAAGGTCTCACTGTGTAGCTCAGGCTAGTTTCAAACTCACTATGTAGCCCACATTGGCCTTGAACTCACAGTGATCCTCCTACCTCAGCCACCCAAATTCTGGGATTACAGATATGCACCATTGTGCCTGGCAAAATTATAATCATCCTGGAGGAACACATAATTTAAAATCACAGAAATATTTGTTTCTCATAATACCTCATCCACTAATTTTAGCATCAATCGATGGTATTTGCTTGAAAAAAATGATCATGGTAGTATTTTCCAAAGAATGATTTTCTAGTTCCATCATTCATGCTACATTTTAAAGTTTATACCATATTGTAAGTTTGAATGATACCCTCTCTTGTACTTATTTATTTATTTACATCATTGAGGGCTTTGAACAATTATTTGATTTTATGGGATATAATACATTATTATCATTATTTACTCTGTTGCCCAGATCTCTTTGGCCCAGGGAGCTCTAGAAGAGCTTGAGGGTTTCACTGTTGCCTCTGAGAATCTACAGGGGAGACCTAAAGCCATTTGAGGGCTTTTGAGAAAAGTGATCAAAAATGTGTCTTCTTGTCCTCTTATTTACTGTAAAACTTTCCTGTAGCAAAAAGAAATATGGGAGTTGATTCTTCTGGATTCTATTCAAAGTCACTTGGGGGAAAATATTCTTTTATGCATTTACTGCTATAAATCTAGGAAGTCTTAGCATGGCTCAGTGTCTTTTGAAGTTCCTCCATTCCAACAAACAAAATCAACTTCTTTGGAGAAGGACGGTCTTCCAGAGATAAGGGAGCATTCAGTCACATTTCTTATTGTTCTCTCTAGTGCACTGTAAGCTCCTTTCCAAAGAGAAGGAGAAATGCCAATATTATTAGAGACTAACTGGTGATTTGTCTCTGTTTTACTACAGGTGGAGAGGGGCAGTAGTGGGGAAGGCAGGCTTACAGTGACTCAGAGAAGACAGAGTCGTGCCCTACCCCTGTCTGCCCTGCTATCACCTCTTGGGCAGCCTGGCCAAGTCCTATCTCAGGTCCATTCTTCTCTATTCCTGCCTCTGACTGCCAAACCCTTCTTGGGTCCTCTCGTCCTAAATCACAATGGAAAATACGACTTTTTGCTGGGAAACTCGGTTTTGGAGAGTACTGGGTGATTACCCCACTGTTAAAAAATAATACTTTAGACAATTTCCTGGGAAATGCATTGTCTTGGGAAAGAAATGTGAATAAGCTGGGCATGGAAGGACATGCTTGTAACCCTAGCACTCAGGAGGCCGAGGCAGGATGATTGCCTGGGGCTACATGAGGCCAGTGTGTGCTACATAGTGAATTCAAGGCCACGCTGGACCCCATAGTAAGACCTTGTCTCAAAACAAAATCAAAAACAAGAAAAAATGTGAATAATGGGGAAAATAAGTCTCCAAATCCCAGCATCCTGGAAAAAACACACTGTAATCACTTCCACGCTCTACCTCTTCTCATCCCCTTACAGTCACGTGCTTGTCACTGACGACCAGTCGCCCAGGCAAGCCGCATCTGAACTTCAGGTACATCAGTCAGTCCTCACAGGAAGGAAAACTCCTTTTAAGAACTTCGGGTCGGCCATATCGACATCATCAGAAAGTGCAAATGCTTGGGCCTCACTCCAAGTGAACGGACAGGTTCAAGCAAACTGTATTCTTTAAGCACCTGACCCAGACGCCTTCCAAGAGAATCACAAGTCTGCTGCTAGAATTTAAATTTAAATTTTGTTATCCGGATCAAGCAGTCTTGCCAAACTTGTGTGGTACCTCAAGTCCCGTTAGCCTGTTTTCCTATTAAGCCTCTGAGATATTCTCTATTTATGCAGCTTCGTAATATGTGGTAGGTCCTATTATCAGGGCAAATTTATCTAAAAGACTATACTTAACAAAACCCTTCTCCTCTTGGTATTCTTTCTTGCCCTTCTTCATATGCCATCACCTGCTAGGATGAGGGCATTCTTCTGAACTCCACCCTCCTTGAGGACCAGAACATACTACCTACGTGGTATACTAAAGCCTATAAAGTTATCCCTCAAATTCAAACCACACAAGCTGCCTGACTCCCAAACATTCCACTATTTTATAAACTTTCACTGACACATACTTCTACCTTGGCATTCCAGGATATCATCTTCAGATCTAAGAATGAATAGGTCCTCCAGAGCTATTCACACATCTGTACAGACCACCACACCACCTCCCATCACCACCAAGAAAGCGTCTTTGCCAGATTTGTTAACCATATTCTCCTGCTTCAAACTTCTGCCCACAGCTCAAACTGCTGAGACCCCAGCTTTGCTGGAGCATCAGGCTACCATTGCCTTCCCCCACACATACACAAAGGAAAAATGAAACCCTAACAGGTGGGAATCTCTACTTCAAAGTTAGTTTAAGGCAGGGATCAAATCACATTACAGTATTTTTTTATAATCTGACTGTATTTTTCATCCTGGCTTAAAGTTTATGTTATAAAAGTATATCAAGAGTTTCCAGCTCCAGGTAAGCTAGAATAAGTACATACCACCCGTCTCTCCCACTAAATCGAACAAAATAATTTATGGGCTGCTATTTGAGGACTAAAAGTCAAATACTAAGTAGAAAATTGTGCAAAAGATAGATGTACCATCAAACCCATGGTGAACTGCCCATCACACCCCACGCCAGAAATTTCTCCTGGTCTGGACTTAATGCTGCCCCAAACCCAGGAGTGGGTATGGACTGGGAGGGCTCTAAGGAAAGCCCAGTAGTTCAAGTTTAAAGAGGAAATGGAGGCTTCCTGGAAGTGACAGCAGAGATAGTGGGGGCCACAGTGCCTGGTATATGGCTGGGATGAACTAATAATAATAATGATAATAACAAATTGCTTAACCAACTAATGTTTGTTAGGTCCCCACTGTGTACCAAACCCTACTCTGAGTATTTCATTAATACTTATAAGAATACCATCAAGTAAATTATTATACTATTTCAAAGGTCTTGTCTGCAAACATTTTCTGTACAGCGTGAAGTAGTAAATATATTGGAAGACTTTGTGAACCACAGTCTCTATCACAACTACCTTACTACTGTGGTGATGCAAAAGCAGCTATAGATAGTATAAAAATAAATGCTATAGCTCTGTTCCAATCAAACTATTTTAAAAAAACAATAAAGGAAAAAGGCTAGGTTTGGCACAAAGCCATAGTTTGTTGACCATATCCTGTTTGGAAAATGAGGAAATCAAACTCTGGAGATGTTAAATAATTTACCCAAGATCATAGAGCTGATCAATAGCACAGTCAGGCTTCCAACCCATTTTATCAATCTGTCTCGTAATTGCTATGCTACAAGGATACTTTTGAATGCACGAATGAAATAATGACATAGACATAGACACAAGGGATAGCTTTGGTATGAATGTTTTCAGAGCTAATGAGCAGATGTAAAATGTCAAAATGTGCAAAGAAAATAAAATTACAACCCTGAATAAGTCTGTAGAGTTTCCATTGTTACTATAACACATTGTCACAAACTTAGTGACTTCAAATGAATACAAGATTATTACCTTAAACTCTAGATATGAGAAATGCAAAATCAGATTTATTGGACTAATATAAAGATATTGGTAGGGCTGTATTCCTTGGCTTGAAACCATGTCTTCCAATCTTCACAGCTAGCAGCATAGCACCTCATCTGTCTTCTGACTGATCCTTCTGCCTCCATTCAAAAGGATATTGTGATTATCCTGAGTAACACTGACTAATCTCTCCATTTCAAGACCTTGAATTACCATATCTGTAAGAGCCCTTTCATCACAGAGAGTAAGTCACAGGTTTCAAGGATTAGGCCATGGACATCTTTGAGGTGCTATTTTTCCTGCTACAAAGACTTACAGGACAAAGGGTGAAGGTCTTCAGCCTCTGATCTGGCATGCTTTCACTTTAATGTCTCCTTGAATTTAACCTTTTATGATTTGAGTGAAAGGGCCCCAAGTCCTAATGCCATTTTGCACATGTTCTTACAACATGAGCCACAGTTAGAAGAAAAATAAACAAAATACTTGAGATCAACCAAAATTAAAACAACCAAAATTAAAACTGGATAAAGTGGCCACTTTATCCAGTTTCAGTTCCCCAAACCAATTAAAACTTAAGCCTTTCTTTTAACAAACAAATGTTAAGTTTGCAGCAATGTGTTAGAGCAGCAACAGGAAAATATTACAGCCTTATTAAAGATTGTAATTTTATTTTCTTGGTGCATTCCAACATTTTCCATCTGTCTGTGGGCTTTGAAAAAGATTTAGCTCCAATATTTTCCACACTAGTATCTGAAGATGCTAGCATCAGTTTGGGTTTACTGGGAAGCAAATGTTAAGATAGCATTAGGGGTGTAAATTTTTATAGGAGAAATGCTTGTGAAGGATTAAGGAACAGGAGATCAGGCGTAGGTTGGAAGAGCCTTCAGACCAAGATCCAGGTCTGATATCCGTGAAAGGAAAGCAGGAAGCAGGGAGGATTGTGTAGAAGGGGTTCCAGTACAGCTTTGAGAAAGGCTCAAGTCGACCAACAAAAGCAAAACAACCCCACCTTCTTTCAGACAGAGCCAGCCTCTACTTCCCCCCATGCTCAGTCATCAGCCAAAAGTAAACTAGGGAAAGTGGCCTTCACTGAATGCTTGGCAGGTCTCAAAGGTATCAAACTTTCACTAAGCACTGTTTGCACAGAAGATTCTCTTTTCAAGGGAGATCTAAATGGCACATCTCCATGGCTGACACATGTATCACGATCTTTGTGAATACAACGATTATGAAAACTTTCTAACTTCAACTGTAAACATGCCAACTCTAGTGTGTAGTCTTTTTACTTTTAGATATTTGTTTTTTTGTTTTTTAACTTTGGTGAAACGATCATTTTAGAAGCTTCTTAATATCCTTCCTGAATGTCTCAGAATTTTGTCTCAGAATCTTCCATAAAATGTGTTGAAGAGGAGAGGGCACGGGAAAGAGAAACCTGCAATAAATTAAGAAAATTTTCACCTTGTCAAATACAATGACTTGAGCTATGCTTGTTACAGTGCCTGTTTTCATACTGCCACCAACACCGTGAGGCCGGAGTGACCCTGTAAAGATCTCTGAACTGAAAAATCTCGCTTTTCTTCATTTTATCCCAGGATTCAAGAAGCAGCAGATTTGCAGGGGGTCCCTGGAAAACATGGATTTATGTCCAACTTATTCTAAAAATGACCTGAAGAGGGGAAAAGATAATCTCACAAACTAAAAATGATCTGCAAATGGAAGGTTATTTTACAGACAATAACTTTAAAATAGTGCATTTGTCAAATGGCATATTCAGAAGGAGGTTGAACAGAAGCTCAGTTTAGGGGAAACAGGAAAGTTGGTCTCTCCTGTCACCGACACATTCTCTAAATGTATGACATCCTCCTCCTTTTAGAATTCACAGTACTACATAGATCACCTGGTAAGCTTTATAGGCAAGCTGCACTTTTACAATTCTAACCTTTAAGAAATACTTCAGAGAAAACAGTAAAGTTCACAATGAAACATCAGAAAAGGGGGTTCAGTGATGTAGCTCAGTGGTATAAGCATCTGCCTGGCAAGCGCAAGGTCCTGAGCTTTGTCCCTGGCACACACACACACACACACACACACACACACACACACACACCAGAAATGACACAAGGAGACACAGAAGACAGGTTAAAGGGTTGGTTTTTCTTGGTGACTTCCCCAACAAATAACAGGGCAACTCTTCGCTTCCCCTGCATGCCAGGATTGCAGGGTAACCCTAGAGAATGAGGCAGCCACAGTGCAGGGTGGAGGCGTTAGGAGCAGAGGTGAGAGAGGTGAATGCACATAGAATAGCCCTGTTAGTCTAAGTAAGTAAGAAGGCAAATGATAAGATGGCCATAGAAAAAGAAGGGGGGGTTGAGGAAGGGGGTCAAAAGAAACTGGTAACATGAGAAATGTGCCTTTGTTCTTATTTTCAATCATCTGTCTTCACATTTCAAAATATTCCTTCACATGTCATACTTAGCCCACCTGGCAGCGTCACCTGGGTGCCTAATAATTACTGGCAAAAATGGAGAAAATGGAACAGAATAAGTACTGAGTCTTTCAGACTCGAACAAGAAGCAGAAATAAAAACAAAGGAAATTTAATGCATCAAATCAAGGAACAAGTGATAAAAGATAGAAAGAACCTAACCAAAGAACAATAAAGCAACCAGAGATTGGCAAAATCAGGAAGCTACCACCATCTCCATAGGCTAAAGAAACAAAAGAGGCAGCCCGTGTCCTCAGAACCCGAAGCCAGTGGGATGGGGCCCATTCCAGGCCTGTCCTGTGGAAACTGTACATACGCAGCTGCAGGGGAAACACAGTCAAGACAGAGGAAGACGGCAGAAATACCCTTGCACGCTCCTTCCTCTTTCTCACTTAGCTCCCACCACTTTCTCTTGTTGGCTGAAGTCAGGCAGAGACACCCTAATGAGAAAGCCTGGGAAATGGAGCCCTCAAAGACAGACCCCTGCCATGCAGAACGGAACACAGACAGAGCAAGACAAGTCTAAGACATGTTTCAGACACTTGTTCGGTCCAGCTCCAAAGAGCCATTGCTGATGGACAGTTGTGTGTTGACTTGACTGAGCTCAGGAGTATCTGGCATGTGGTAAATAATACTCCCAGACGTGCCTGTAAAGGCGTCTTCAGAAGAGATGAGTACTTGAATCAGCAGACTAAATAAATAAAATCTACCCTCACAAATGTGGAAAGGCATCATCTAATCCACTTAAAATAGCCTTAAAATAGAATGAAAAGGCAGAGGAAAGATGAATTCATTGTTGTCTTCTTGGGTTAAGACATCCATTTTCTCCAACCCTCTTACATCAGACCTCCTGGCTCTGCCTGCAGACTTTGGAATTTACACCAAAACCTCTTTCAGTTCTCAGGCCTTCAGCTTCAGACTGGATCATGTCACTGGTTTCCCTGACTTTCTGGCTTGCAAAATGCTTATTGTAAGAATTTCTCAGCATTCATAATCAGATGAGCCAATTCCCTATAAATCTCCTAATATATATCTATATGTATCCTATTAATTCTTTTTCTCTGGCAAACTGGGCCTGATACACCATCTAAATAACTTATAAAAGAAGAGACTGGGTTATAAGGGAAAGGGTTGCACAGGAAACAGACATACAAGTTGGAAGAATGAATTTCTTCATTAATGGATTAACCAACCTTCTTTATTTGCTTCTTTCTTTCCCAGGACCACATTTTGTCTATTTTATAGTTGAATGAACAAGGATCATAGATATATGGTTTGCTTCTGTTGTTTCTTGGAAGGTGCCACCTTGGATATAAGGTGTGAGGCAAAAACAAAGCAAACTGCAATATTTTTGTTTGCAGCCCAAGTAAGAGCAAAGATGAAGAAAGGCTGAGTATAGGGTGGAAATTAGAAGCTAAGCTTCAGGCTAGGGATGTAGCTGAGAGGCAAAGTGTCTGACTGGCAAGCATGAAGTTGTGAGTTTGATTCCCAGTGGGAAAAAAAGTTAAATTTTGTACCTAAGTGTGAAATGTCCAGTTAGTCATTGAAGGGAAGCATTAAATACAGAAATCAAGAAAGTAGCCACTAAAAACTATTTTAAGGAGGAAGAAATGTTATTTTCAAAAGTTGCTAAAGGGGTAAGCAAAATAAGGGCAAACACTAAGCCTGCAGATTGATTAATGTGAATTCTAGGCCAACCTGAACTACATAGCGAGATCCTATTTTAAAAAATAAGTAAAATGAAGCAGTGCAAGCTGGTGGGAGCTGCTGAAGCTGGAAATTGACCTTGGGCATGAGCCAGACGTGACCCTACCGGAAAACAAAGAGCACTGGGTCAGCCTCCTGAAGAAGCTGCTACAGCCCAGATAAACACCAAGCTCCTGGACTGTCCAAGCAGAGGGGCTGAAATTGAAATTGTCCTTCCTAGTATATAAATAAATATGCTGCATTGGTTGAGCAGTACCTTTCCTCCCAACAAAAGAGTAAGGCCTCCACCTGACCCAGCTTTGTCTTTTCTTTATTTTTCTCATTCTCTCATGGTCCTTCACCCCAAGAACCTCAGAAGCCGCACTGCCTTGTGGCAGTAAGCAAATAAAGTGTACGACGTAAGCACTGACAGAGTTCTACAGTGCACCAGCGAGGCCTAGATTAGGGAAAGATACTCAAGGGTCAAAACTTAATGGTGCACCTATTCTTAGACTCAAGTGCAGGGTGACACTTGAGAATGAATACATCTTGCATTTTTAAAAAATAATAATTTTATTAAGATATAATTCACATCCCATAAAGTTCATCTTTTTAAAGTTGAACTTGATTTTTTAGTATATTCACAGAGTTGTACATCTTTCTTCACTATCTAATTCATCACATGTGCCTTACCTCCAAAAGAAACACTGCGTCCATTAGCAGTAACCCCTCTTCCACACTCCTCTTAAAGTCCTGGGCAACCACTAAACTATTTTTTCAGTCTTTATGGATTTGCCTACCTGTACATTTCACATAAATGTACTTGGACAGTATGTGTAGCTTCTTTCACTTAGCAAAATATTTTCACGAATTATCTTTATTCTATTACTGATGCTTCATTCTTCTTTATTGTTGAATGATTATATATATAATTGTTTATCCATTCTTCAGGTAATCAGTTGTTTTTGTCTTTTGGCTATTATGAATAATATTACTATAAACATTTAGATACAAATATTTGTGTGAAAAATTTGTTTTAGTTCTCTTAAGTATATACCCAAGAATAGAATTCTGGATCATACCATGTTTAATGTCTTGAGGAACCACCTATTTTCCTAAAGCAGCATTTTAGGAATGTATAACAATTTGCTGAGAAGCAGCTATGCTGGAACTTGGAGGACCAACCAAGAAAGTAACAAGCCAGCCTTCCTGGTAAGCAGTGTGAGCTGCGGAGCGTGCCAAGGAGAGAATAAGTCAGTGTCTCCTGCAGGCCCACCAGCAGCGCAGCCTGAGGATGCAGGCTGAGAATCAAAGGAACCGTGCTCCCCCTGCCTCATTAGTAACTAGATGGCTTTGAGGTCAGTCAGAGTTGAGAGTAACTAAGGCACATAAAGCAACTAAATGTTTGTGTTGTTTGGTTGATTATGCTGACCTGGGGCCAGAGGTCTGAGCATCTCTTGGGCGGATGATGGTATGCAGTATAGCAAATATGGGGGACTTCCTTCTGTCTTCTCTGAAGGCCAGTATTGCTTTCACAGTTTTGCTTTGTTCTGATGGTTTTGCTCTATTCAATATTCTGTTTTGATTGGTTTTAAAGTGTTCTGTATTTGGTTTGATTTTTCTATACCTGATTGAATGGACAACTATTGTGAAGATAGCAAGATGTACTGTGGCAGCTACTATTGGTATCCTGGTATCCTGCTCTGAAGTTCTGTACAAATTTCACTTCATTACTTTGACTGGCTTTGTTCTGTCTGGTTTTGTTATATTTTACTATCTTTAAAATTTAAAAAAAAAAGTGCCAAAAAAAAGAACTTCAGTTTTTGGATATCTGTTTGTCCTAACCCAACGCTTGTTATTTTCCTCTTTTTATATGCCACTTAAGGTAAAGTAGTCTCATGTCATGGTTTTGACTCTGATTTGTTTAATAACCAATGATGCAGAGCCTCTTTTTACATGCTCTAACCCACTCACTACCTCCAATATCATGTTAGATTCTTAAAAAAACTGAGGGAAATAAAAGCTACTCATGTTCCATAAGGTAGGTGACTCTGAGCATACAGAGTCCTCTACCTCTGCTGCATTTGAGAAGTACTTCACTCTTCCAGAAGTTCAAAATTGATGCATTCCACCAGTATGAAATCAAGAATGCTTTGGTTTTGGTCACAGGCCCTGACTTAGGTAAAAATCACCCTGCAACTTCATTTACTTTACTGATTACAGAGAGTTGTCTCTATATGGCTTTGAACTCATCTAGTAGAACTCTTCAAAAAGATGCCTGTTGAACCTCCCATGTAGTCATAATTAAACCTTTTGCTTACAAAAAACCTCTCCTTAGACTCAGGAGAATAAACTCAGGCTTTTGTTTTTGTTTTTCTGAGTTGAATTTAAATGTCAAATATTCTTCATGCAAACAAAACACTTGCCAGACTATTGGGCTAGTAGAGTTAAATGCTTACATGTGATTTATTCGGTGGCAAAATAAAGTACACAACATGTTTATATCAACTTTGTCAATGGCAAAATGCAGCCATATACCAAAAGCCATGTTGACACAGGATGACTCTGTGGCATAGGACTAAAAACTGACTGCAAGATATCAAGAAACACCATCTGTGTTATGATTTATGACAGTTATAAAGACAGAGGATGTTCAACTGTTTTGGAAGTATAAAAACATTAAAGGGCTCAATGCAGCATTTGGTGCTGCATATTATTTGAATGCATTTTAAGTTTATCTGCCTTGGAAATGTGCTACAGTTTTAGGAAAAAATATTTTTCTTAAATCTGATTTGTTTTGAATAAAGACAACCATGGGAAAGTTAGTCATCAGCTTATTAAAACTTAAGCCAACATTCAGGACAGTTTAATTATAAAGAATCTTTGCAATTAGAACCTGCAGAAAATTTATCCTCCTCTAAAATGTTTCCATATTTTATTCCTTAATTTTAAGGGCAACTTTATCAGCCATGAATCTATTATGAATCACTGCATTGAACAAAATATGACTAAAACTTTTAAAAAGAAAGCTTCTTATATTAATGTTGTATTTTGTTTTACTGTGGGTGCTTTTTAAATTTTTTTAAAGAGGATAAAACCAAGGAAAATAAAACAGAATAAAACCAATTGAAACAAACCACTGTAAGTGTTACAGGACCTCAAAACAATACGAAATCAACAATAGTTATCATAATGCATTCTTATCATAATGTTGTCTTCAAAGTAGCTGCAGATACTTTCAGACATAGTAAAAATCAAACAGAACATAATAGAATAGGACCAATAAAAACAAAACAGTGAGTGCAATAAAGGACTTCAAAACAAGACTTAATATTAAGTCCAAAATGGCTACTGTAATATATCTTGCTGTCTTAGAAATAGTTCTCATGCCATCGGTATAACAAAATCAAAACAAAACAGAATAAACCCCAACCCAATAAAACAATGAAAATGCCACAGGACTTTAAAACAAACTAGTAGGGAATTAAGAATGGCTACCACCTTCAGAAGGAGATCACCCATAGATGCTACATTGCATGTTGTCTAAATAAAATGATCAGACCACTGGCTCCAGACCTGCAATGTCAGTGAAACACCAAAACACCTCAAGCATCCAACTGCATTTCACCTAAGAGCCATCATTGCAGCCTGTGTTTCTCTGGATCAGCTGGCTGCTTGGTGGTGGTGTTGACTTCCTGCTTGCCAGCCGGCATGCCAGAAGGGCTTGAGGTCTGGCTGTCTCCACCCTCCCCAGCAGTAGCCCACGCATGGTACTGGCTCACGAGGAGGGATTACTTCTTGATAAATCTTTGTTCTCTCTCCCCACAGTTTGTGAATGGCATTGACTCATGGGGAAAGGCTGGGATCTGGCTGTCCCCTGTTGGTGGTGGCCTGCACAGCACGCTGGTTTGCAGGGAGGTCTTGCTTTTCAGTGAATCCTTGTTCCCCACAGTCCACGAATGGCACTGACTCACAGGGAAAGACTGTGGTCTGGCCGTCTCCCCATTGCTGGCAGCCTGCACATGGCACTGGTTCACAGGGAAGGCTTGCTTCTTAATGATGTATTTTGAATTTCACCTTTTAAAAGAATTGATACTATTGTATGTAAAGGTACACTCAACTATTTCAAAGAAAGAGACATTATGGTAGCTACTGTTAATATCGGATTGTCTTGTGGTGAAGTACTGTGTTGCTTACACTGTTCTGATCTGGTTTGTTTTGTCCTCTTTTGTCTTAATCTCTTTAAAATTAAAAAAAAGAATTGTACCATAATGTATCAAGATTTTGTATGGAATCAGTAAAATGTCAAATCCTTGCAAAGTATAAACTAAGGACAAAAATAAATCCTCCCCAAAACTAAATTCCGAATTTTATTTTACCTTATGATTTTCCCTTGAATCACACAGTTTTCCAGGTTTCATTTATTTCCATAATTACTGTATGAATTCCAGTTCTTATAAGTAGCAAACACAATTTTATAAGGACTCTTGTTTGGTAACATTAAATATCTGAGAAAATGCCTGCTCTTTCTATGGTAATAATTAATTCTAATGATTTATAATAAATGTTTCTTTAATGGTCTCATTGCTTTGCTTTCTCATAAACTTGGAGAATAAGAAAACTAGAAAGAAGTGTATCAAAAGGACTGTGTGGTTATCCCACAACTTCAAACTCACTCTTTCAATTTCTGCTTTGTGATGCTGACGCCAGGAATCTGCAAACCATATTTTAGCTTTGCTAGCTGGCTACCTGTCAGATTTTGCCATAAGACTTTGCAATAAAAGGAGACATCGGACTGGAGGAGGAAGATGATTTCTGCTTTAGATTTGCTTCCTTGGTTCCCTCTGGTCTGCCTCGGTTCTGGAAGCCTCACCCCAGCTCTTTCCTGTAGAGCTGGCTCCAGTTCGCAGCTTGTCCAGCTTTCAGGATCAGCCTGGTGAGATTCCCTCAGGGACAGCGGCAGGGAACAGCCAGAGTCTAGTCCCGCAGGGCTTGTTCAGGCTCAGCGACATCATCACAGTCAGAGCTGGTCTCTCCAGCTCTGTGACACTCTCCTCCAAACTGTCATTTACTTTTTTCACACTTTTGTAATTCCAGCTTCTTCTCTTGATCCTCTGTCCCGAGGGGAGATAGATGCTCCTACAGTTGCTTTTCTTTTCTTTTTTCTTTATTTTTCATTCTTTCTTATTTCCTTGTTTTCACTCTTTAGGTTTCTTATCTTTCTTTTTCATTTCCTTCTGTTGATTCTCTTTTTCTTTTTCCTCAACTGCTTCTCCAGTTTAAACTTTCAAGTGAGTTGTCATTGTCCCTGACCTTTCTGATTACTCCCTTGTGTTCTGTGTCACTCCTTGCTTCCTGCATCCTCCAGTTTCCCAAAGTTCAGGGGATCATCCTTTGACCTCCAGCCCTGACCGTACTGTATCTAACCTCACTCATCACTTTAGCCTGTTCCCTACAAATCCTAACCCCAGCCCCCAATAAAGGGTAAAGCCACACCAGTGCACGGTATAGATTTGATTCTATTATATAACCATCAAGTTTGTTCTGTGGACAGAGATAGCAGATTAATAGTTACTATAGTTAGTAGTGAAGCTGTACTTGAAACTATTGCTATAACTAGCTGTGCTATTTTACCCAGGATGTCATACATATTATAAACAGTCTTTGCCATATATGGTAACACTGTGACTGTATGGGGTCATAATCAGCTTCACATCGCAGTACCAACAAATTGAGAACTAAGCCAAATAGCAATGTTGCATCCTTGACAAATTAGGAAGATAGGTTCTTGGGAGAGTTATAAAGACCCAATTACATCTAGAGGCCATCCCTAAAGAACAGACATCTCCTTCCTGATTCTTGAGGGAAACCTCAATACTGGTAATAATGCTATATATCATAAGAAATTGGCAACCATCAACATAGAAAACAAAACAAAAGAACTAAGAGAAAATAGAAAATGACAAAACACAGAAGCAAAATGCGACCTCATACCCCTGGTCCATCCAGAAACAAACCCAGAATTCAATAAGATAGATGAAATTAGAAGTCAAACACTGGAGCTTTCCGACATGATAAAAACACAAGTGGAAAAGACTACAAGGAAAGTAATCTCTCAGGTACAAAAAGAAATGATGCTTAAAATCAAAGATTTTTTTATTTTTAAAGAGCAAAGCAGGAAAAAGGTAGAAATAATACAGATTTCCCAAAAAATAACCTTAAGAAATCAACACTAGTTATATTACATATTGTTATCTTGGAAGTAGTTGCTCAAGTTACAAAATCAAAGCATAAAAAAAGCAAACAATGACAGTACAAAGTATTATTTTTGATAAACTAACAATTAGTAGTATGGCTATCTACCTCGTACACTTACACATACATACAGCTCTATGTGTACACCTACAAGTTGTTCTTTCCTCTCGAGCACTCTTTCCCTTTCATTATTATAATATCTATTGTATATTTTGGATCTTACTACTCTTTCAGGTTTTACTATTATGATTTAGTTTTTACACTAGAGAGACAATACAATATTTACACATGTGAGTCTGATTTATTTCACTTATAAATATACTCTCAAGTTGCCTCCATTTACCTAGAAAGGCCTCAAGATCATCCTTTTTATAGCTGAGTAGTATTCCATTGCATAAAAATACCACATCTTTTTCACTCATTCTGTAGTTGATGGGTATTTTGTTTGTTTCCGAGAGTTAGCTATTACAAATTGTGCTGCTGTACATATGTATCGCTGTGACGACATTTTCAATTTTTCTGGGAAAATACCCAGGAAGGGAATAGCTGGATTGAATGGAATTTTAATCCTAGTTTGCCTCTCTCCATACTGATTTCCACAGTAGCCGCACCAGGTGACACTCCCACCAACAGTGGAGAAATGTTCCTTTTTGCCTACAGCCTCACCAACATTTATTATCAGTTGATTTCCTGATGACAGCCATTCTTTTTGGAGTGAGATTAAATCTCAATGTTGTTTTAATTTACATTTACTGAATGACCAGTGATGGTAAGCATTTCTTCATGTATTTATTTGCCATTTGTATATTTTCATCTGAGAAATGTGTATTCATCCCAGATGCTCATTTTTGGATTGGGTCTTTAAATTTGAGAGGCTTGATTTTTTCCATTCTTTATATGTTCTAGATATAAGTCCTTTATCTGAGCAACTATTGGCTAAAATTATTTCCCATTCCGTGGGTTTTGTTTTCACTTTGTTGGTGATTTCTTTTAAAGTGCAAAAACTTTTTAATAATATGAGATCCCAGTTATTGATTCTTTGAAATATTTCCCATGTGGTTTGCATTTTGTTCATGAATTCTCTGCCTACCCTTATGTCTTCAAGAATTCTACCTATCTTGTCTTCCATAGATTTAGTGTCTCTGTTTTAATATTTAGATCTTTGATCGGCTTTGACTTTAGTGTAGTGTGTGGTGATAGATAGACATGGGTCCAGTTTCAGTCTTTGGCATGTGGAAAGCAAATTTTTCCAGCACCATTTATTAAAGAGGCCATCGCTCTTCCAGTGAACATGTTTGGCCCCTTTGTCAAAAATAAGGTGGATGAGTGTCATTGTAGTTGTGTTTGCATCTTCTAATCTGTTCCATTGATCCTCAGATCTATTTCTTTGCCAGTACCATGCTGATTTTATCACTGTGGCTTTGCAGTATAGTTTCAAGTCAGGGATTGAGATGCCTCCTGCCTTGCTTTTGTTGCCCAGAATTGTCTTTGCTCTTCTAGGTTTCTTCTGTTTCCAAATGAATTTTAGGAATGTTTCTCTATATCTGTAAAGTATGTTAATGGTATTTTGATTGGGACTGCACTAAATCTGTACAACAGTTTTGGGAGTATGGCCATTTTCACAATGTTGGTTCTTTCTAACCAAGAGCAAAGGACATCTTTCCATTTTCTAATATCTTTTTCAATCTCCTTTTTTATAATAGTATAATTTTAAGGATATAGGTCTTTTACATTCTTTGTTAGGTTGATTTCTAAGTATTTCATTTTTTGGATGCTGTAGTGAAAGGTGTGGTTTCCCTTATTTCTTTCTCAATGAGTTTGTGTACCGGAATCCTATTGATTTTGAGTGCTGACTTTGTATCCAACTACATTATTGAATTTGGCCATTACATCTAGAAGTTTTCAATGGAATTTTGGGGGTCTTCTATGTGGAATGTTATGTCATCTGCAAATAATGATAATTTAACTTCTTCCTTTCCTATCCCCATTCCTTTTTTTCTCTCTCTTGCCTGATTGATCTGGCTAATGTTTCAAGAACTATATTGAATAGGAATGGTGACAGTGGGCATTCTTGTCTTGTATCTGGTTTTAGAGTGAAAGCTTTCAGCTTTTGTCATGTGGTACAATGTTGGCTGTTGGTTTGTTGCATATGGCCTTTGTCAGACTGAGTTAGACACCATCTATTCTGAGTTTCTGTAGGGTTTTTATCATGAACAAGTGTTGGGTTTTATCAAAGCTTTTTCTGCATCTATTAAGATGATCATATGATTTTTGTCTTTGGCTCTGTTGATGTGGTATATTACGTTTGTTGATTTGCATATGTTAAACCATCCCTGCATTCTTGAGATAAATCCCACTTGGTCATGAAGTATAATCTTCTTGATGGTTTGCTGCATTGTTTTTGCCAGTATTTTATTGAGAATCTTTGCATCAATGTTCATTAGGTAGATTGGCCTGTAGTTCTTTTTGGTTGGGTCTTTCTCTTATTTTGGTATCAGAGTAATACTCGCCTCCAGGAATGAGTTAGGGAGGATTGCTTCCCTTTCAATTTCATTGAAGAGTTTAAGGAGTACTGAGATTAAATCTTCTCTACATTTCTTTTTTTTTTTTTTTTTTTTTTTTTTTTTTTTTTTTTTTTTTGTCTTTTTGAGACCGGGTCTCACTATGCAGTTCAGGATGGCCTTGAGCTCACTTTGTAGCCCAGGCTGGTCTCAAACTCACAACGATCTTCCTGCCTCAGTGTCCCGAGTGCTGGGATTACAGGCATGAGACACCACGCCCAGCCAGATAGTCTCTAAATTTCTTATAGAATTCAGCCATCATTCCATCAGTACCTGGGCTTTTCTTTGTTGGTAAGGTTTTAATTATGTTTTCAATTTCAGTAGCTGATATTGGGTTATTCAAAATTCTTATATCTTCTTGACTCAGCTTTGGTAATTCATATATTTCTAGAAATCTGTCCATTTCCTCTGTGTTTTTCACCCAATATGAGTAAAGATTTTCAAAGTAATTATTCATAATCTCTTGAATTTCTATGGGATCTGTAGTTATTTCTCTCTTTTTAGTCCTTATTGCATGAATTTGAGTTTTTTCTTTCTTTTTCTTGATAAAGTTGGCTAGAGATTTATCATTTTTTTGTTTGTTCTCTCAAAAAACTTGCTCTTTGATTCATTAATTCTTTGTATCTTTTTCTTACCCTCAATCGCACAAATTTCTGCTCTGATATTTATAATTCCCTCTCTTCTATGAGCTTTGAATTTTACTTGTTCTTCATTTTCTAGGTGCTTTAGATGTATCATTAAATTGTTTATTTGTGCTTTTTCTGTTTTCTTTTTTCTTCTTTATTATTTTATTATTATTTTGAAGGTAGTGAAATACAACAGAACAAGACAGAACCAAGCCAACTGAGACAGTGCAATGAAATTGGTACAGAACATCACAACAGGTTACTGAGATAACAGTAATAAGTGCCATAGTATATCTCATTATCTTCACAACAGCTGTTCTTTCAATCAGGTAAAACAAAATCAAGACAAATAGAGAACATTATAGAACTTATCAAAACAAGAATATTGAACAGAGCAATACAATTAGTCAGAACAAAGCAAAACAGTGATAACATTATTGCCTTCAAAGAGATGGTAGAAGGAAATCCCCCTTATTTGCTCTATTGCATATGGTCAACCTCCCAAGAGATGCTCAGGCCCCTGGCTCTCATTTGCTGGGGGGTGGGGGAGCATGGGATGTTCAATCCTCAACCCTTGCTCGCCGATAGGCTCACGGCTGCTTACCAGGAAGCAAGCAAGTTACCAATTGCATGTGATCCCCCCACCCCGCCATCGCTTGCCCAAGCCATGGCTGCTTACCAGGGAGACAGGCTGGTTGCTTGGTTTCCCAATGCCCTAAGTTCCAACATGGCGTGGATCTCAGGAGATGCTGGCTGGTTCTGCCCCTGGGGTACCTGCTGCTTGCCTGAGCTATGGCTGCTTACCAGGGAGGTGGGCTGGTTACTTTATTTCCTTTTTTCTGTTTTCTTGATGTGACAATTTATTGCTATATATTTCCCTCTTAGGACCACTTTTATTGCATCTCATAGGTTTCAGTATTTTGTATCTGCATTTTCATTGAATTGTAGGTATTGTTTAATTTTTCTTTAATTTCACTTGTAACCCATTGATTGTCTGAGAGATTATTATTTAATTTCCATGTATTTATGCTGGTTTTGCAATTTCTTTTGCCATTAACTTCCAATTTCAGTTCACTATGGTCAGGTAATATGCATGGGATAATTTCAATTCTTTTGTATTTACTTAAGAATGTTATATGGGCTAATATATGCTCTATTTTGGAGAATGTCCCAAATGCAGCTGAGTAGAATGTGTATTCTGATATTTTTGGGTGGAACACTCCATAAATGTCTGCTAAGTCCATTTGTTCACAGGTTTGATATAGTTCTATTATTTTTTTTTTGCCAACTTTTTGTCTAGTTGATCTATCTCTTTGTGACAATGGGGTATTAAGTTCCCCTATTATAGGGGAACTTAATTGTATTATAATTGTATTGTTCCTTATTTTGTTTTTCATATCTATTAGTATTTGTCTTGTATAGTTGAGTGCTCCTGTATTTGGTGCATATATGTTTAAGATTGTTAGCTCTTTCTCTTGAATTATTCCACCTACTAGTATGTGATGACTTTATTTCTTTTGATCATTTTTTATTTAAAGTTCACTTTGTCTGCAAACAGAATAGCTATGCCTGCTTTTTTCTGGGTTCATGTTGCATGGAATATTGTTTTACAGCCTTTGACTTTTAGTCTTTGAGTTTCCTTTTGAGTCATATGTGTTTCTTCTATACAGCATATTATTGGATTTTGTTTCTTGATCTAGCCTATCAACATATTTATTTTAATAGGTGAATTGAGGCCATTTACATTGATGGGTATAACTTATATGTGCTGGTTCAACTTTGTCATATTATATTCCTGCTGTTGGTTTTCTGCTTTTCCCTCTTGTTTAACTGTTTGCCCTGTCTGGTGATTTCCTTCTGTTGTTGTTCTTGGAATTGTAGTCATTTGTATCTCTCTCTAATATGTCTTTCAGTATTCTTTCTAGGGATGGTTTGGTGGACATGAATTTCTTTAGTTGTTCTTTGCCATGGAAGTATCTCGTTTCTCCATTAAATTTCAAAGAAAGGTTTTCAGGGTTCATCAATCTGAGTTGAAAGTTGTTTTCTTTCAGGGCTGAAATACTTCAACCTCATCTTAAGGGTTTGTGCTGAAAAGTCTGCCATGATTGTAATGAGCTAACCTTGATAGGTTAGTTGTGTCTTTTCTCTTAACAGTTTTTAGTATTCTATTTTTATCCTGTATGTCTAGGGTCTTAATGATGTCTGGGGGTAGATTTATTTTGGTTATGACTGGCATTCTATATGCCTCGCTTTTATGTATATCTTATTCTTTTCCCATGCTTGGGAAATTTTCTGCCTACTTTTGTGAATATGTTGTTTCCTATGTTGTTTGCATGGACTCCTGCATCTTCATTGATGTCTATCAATCTTATATTGTTTCTCTTTGCATCATCTTGAAGTTATTGAATTGTCATTCGTGCTACTTTGTTATTTTTAAACATTCTTTCCTTTCATGATCACTAGCTGAGATCCTGTCCTCAAGGTCTGAAATTCTATCCTTAGCTTCATTCAAATGGTTTTGCCAGATTTCAGCAGAATATTTTATTTCTTGGATATCTCTTTGACTTTGTTTCATGCATTCTATTTCTTTTCTATATTGTTTATTCAAGGTTTCCATCATTTCCCCATGCTCCTTTTTTAAATCTATCTTTTCTTTAGCTGTGCTGAGAAACTTCTTTTTTAAGGTTGTCATTTCTGTCTTTACATGAGTGATTATTTCTAATCTGATTTCCTCTATAGCCTCCTGGATTTGTTTATTTCATCTGCTACCTTTTCAGAAATTCCAAGTGTATGACTTTTAATGTCCTCTATTTCAATGTCTCCTGTACTTGTTCCTGAAGGACTAGATGTTTGAGATTGCATTTTGCTTTTTCATTTTGCTGTTTTAACCTTTTGGGCTAATATTTGGTCTTTCATTCCTACTAGTCTCAACTGAGTGTAGTACACGTCTTAGGGTCCTACTGTGTGGTTGATGTTTGTCCAATTGCTGGGCCCCACAGTGAAGGGAAGGGTCAGTCACCTGAATTCCTCCTGCAGGGCCTGTTGGGTGAGTCTTATATTCTTACTGGGCTGACTAGCCTAGGAGTATTGATATAAGTTAACTAATAGTTCTTGCTGTTATTATGGCTTCAAGTTGTTCCAGGCCACCAGATCTACCTGGCCTTTGCCTCAGCTGGGGCCTTACTGTGTCACTGGGTATCTTATAAGCCCTTCTGATTTCCTCTGGGTTGGGGGAGACTTTATTGGCACTCTCCTCAATCCACCTGGTATTCTCTGTATGGAAGAAGGACTCACTCACACTCTTGCCAGGCTTGCCAAGGTCCTTCAGCTGTGGGGAGCTTCACTACTGCTCCTGTATTTGAGGTCCTCTATTTGAGAGAGAAACTCACCACACTGCTGCAAGCCTGCTGAGGTCCTCTGTGTGAATGAGAGGTTACTGAGTCTCCCATCAGCCTAGTAAGGTTAATTCACTACAGTCCAAAGTCTAGGGGTTGAAGATGAGGAAGTGCAGATGATGATTCGCAGCCATCCTAGGTCCGAGGGGTGGGGGTGAGGGGCAGCCAACAATCCAGGGCCTTCTTGGGTCTGGGGGTCAAGGGGAAGGGGCAGCCAATGATCTGCAGCCACCCCAGGTCTAGAGGTCAAATCAAATATATTAGAGAAGACACAAATAAAAGAATAGATGAACTTAGAAAAATGATGGAAACAAAAATTGCCCAATATGGGAAAGAAATAGAATCCATGAAACAGATCCAAATGGAAATCCAAGAGATTAAAAATTCCATTGAAAATATGCAACAGATTGAATAAATGAAAGGATAGAATTTTAAATCTTGAAGACAGTTGCAGCTACTGATAATGAAAAGAAAGAGGTAGGCAAAGAGTTCATAAACAAAATCCAAATAGCACAGGAAACACTTCAAACAATCAACCACTAGAGTCTCATTTTATTAAAAAAAAACTTTTGCATGTCAAAAGAAATCACAAACAGAATGAAATGACAATCCACAGAGTGGAAAAAAATTTAGTTAACTGTCCCTCAGACAAAAGACTTCTAACTAGAACATATAAAGAGTTGCAAAATATCAAGCCCCTCAAATTCAAATCCCTCTCCAAAAGTGGACAGCTGAGATGAATACATACTTTTCAGATGAATGAATACAAATAATATAATAAATATATAAAAAAAAGTTTGACACAATTGGCCATCTGAGAGATGCAAATCAAAGCAACCCAGAAAGTATGGCTGTCATACAAAAATCAACCAAAAACTAATGTCGGATAAACTATGGGAAAAAGAAACACTTCTCCATTGTTAGTAGGAATGTAGACTAGTTCAACCACTATGGAAATCAAAGTAGAGATTCCTCAAAAAACTAGGATTAGAGGTCCTATTCAATGCAGTTATTTCAGTTTGGGTATGTTTAAAAACATACCACAGCAATATATGTGCACCCATGTTTACAGCAGCACACATTGTAATAGCTAAATCTTGTAAATAACGCAAATGCCCATTAACCAAGGAATGGATTTAAAAAGACGTGATATTTTTATAGATGGAATACTACTCAGTATAAAAAAGGATAAACTTGAGACGCTTATTAGGGAAATGGATGCAATCTGAGACCATACTTACAGGGAAATAAATCAGACTCACATGTGTAAGCATCGTACTGTCTCTCTAATGTAAGAAGCTGAAAAAATAAATAGGATCCAGGCTTTACAATAGATATTGTGAAGTGAAAGGAAGCTGCTCAAAAGGAAAAAGAGAAACTTGGATAGGGAAAGGAGAAAAGAAAGAAGGGAAATACACACACACACACACACACACACACACACACACACACGCACACACACCAGAAAACAAAAACCCAGCTAAGATAGTTATGCTACTAATTGATATTTATTCACTTAAAATAAAGATATGTGCCCATATTGTTTGATCAATTTTTCATGCCTATTGCTTGGAATAGGAGCAACTACCTTGAAGATAACAGTGCACAATGTACTAGTCATTGTTACTCTCCTACAGTTTTATTTTGAAATTTTATACCTCTGTTTTAATTCTTTCTTTAAAGTAAATAAATAAAGCAAATCCAGACTGATGTGTAACTTGCTCTTCCAACTAGGCTTTGTGATCCTCCATGCATGTTATTATCCATCACATATACAAGGGAAATACAAGAAAAATTGCAGGCCAATTTTAGTCGAGAGTACAGATCGAGAAATCATAAACAACATTTAACAAACCAAATCTAGCAGTGTGTAAAATGTAAGCATACAAGCTCAATTAGACAGTGATTTCTGGTTGCTTTTCATTAGAGTACTGTATCCTAAGCACCATCTAGAACATAACGGGCACCCAATATTATTATTTAAATGAATGAATGACCAAATCAATTCCAGGAAGTCATGAGTCATTTAACAACAATAAATGTATTTCACTGCATTAACTGTTTAAAGAACATACATGCAATCAGTTTAATAGATGCAGTCAAAACGTTTGAGAAACTCTATAACCAAATGTTTATTTCAGACTTCTTTGTAATCCAAAAAATAAATATGAATAACACACAATAACAAAGAATAAGGTACTTAGGGATAAGTACAACAAAAATTTATATGAACTTTAGGAAAAAATTTTAAATGTTATCAAAGATAACTTTAAAAATACCCAAAGAAAAGAAGAAGTAGTTCAATCAAGCATTGTTTTAAAACTAGGTATTTCAGGGTAAGATTTTTTTTGTTTATTTATTTGTTGTTGTTTTTGTTTTCCTCCCCATATATGTATATATTTATGTATATGTACATATATACATATATATCTGTCTATGTATAACTCCACCTTGGTAGGGCTGGTGGGATTCACATAAACTTAGAGAAATAGAGATGATCCAGGTTGGAAAAAGCATTTTAAAGTCTGAAAAAATATAAATCCTAATGTTCTAACCATGATTTCAGAAGCTCCTCAAATTACTTCTGAGGTGCATCTGATTTTTCCAATGAGAACTACTGGGAGCAGGAATTCATCTGCATGATATTCCTCCTTTTCGTTCTTTTCCTCTTAAAGATAAAAACAGCTCCTTCCATAGAAAAGTGTTTTCAGAGGAGCATAGGTAAGTATTCAAGTAATTTCAACATTGGCTGCTGGGTGTAGTGGCACACATCTGTAATCCCAGCACTTGGAAGGCTGAGGCAGGAGGATTGCTGTGAGTGTGAGCCCAGCCTGGCTTGGGTTTCAAAGTGAGCTCAAGGCCAGCCTGACCTGCGTAGTGAGATCCTGTCTCAAAAAAAAAAAAAAGACAAAAAGATTTCATCATCGGTAGGTTGGAAATCAGCCTGATCTCCTAAGCACCAACCACACCTGAATAAGAATTCTGAACATTTGCTAAACACTTGTGAACGGCACATCTTGAGTTAAGCACTTTACGTGCATTATCTCATTGTACACGATAACTCTATTTGTAGGTAATGCTATTCGCTTCATTTTCTTTTTTTAACTAATTTATTTTTAAAATTAAGTTTGGTACAATTTAGATGTGCATAATGATCACACTCATCATAGGGCATTTTTATCTCTACGTGAGATATCCTGGTTCCTCTTCTGTCCCATTTCCCTCTCTTCAGTCCCTCTTCCACTTGTTATTTATAAAGCTCTGTTTCCATGCTATCCTTTTTTTTTCATTTTTTTCTTTTCCCATCAATCCTTTTTCCAACTCCCCTTTTCCTTTGAGAAATTACTTCCTATCTCACAATACCTATTAGATATTTTGGTTCTTATTCACACTTTCAGTTTTTCACACCAGAGAGAATATGTGATATTTACATATATGTGTCCAATTTATTTCATGTGAGAGTATGATCTCAAGGTTCACTCATTTAACTATAAATGTTTCAACTTTACCCTTCTTTATGTCTGAGTAGTACTCCATTGTATAAAAAGCACATTTTTATCCATTGGTCAGTTGATGGGTATTTGGGTTATTTCCAAAATTCAGATAACTGTGCTGCTAAACATGAGTGTGCATATATTACTGTGGTATGATGCTTTTAATTCTTTTAGGAAGATACCAAGAGGGGGAATAGCTGGGTTAAATTGAATCTTGAGTCCTGGTTACTCTTTTCATTTTCAAGAGAACATCAAATTGAGGAGTTAACCAAAAGTCAGAAAGCTAGTGTACTGGTTTCCTGGAGCCACTGTGACAAATTGTCACAAACTTTGGAGCTGAAAACAACAAAACTTTATTCTCTCTCAGTTTTGGAGGCTAGAGGTCTAAAAATAAAGATATGAGCAGCTTTGTATTCCTCTAGCAACTCAGAGACTGCTCCACGGCCCTCTCCTAGCTTCTGGGGGCTGCATTCAATTTCCGGCTTTTTTGGCTTGGGGTTGCATAGCTTTAATCCCTGCTTCCATCTTACACACCTTTTAGTATTTCTGTATCTTCTTTTTTTCTGTCTTTTATTAGCATGTTCATTATTGGATATAGTGCCCAACTTAATTCAGGATGACCTTACGTCAAGAGCCTAACGTTAATAGCTTCTAGGAAGATTTACTACAGATAAAGACACATTATGGGGTTCAAATGGATATATTTTGGAGAGAATCACACTTCAGCTATTTAGTGAATGGTAAACCAGGATTCTAGCACAAGTCTGTTTGACGTCAAGATCGCAATCTCTCTCTCTGTCTCTCTGTCTGTCTGCCTCTCTCTCTCTCTCTCTCTGTCTCATGCGCGCGTGTTTTTTGTTTGTTCATCTGTTTGTTTTTTGTAGTGCAGGCAGACCTTGAACTCTCTTTTGTAGCCCAGGCTGGCCTCAAAGTCACAACAATCCTACTGGCTCAGCCTCCCAAGTGCTGGGATTACAGGCATGTGCCACCATGCCCAGTTAAGATCTTAGTGTCTGATCCATTATTCTACACTTAAAATATATACATATGTAAAATATAACAAATGCTCAATAAAGGGTTAGCTACTGAATGAGAATTAAATAACTGTGGTATTTAGACAGTTCTCTTGAAGTGTCTTATACTACAATTTATTCTAAAGTCCTTTCCCAGAAAACTGTTTCTAAATAATAAATAACCGCACTGTGCATAGTTACTAGTCCTCCTACAAAGATGTCACCAACTTGCCATTTCCTCTTTGTCATTATCCTCTTTGATCCTTCACAATCTGTTGTTTTAACACAGAAACCAAAGGAAAATTACAAATTCACTCAGGAAAAATTAAAGAGAGAGGTGTGGTCGAGAGCCTCACTAATGATGTGAAGTCAGTCTGTACCCGGCTCATTACCCTTGATGAAAGGCAAAATTAGCAGTCACAAGCCTCTATCAGTGTCTCTATTCCTTGACTCTTGGGTAAACATTGGACTATAATGCTAATCCGCTTTTTATGTTTTCCAAGAACTCTCTAGTAGAATTCCTAGAACAAGAAAGTAACAATGTCATGGGGTTTTCTTGAAATTTAATGTGGTTCAAGTCCTAAGATGTTTCTGAAGTAGTTAGTTTTTCCATTCTGTGTCTCAGAAAAATGAAGGCATGGAAAAAGAGAGGAAGGGGGAAAAGGACTTCTACTCCAGTTTTTTTCAGTTGAAAAATGTGGTAATGTTGATGATAAATTAAGCATATGAAATAAAACGTTTAGTGAATGCTATCAATTTCTTCTTTTAAAAATTATTTCTAAGCTGGACATGATGGCACATCCCTATAATCCCAGCACTGTGGGAGACTGAGGCAGAAGGATCACAAGTTCAAGCTCAGCCTGGAAAACTTAGTAAGACCTTATATTAAAAAAAAAAATTAAAATAAAAAAGATGGAGCCAAGGATTCAGCTCAGTGGTGTAAACCCCTGGCTGGCAAGCCCGAGGTTGTGAGTTCAATCTCCGGCACCAGGAAAAGAAGAAAAAGAGGAAGAAAGGGAAGGTGGCAGGGGAGGGGGGAGAAAAAAAGAAAAGAAAAGGACAAGGAGAATAACTCAGTGCAAACACACTGGATTCAATTTCCAGTACTGCAGAATAAAAAATTATTTTTAGGATGAGTATGTAGCTCACTGGTACAATACTTGACAGGTTTAGATGAAGCTCTTGTTCAAATCCAAGCACTAAATTTTTTCTCTAAAATTTAAGCAAAGAAAGATTTTCACACAAAACCATTAATTTTGAGAGGTTACTTCAGTTGTACATTGAGGATGACTAATATAATTCACATTCAAAAAGTAAAATTTTTAAAAGTACATTTGGTGATTATGTTATTGTAAACTTTCAAATTGTAAACATAAAATATGATTATGTTCTTAACTGATTTTTAAAAGATTTTTTAGATAAAATACATGGAATTAAATTTCTCTAAAATTGTCTGGGTATCTTTCTTGTCCCCACAAAAGTGGGGCTAAGGCAAGAAGTTGCAGGGTTAGTTTCGTTATTGAAAATGATGAGGTGCAACCTACTGAGAACTCAGTGTTCTTATGTTTTTCAGGACATATATCCATGTTTTTGTGACAAACAAATTCACAATCGCACCATTCCCAAACACAGAAAATTTGCCAAATAGAACTGATATTTTGTGCATCCTGGATAACCCTTCATTCTGAGTAAGTACTTCATTCTTTGTGTTCCCTAAACTTCCTTGAATGGCCTGGACCTGAATTGGGCTTTAGATTAAATTACCAAGTTCCAGCTTTCTGTCTAATTCTATCAAAAAGAGCCAGGATAGCTTCTGACCAAACTCACTCCAATCGCAGCATGTTCTACATCAGCTCTCTACAGCATTTGACAAGAATGTATCTACATTGCTACGCTGCTTTATAGGACGCATCTATATGTTAATTATCTCCCAACCTCTCTGACTCGTCTTTCTCATTCTTCCTCATTGAATTCCCTCCCCTAGACAACTCCTTTAATCTAATATTCCTCTGGATGCTGTTCAGAGTCCCTTGACCTTCTCAGCTATCCTCACTGGCAATCTCACTCAAAATTACAGTGTAAGTCAGGCACTGTTAAGGTGTAGCTCACAGACCAAATCTGATCCACTGCTGGTGTTTTGTAAAGTTTTACTGAAACACAGCCAGTCATTTAGTTACATATTGTCTGTGGCTGCTTTTGTGTTACAATAATAGAGTCTAGCAGTTAGACGATGTGCATTGCAAATACTAAATTATTAGCCTGGCCCCCTCACACAGAACATTTGCTGATCTTTGGCTTAAACAATTGCTTTTACACTGATGATTTCCAATCATTGCGCTTAACTATATGGAAGACTAGGAAACATAAAATGTATCATCAAAGTCAAAAGTCAATGAGCAGGCAGTGGATTATTCAATGCATGATATTTTTTAAAAGCTACAGGCTGGGGATTTAGTTCAGTGGCATAAGCACCTTCCTGGCAAGTGCGCGGTCATGAGTTCGATCCCCGGTACTAAAAAAACAAAAGACAAAATTTTAAAAACCTACCTTTGACCAGTTGATTTTTTTATAGCAAGAAAGTACCTCAAGTCATTTAAAAGATTCTTTTTGGTCCTTCACTATGGATAATTGTTAAAGCTGAAGAAGAGAATTTTAATGTGAATGACAGGTGGAAAGATAATGGGCTTGACTCTGGAATCCCTTCCACTGTAGTACCAATAAGGCACCAGGGTATGTGTAGAAAACGGCCAGCAAGAGAAGCCTGCAGCTAGAGACAGAAGTGTGAGGTACAGATTTGAGAGTCATCACTGTCCAAGTGAGAGCAGAGTCCTGGCCTGGGAATGCGAGCAGCCAGCAGGCGTGTGTGCAGAGTGTGTTTTAGCAAGCCCAGGGAAGGAGGCCAAGGGAAATGAATACCTTCTTAGGTGTAACACTAACTCACTAATTTAGTAAATGCTGATATTGCTTGAGAAAAGAGATAAGGTAATCCACAGGGAAAAAAACAAGAGAGCTGTGCCCTAAGTGCTCAGTGTCAGGGATCAAATGCTAGAAGTCCTGGTTGCTGCAGCGGCTGCTGTCACTTCAGCCGGCCAGCCTTGTAACTGTAGATAGTGCGATAGAAAGATAAGTCATTCCCTGGTAAATTTAATCCATGTAGACCGTCATTTAGATTGCTCTTAACATTCATTCTCAATAACAAATTCTTTTGTCTGAGTTACCTACACAACCAGTCCTATGTCCACTAAATTTTTCTCATTAAATGATTGTTTTGATATAGCTATATTCAACTAAAAAGCGTTGTTAATGTGTAATGTTTTTAAATAAGCTTTTTATTTTGAAATGATTTAGATGTATAGTAAAATTATAAAGATAATGCATAGAGTTCCCGAATAGCCCTTAGTTTGTCTTAACATTAACATCATACAATAGTACCTTTACAACAGTACCTTTGTCAAAATTTAGGAACCAATATTGGTGGTATTATTGCAATTAATTATGTTCCACACGTCTAGATTCCACCAGTTTTTCCACTAATGATCTTTTTTCTGTTTTTAGAATGCCACACTCCATTTAGCTATTAATTCTCTATAGTCTGCTCTGCTTTGTGACAATTTCTCACTCCTTCATTGTTTTTATAATGTTGACAATCTTGAAGAGTACTGGTGAGCCAGATGCCAGGACACACAGCAATAGTCCCAGCTATGAGGGATACTGAGACAAGTTCACGGCCAGTCTAAGCAATTCAGCAAGACCTTGTCTCAAAATAAAAAAGGCATCGCTCAGTGGTATTGTTTGCTTAGCATGCACAGGATCCCATGTTCAGTCCTTAGGACTATACTAGAAAAAAGTGCTGGTGAAGTATTTGTAACACTCCTTCAGTTTGTATCATATGTGCTTTCTCATGATTAAATTGAATCTAAGGGTCTTGGGAAGAGCACCAGACAGGTGAATTTGCCTCTGATCTCATGATAATACACAATATCAACATAATATATGTCTGTCAATGTTAAACTTGATCACTTAAGACAGCACTAACTAGTTTCTCCAGACTAACTAACCATTTTTCTCTGTTCCATACACTATTCTTTGAAAGGAAGTCCTTAAGTCCAGCCCACACTCAAGAGAATTAAATCCTTAGAGTACAGAATATCTACTTATATTATTTGAAACGCTTTAAGTAGATTTGTTTCTTCTCCTCCACTTATTGGTTTAAGTTATTATGCATTTATATCAATATGGATTAATATATATTTATTTTATTTTTCTATGCTGTAACTGTTCCAGGTTTGGCTATGGGCAGCACTTGCAGGTTGACTGCTGTATTCCTTTGATATGCTCCCATTCTTCATCTTTACACTTCCTTGCTTTCTGACACAGAAAGCTCATTTTATATTGTGTCCTACAAATTAGTCGCTGTTTAGTTATCTCAGTGGTCCCTTATCCTAATGTGATCTTGCCCTAAATTCTCAAAATGTGATATATGAATGCCAACATTTTAATAACTAAATTTTCCCCACCACCCCATGCCACTCCCTTCTCTTCCCTGATGTTTTCTCATTTTCCCATTCCTATTCTCTGGAATTTTTTCCATTAAAGAATTGGCATAAGCCTCTGGTTAATATCAGTTGCATTTAATGTGAAGTAAATGCTACGAAAGAATAAAGTTCAGCTCAGATCATATCACCAAACAGATATTTATGAGTTGGGCTTGTTCCTTTGTTTGTGTGGTCTGTTGTTTGGATTTTTATTTTTGTTTTAGTTCTTTGCATTTTCAGGGGAGAAATGCATGTTCTTATAGAATAAGACCATCTGTGTTTATAAGAAAATAGAAAATAACAACTCCTCCATCTAGCTTTTACTTTCCAAAAATTAGCTTGTTTTATTTTTTCTCCTTAAAACCCAACTTTGATATAATATTTATTTGTTTTCTCTCTTCCAACATTCAAAAGAAGACCCCATTAAGGGGTGTTTGCTCCCTGTGCTTAGAATACAGGTTGATTTATAAGAGAATCTCAATAAACATCTGTCAAGTTAACAAATGAAGCAGCAACAGTGAAAGTTAATGCAAAAAGAAGCAATCATATTCAGGAGAATTGTAGACTTTTTCCCCTCAAATTTGTGTTTATGATTATTACAATAATGTACTGAACATTTGAATAAAAATCAAAGAAAAACTGCCTGTGGGTCCCCTTTGAAAATGTTATCTAACTCTAACAGCCTTTTTGAGGGTAGCTGACTGACGTGAAACATGAGAGGAAGGTAGAGATTAAATGATTTACTGAAGGGGGAGGAGCAAGCTGGGGGCCCCGGGCAGGATCACGGTGACAGGAGGTGAAAGAAACAGATCTAGCTCATTGCACAAGAGCACCAAACAAATCTCCTCCTTTTTGTCTCCCTCCTACTTCTCTGTTTTTGAAGCATGGCTGATTTTTGTCATCACATTAATTGTGATGGTTAGAAAAGACATTAGTTAAGCACAAATTCTATTTTAAACGGTGTGAGTAGATTGCAACCCCATTCAGAGAATCCGGGAGCCTTTGTTTGATGCAAAAAGTGAAATCAATGGCAGAAGTGAGGCCACATGTTCAGAGCCAATCAGATTCACGGGATGTCCAAAATTTAGCACTTTCTTGTTGAACAATGAGCCTTTTTTCCACTAAGTATCCTGGTTCCACTTATAGACTAAGTCCATACTCTTACAAGAATCTTTTTTGTAACTATAACCTGTCATTCACCAAAATGACATCTTAAAAAGTCAATTTCAAGCATTATCTTGGCTGTCACTCAGTCTCATAAATCTTTCCAAATCCCTTTAGAGCCAGCCTGAAAGTGCAGACTTACACAAATTAGGATGTAAGTCTGCTACACCTGTTGCTTATAAACTGTGGCTTATTACAAAAAATACAGTTGTAAACCTATATGCCCCAAGAGGGGTTTTATGGTGAAAACCAAGAACCCCTGATTCTTGCACTTAATCGCTCATAGTTGTCCTGACAACACACCATGTTGACTAATTCGTAGCATGGCTACCCATGATTCTAGTGAATCATGAAATGTGCTTTGATGAATCGTTGCTTTCCTAATATAAACCATATTGCCCATGAAATGATTAAAAAGTAAACAAAGCTATGACAATACAATTGCTTAAAGTGCTTGCATTTTTCAAATAAGAATAGTTTCTCTTTCTGACAAGTGATTTCCTGACAAGATTATAAATCTACTAATTATATCTTGACTTCATAAATCTATCCACTTTCATTTTCAATGAATGAGTTATACTCAATTCATCTTAAATGCCATGTTGATCTGTTTTGCGCAGCTAAGCTACCGCCATGCTTCTTTCCAAATAGTAATAATTTACATTTGTACAACTTATCAAATGCAAATGTCTTACATGTAAACATTTTTACTTTAATCTATGATGAAATATTTATAAACCAGACATCTTTACAGATGTGAAAAGGAGGATCAGAGAGTTTAGTAACTTGCAAAACCTCAACGACCATAGCTTCAGGCTGTCATATCTATTACCAGTAATCTGTGTTTTATTTGGGGTTCTGTAGGAGATAGAGAGTATATGTGCATTAGGAACTCAGGCACTAGTTCAAGTTGAACTTGCTGCAGTCACATACTCCTGGGTATTCTGATGTCCTCTGATCTGCTGCTCTTCCTTGATTTATGCCTCAGCACTGTCCCAGTAATCAGGATATGTCCCAATTCTTCCACTTGAACTGGAGCTACAGTGACTACCCATTCTTGCTTAGCTGGGCTTAATATTTGATAATATTCCATCATTTCCCAACTTTATCTTTTTTAGAAAGTGGACCCAGTACCCTTTTTGCCAGCTAGAAACACATCTCTAACCATAAAATTCCCTTGTAATGATATCGTGATGAGGCTATACACACCTACCCAGAGGAAGGCATGACTGGAGAATTCCCCAAAATGCTTGAGATACCAGATAAGCCATGGGCATAGAGGAGCCTATGGAAAGAAGCCAACCGTGTAAATAGCTCTTAGAAAACAATATTGAACAAGGTTATCTTCAAGATTTGATTATCAAAACCCAAACTTTTTATTTTTATTTTATTTTATTTTTGGTACTAGGAATTGAACTCACAACCTCATGATTGCCAGAGAAGTGCTGTACTGCTGAGCTATATCCCTGGACCTATAAAACTCAAACTTGCTCTCAGTCATTTGTTGATGAAGGAGGAGGGCAGGAGAGAAATAACAGAACAAATAATAGAACACTATATTATTGAGGGGTCTTCTTGAGATTCTTCAGGCATACTTACCTAGAAGAGGAAATCTCTGTGTTAGTTAGGATTAGATATAATATAATAACCATTAGATATATATATATAAGATAATAACTATTAGAAAACTCCAGCAAGTAGTAGCTAAAATACAAAATAAATTACTCTGTTAGACATTCAGAATTGGAAATAGAACCAGTACACAGCATACAGATTTCTTAAAGGACATAAACTTCTTTCATATTTCTGTTCTACCATCTCTAATGGACATCCTTGTCTATCTGGATCGAAATAGCTACTTGAGCCCCACAAACACTTCAACATTCCACTCAGCAGCTACAAATAAAGAATCAAGGAAAGTATACTTAAGCTCTTCAAAGATTTCTCAGGAAATCATGTACAACACTCCCACTTACAGTCTCTTGGGTAACATTTAGTTATGTGGCCATATCTTACCTTCAGGAAAGCCAGTATTTAGCCTATATTCTAACTAACTACATGACTTAATGAAAATTGTGATTCTATCACTAAATAATGACAGGTAAATTAATGTTATATTGCAACTGGGCAGTTTTTGTTATCTGTTCCTTCCTCAAACAACTTTTGTAACCCTTCTCAAATAAAGAAACTTCATGTGCACCTTCCTCTAGGACTGCTGAGTTACCTTAGTATCTATTCCCCTTCCACACACACACCAGGCCATGTATCCTGTTGATTGAAAAAGTTCATTATAAGAAGCTTTCTTCAAAATTCTGGGGCCTCAGTCTTTGAGTTTCTGATTCAATGAGTTTGAAAAATCTCCTGAAAACTAAATCTTAAAATCAAAACAAAAGCTCAGTCTGAGGTGTAGCCAAGTGGTAGAGCACTTACCTAGAATTTATGAGGCCCTGGCTTAAACCTCCAGGATGAAAAAAAGAAAGAAACTTCTGTATGATGCTGGTTAGTCAATGTTCTCAGTGAAAATAGGTGAAGTTTGTATATACAGTATATTTATAATACAGAATTTTCTTTATGTATGCTATGCTTCAACAAAAAAAGTTTTAGTTTACAAATCACTAGTTTCCAGATCATTCTGCTGCACACCAATGTATGTGAACAGACTCCACAGAAAGACACTTGACCAGGGCTTGATTCTGCTGGTTTTAGAAACTTTGAATATGCATTTCACCTGGCTAGACTGTGGTTATTTTTACATAGATTTACACAGGAAGTATTCACTAAGTCACAGATTAACAACTGAATTCAAGTGTAAGACAGGTATAAGAACGGTGTGAGTTGGAATATCATCCCATAATTTCGGGATATACTACTGTTTTTCAGCATCTAAGAAGCATTCCAGTGTATATTTTATTTCTAGTTTGTTGTTGATTTCCATTCAGTGTACCCTTTCTGCACTGCCTTCTCCCTTCTGCCTGTCTGGTTCCACCTATTGCTGGGAAAAAAAAAAAAAAATGGCGTTGTCGTAAAAGTAGTACAAATACGCTGTTTAATTTTACCCTCTTTAAAATAAAAAAAAATTTTAAAAAAGACAATTGCTAAGAAAAAAAAAAGTTGTACAAATAAGGGAAAGGCTAGATGGATAGAAAAATGCGAATTGTGGGAAAAGATACCCTGTCTAGGATATCTTGATAACTATATACCTCACTGAAAATTGTGATTCTATTCTAGGCAGGAAAGCTCTGCCTATGAGGAAGATCAATGCAGCCCTTGTTGCCACATGCAACAACAGAAAAATATGCTAGGATAAGGAATTACCTCAGGAATTTTAGGCTCTCTTCCTACTTGAAGTAGCAAAAAAAAAAGTACTGTAAGAAGATCCAACACTATATAGTTCTGTCTCAGAAAAGGATTAGAAAATCATCTATCACAGTGTACTATGTATAGGAATAAAACCTCATATTCCAAGCCTTGCTTTCCCATTAAAAATTACAGGTGGATTCCAGCTGTGCTCGGAGAACTGTGGAGTTTCCAGCAAGCAGGGGGGCCCAGAGCCCAGCCTATTTGGGACTCCTGCACCGTCTGGGTGCAGAGGAAGGGCTGGGAGGATCTGGGGTGCCTGCATCCGCCTCCCTGTGTGTCTGGAGGACTGTGGATATTTCAGCAAGCAGGCAAGCATCACCAGTTCCAGAGGCCCCGTGGCCTGTGGTAAGTGCCCAGTGCACTCTGCCCCAAGCCCAGACTGTTTGGGATCCTCCAGACTTCCGGGTGCAGTGGATAAGTGGCCTTGAGGCACCTACATCTGCCTCCCTATTCCGGCTGCTCTTGGAGAGCTGTGGAGCTTCCAGTAACCAGGCAGATGCACAGTTTCCATGGAGCCCAGCTTATCTGGAACTACGGAGTTCTAAACAGGCAGAAGAGGGCCATTGGTTCTAGAGGCCCAGTGGCTTGGGGGAACTGGGTACCAGAGTCCCAGGAGCTGCAAACATAGAAGTGGATTTCCAACAGACCCTGAGGAAGCTTTCAAATAACACTTGAAACACAGAAATATAGGAAAATGACAAAATGAAAGACCAAATTACAACCTCAAACCTCCAGCCCATCTCAAGAAACCCAAGGAGTGATGTATATAGAAGAAAATATATGCCATTCACCTCAAATATTGGACATAATAGTTACTGAGATTAACAAGTAACTCCAGGAAGCTTTAAAGGAATTCAAATTCGAAATAATCTCCCAGGTAAAACAAGAAATGATAAAAGAAATGAAAGAGATTCTGAATATATCTAAAGAAAACAGTTAAAAAATTGGAGGAACTAAACAAAAAGATAGAATCCCTAGATGAGCATTATAAGAAACAAACAGAATACATAATGCAGATGCACAGAGATATACAGGAAATAAAAACTCCACTGAAAGCTATAAAAACCGCCTCAATGAAAGTGAAGATAGAATTTCAGACCTTGAAGACAGGATTGCAGCTAGTGAACAGGAAAGGAAAGATCTTTTAAATAGGAATCAGGAAATAACAATTCAACAACTGCAAGATGATGCAAAGAAAAATAACATAACATTGACAGAGATTAATGAAAAAGAAGGGGACAACATAAAGGATGTCAAGAGGATATTTAGAGAAGTAATAGCTTAAAATTTCCCAAGCATGAGATCAGACACCGACATCAGGATCAGTGAAGCCTATAGAACTCCAAATAGTCATAACCAAAATAAAACTACACCCAGACATATAATAATCACCATCCCAGAAATCCAACACAAGAATAGATATTCAAAGCTGTCAGAGAGAAAAGGCAGATCACTTATAAAGGAAAAACCTATCAGAATCACAGCAGACTTCTTAGCACAAACAATAAAGTCAAGAAGAGCATGGAGTAAAGTATTCCAGGTCCTAAAGCAAAATGATTTCCAACCTAGACGGATGTACCCTGAAAAATTATCATTCAAAATTGATGGTGAAATATAATACTTCCATGACAAAGAACAGCTGAAGAACTTCATGAACACCAAGCCAACCCTGCAAAAAAATATTGAGAGACAGTTTAGATACACAAAGGAAAAAACCACTAAGCAAAGCAGATAATTAAACAGAACAGAAAGATAAAGATGCAACAGCAGAGAGATAACATGTCAACAATAAACCAGCATATAACAGTTATAACCATTAATGTAAATGGTCTAAATGCACCAATCAAAAGAAACAGACTAGCAGAATGGATGAAGAAACAAAATCCAACCATATGCTGTTTACAGGAAACCCATCTAACCCAGAAGGATACTCACAGACTGAAAGTCAAAGAATGGAAAACAATACTTCATGCAGCAGGAATCCAAAAAAAAGCAGGAGTAGCCATTCTGTTTGCAGACAACGTGAACTTTAAACCAACAATGACCATAAAGGACAAAGAAGGTCACTACCTACTCATTAGGGGAAAACTCCAAGAGGAAGAGATAACTATCTTAAATATATATGCACCAAACTCCAGAGCACCCAGTTATATAAAACAACTATTAACAGAAATGAAAACTCAAATTATCAGTAACACAATTGTAACAGGAGACCTTAATATGCCATTGACACCAAGGGACAGATCAACCAGACAGAAAATGAGCAGAGAAATAACAGAACTGAATCACATCTGTGAACAAATGGACTTGATAGACATATACAGAATGTTCCACCCAACAACATCAGAATACACATTCTTCTCAGCAGTACATGCATAATTCTCTAAAATAGACCATATATTAGCTCACAGAACATATTTAAACAAATGCAAAAGAGTTGAAATCATCCCTTGCATGTTATCGGATCATAGCGCTCTGAAATTAGAAATTAATGATAAAAGATACTGCAAAAATCCCACAAACACATGGAAATTGAATAACACACTCTTGAGCAATCAGTGTGTTACACAAGAAAATAAACAATACCTACAAGAAAATGAAAATGCAGATACAACTTACCGGAATCTATGGGATACAATGAAAGCTGTCCTCAGAGGAAAATTTATTGCACTGCGTTCCTACTTCAAGAAAACAGAATGAATACAAATAACCTGACGCTACACCTCAAACAGCTAGAAAAAGAAGAGCAAGTCAAGCCCAAAGCCAAAAAAAGAGAGGAAATTATAAAAATCAGAGCAGAAATCAATGCAATAGAGACTAAGAAAACAATCCAAAGAATCAACAAATTAAAGAGTTGGTTCTTTGAAAGAATAAATAAATTTATAAGCCTCTAGCCAACCTTATTTTAAAAAGGGAAGAAAAAGCTCAAATTCATGCAATAAGAAATGAAAAAGGTGAAATCACTACAGACTCTACAGAAATACAGAAGATCATCAACACCTATTTCGAAAACCTCTACTCTCCAAGGTTTGATAACACAAAAGAAATAGACAGATTCTTAGAAACATATGAAGTACCAAAGCTAGATCAAGAGGATGTAAAACTGCTGAATAACCCAATCTCTGTTAATGAAATTGAAAATGTGATTAAGTCCTTAGCTACAAAGAAGAGCCCAGGTCCAGATGGATTCACAGCAGAATTCTACAAGAAATACAAAGAAGACCTAATACCGACACTCCTCAAACTATTCAATGAAATTGAAAGGGAAGCAATCCTTCCTAAGTCATTCCTGGAAGCAAATATTACTCTATTACCAAAACCTGAGAAAGACCCAACTAAAAAAGAGAACTATAAACCAATCTCCCTAATGAACACAGATGCAAAAATCCTCAATAAAATATTGGCAAATAGGATGCAGCAAATCATCAAGAAGATTATACACCATGACCAAGTGGGATTCATCCCAGGAATGCAGGGATGGTTCAACATACATAGATCAATAAATGTAATCCACCATATCAATAAAGCCAAAAGTAAGAATCACATGATCATTTCTATAGATGCAGAAAAAGCCTTTGATAAGGTCCAACATTCATTCATGATAAGAACTTTACAGAAAATTGGAATAGATGGTCTTTACCTCAATATAATAAAGGCCATTTATGACAAACCAACAGCCAGCATCATACTAAATGGCCAAAAACTGAAAGCCTTTACTTTAAAATCAGGCACAAGACAAGGATGCCCTTTATCACCTCTCCTATGTAATATAGTACTGGAAGTACTAGCCAGAGCAATTAGACAAGAGAGAAAAATAAAAGGGGTAAAGATAGGAAAAGAAGAAGTTAAATTATCATTGTTTGCAGATGACATGATACTCTACATAGAAGAACCCCTAAACTCCATTGAAAGACTCTTAGATATAATAAGTAAATTCAGTAATGTAGGTGGGTACAAATCAATACTCAGAAATCAATAGCATTCCTATACACTAGCAACAAAATCACAGAGAGGGAAATAAGAGAAACCACACTCTTCACACTAGCAAGCAAAAAAATGAAATATTTAGGAATTACTCTTATGAAAGAAGTGAAAGACCTATACAGGAAAAATTTAATACATTGAAAAAAGAAATTGAAGATGATCTCAAAAAATGGAAAGACATCCCTTGCTCATGGGTAGGAAGAACAAACATTGTGAAAATCCCAAAACGGTTATACAGATTCAATGCAATCCCAATAAATGCAATACCATTGATATATCTTATAAATCTAGAGAAATCACTCCTAAAATTCATCTGGAACCAGAAGAGAACTAGAATAGCAGGCAATTCTAAGCAGCAAAGGCAAGGCAGGAGGCATCACTGACTTTAAGTTATACTACAAAGCAACAGTAGTAAAATCAACATGGTACTGGAATCAAAACAGAGCAGAGGATCAATGGAATAGATTAGAAGATACAACCACAACTACAAACTCAACCACCTTATCTTTGATAAAGGAGCCAAGCAGGTTCACTGGAAGAATGACAGTCTCTTTAATAAATGGTGCTGGAAAAACTGGGTCTCCATTTGCCGAAAACTAAAGCTAGACCCATGTCTATCACCATGTACTAAATTAAAATCTAAATGGATCAAAGATCTGAATATTAAAACAGAAACACTAAATGTATTGGAAGAAAAATTGGGTAGAAACCTTGAAGACATTGGGGTAGGTAAAGAATTCATGAACAGGACTTAAACTGCATGGGAAATACTTCCCAGAATTAATAACTGGGACCACCTCTTATTAAAAAGTTTCTGCATGTCAAAAGAAATCTCCAGCATAGTGAAAAGAAAACCCACAAATTGGGAAAAGATCTTAGTGAACTCCCCCTCAGACAAGGGACTTTTGTCTAAAACATATAAAGAATTTAAAAAACTCAGACCCCCAAAATTCAAAGATCCAATCCAAAAATGGGCATCTGAGATGAATACACACTTCTCAGAGGAAGAAATACAAATGGCAAATAAATACATGAAAAAATGTTCATCATCATTGGTCATTAGAGAAATGCAAATTAAAACCACACTGAGATTCCATCTCGTTCCTGAAAGAATGGCCAGGATCAAGAAAACCAAACACAACAAATGCTGGCGAGGCTGTGGGGAAAAAGGAACTCTCCTGCACTGTTCGTGGGAGTGTAGACTGGTACAACCTTTGTGGAGGTCAGTCTAGAGATTTCTCAAAAAGCTGGGATTAGAAGTCCCATTTGTTCCAGCTATTCCACTTCTAGGAATATTCCCAGAAGAACTGAAAGCATCATACCACAGTGATATATGTGCACCCATGTTTATAGCAGCATAATTTGTAATCGCCAGATCTTGGAAACAACCCAAGTGTCCATCAACTGAGGAATGGATAAAAAAGTTGTGGTATTTCTATACAATGGAGTACTACTCAGCTATAAAGAAGGATCATATTGAGAAATTTATCAATAAATGGGTGCAGCTTGAGACCATACTCATAAGTGAAATAAATCAATCTCGCATGTGTGAATACCAAATAGCTTCCCGAATGTAAGTAATGATTCAAATATATTAAAGTATGTGGTAATCATGATTCCCCATTATGTGGCCTTGAAGCCTTATAAAGTTTTCACTTATTAATTGGAACGGCTTTATTCTGGGCTGCTTGATATGGAAATATTTGAAGCTATAGTATATGAAGTTATATTCAAATATTTCAAGGAAAAAGACAGACACTATGGTAACTATTAAGTCGGGTTATTTGGCGGTGAAGCACTAGGTTGCTCAAACTGTGATGCTTTGACCTGTACTGTTATGTTGTTATGTCCTCTTTTATCTCAATCTCTCCCTTATTCATTAAAAAATTATTTAGTTATTTTTTATGATTTTTTAATTAAGGGGAAAAATTTAAAAAATTAGCAGCATATATTATAGTAACTTTTTTGATTTCCTATTAACTTGATTTGAAGTCCTGTAATACTCCCACTATCTTGTTTTGACTGATTAGACTCTGTTCCGTACTGTATGATAGTATCAAGTTTGAGGGTGTAGGCAACTACTTTGAAGGCAATAAGATTCACTAAGATGCCCATTCTGGTTTGACTATTATTTCCTTTGGAAGTCCTGTAATATTTACAATGTTGAGGCTTTATTGGTCTTGTTCTCTACTCTTTTGTTCAACTTTATAATACCTAATGAGATAGACAATTCTTTTTAAGGAAGCAAGAGGCATTATGGTAACCATTGTTGATAACCTTGTACTCTGTTTTTACATCATGTACTATGTCTGTCCTTGGTTTTGACTGACAGCTTTGTTTTGCCATATTTGACTTTATTCTCTTCCAAAAAAAAGTAATAAGAACTAAGGAGTAATAAAACCCAAAATGTGTAAATTTTGTTGTAAAAAAGAGATGGAAAAAGTGCTCTAAAGGATATAACTGCAAGTGTGTTTAGGGGTGTTAAATAGATGATCATATTAATGTTTTTGGTTGGATCATTGACCACAACTGTTTACAGTCTCACTGTTTGAATGTCTACTTTGTATGCTTTGATACTGTGGCTTGAGCAACTATCTCTAAGATGATAATGTGTAATCTATTAAGTGGTGATTTCTTACTGTTTTTTTTTGTAGTTCTGTATTACTTGTACCCTTACACTGCTTTGTTTTGTTTTGTTTTTTTCTCTTTTCCTTTTAAATAAAATTTTTAAAAAATTACAGGTGATGTTTTGAAATACTTCCCTATCTTATCAATCCCAAATAGAATATTCACTGCAATCATAACAATTTTTATCCTATATTTGTTTTGAAATGTTTGCTGATAGTGCAAATGTTCCCCCCTTTGAAATGTGATTTTTAAACAATGCCTAATGAAACCATTTTCTGTGCACATAGAAAATTTTATTTTGAAAATCCTTGCTGATATACGCAAGGTCTATGCAATGCCAAAAATATATTTAATCAAACATCCCTGGTAGAACAGCTTAGTACCATTAGCTTTGTTATGCAGGTAAGAACACTGAAATCTAAATAGGTTAACTAGAGTTGCAAGATATTTCTTGGCAGGTGAATACTCCAAAAACATTATGTACACAGAAATAAAAATGTGATCTTTTGTAGAAAAAAAACTAAGGGAGAATAGCCTAGAGGCAAGAAGAATTTGTTTTTTTGTTTCAAAAGATTTTATGGATAATGTCAAAGAATACAGTGTTCTCTTGAGCCACATACAATTTTCTCATCTTTGGGGAATTATACTACTTCATCTCTAGAATTCATCCAAATTAGAGGTATATCCATGGCTTCCCTCTGTGGTTACAAAACATTGAGAAAATTCTGGTTATGGTTTTGCTGTCAATACTGTGAATAGTGAGCACATTGTTGATGGTGTAATCCCATACAAAACTAATAAATAAATTATAGGATCATACTAACTTTAGTTTTTTCCATTCACTAAAGATTTATTGAGTAGCAACTCTGGATTAGTGAATGTGCTAAGTATGAAGATAATCATAAAAGATAGCTCCTATCATCCAGTAGTGTAGTATGTAGAAAAGAAAAATAAGACTTAGTCAAATAGGCAAAATAACATAATTAGTGAAGTTAGAAAAACATGTTGTGTGTCCTAGAAGGTTGAGAGATGAGTGCAGTGTGCTCTTTCTGAATAAAATTACAAAATAATTGAAGACTGTGATATTTGAGCAACAGTTTAAAATCATGTGAAAGACATACCAGACAGATATAGTTGTAAGTAGAAAGGTCCCAAGCCATATTAAGGGTATACTACATGACTTACACATGTTGAGTACAGGTGGGAGATAAAGATTGAAAGACAGAATGAGATGGGCTTGTGAATGGCTACACTCCATCATCAGTGAGGAACCACTGCAGGTTCTAAACCAGAGAAGTACCATGAACATATTTGTGTTTGGCAAAGACAAATATGGGTGGAGATGATTTGAAAGTGAGAGTCCTGGAAATAAACTACCACGAGTTAGGAAACTCTGAGTCTTTACAGTGGTACAAAGAGATAAAACCTGAATAATTATGATGGCATGAGAGTAGAAACAGCTTCAGAAGACATTTGGGTAATAGAATCGACAAGACTCAAAACAACACAGGAGGTGGTGACGTGAGTTTTATGTGCAACTTGTGTTATCTGAGTTAAAATGATGGGAGAAAACACAAGTTAAACAGAAGATACTGAAAGGATTTTATATGTATATTATATTATTCTAATTAGCATAAAACAAATAATTGAGTCTGTTATTAAGTGTCTTGTAATACGTTACAGTTATCATCTAGAAATGAAGTGCTTCCTAGTTCTATTAGAAATGTGTAAGCTCAGGAGTTCAGTAGAATTTTTTTTGAAGTTTTCTATTGTTTGCCTAGAAAGAGGATTCTGTCTTAGCCATTTTCTCATCACTGAGACAGAATATCTGAAACCCATAATTTTCAAGAGGAGAGCTTTATTTCGGCTCATAGATGTTAGAGGATTCAGTTCTTAGTTTGCTGGCTCCAAGAAAGGCAAGCCATGGTGGAAATATCTGACAAAGGAAAGCTGCTCACACTATGGTGGCCAGGAAGCAGAGAATGAAACGAGCTGGGGACAGAGATACACGCTTTCAGGTTATTTCCCCTTTTCCCAGTGACCTGCCTCTTCCTCCTCAGTCCATCTCCTAAAAGCACATTTAGCTACAGTGTCTCCATTATACAATCACCTTCCAAACACATGAGGCTTTGGGAAAACATCTATCTGGAAATGATAAAATTCTACCTATGACCTCCAAAAGACTCATGACCATCTCATTATGTAAAATACATTTACTTAGTCCATCTGTAAGATTCACCTAAGTTTTAACAGTTCTAGAACTGCTAAAAAGTACAGATCCAAAATTTTCTGTGAAAGTTAAGACAAACTAAATTCCTATAAAATCAGAGAGGACGTTAAATACTGCTGATACACAATGCCACCGGGTAAACATCCCCATTCCAAAAGGGAGATATAGGAGGATTTTAAAAAAGGAATGGGACAAAAACAATAGAGAAATTTGGTGGGGCAAATAGTAAATTCTATAGCTCTGTGTCCAGCATCCAAGGCAGGTTGTGGCAAGATGTAACTTCCAAGACCTTAGATAGCCCTACCCCTATGGCGTTACTAGTTGTAGCACTCAGAGTTTCTCATTTGGGTTGGCTCCACTCGCTGCCTATAGCTTTCCTCAACATATAATTCACATTTCTGGCATTGCCAAATTCCTGGAGTCCCCACAGCACTTTCAGCTTCACTCTCACAGCTCCAAGCAGTGCCTTCTCAAGGGCATACTGCCTGGCCTCCAGGCCATATTCTGAAAACTGGGTGGAAGCCTTCCCAGCCCCACAACCATTGTCTTCTGCATGCCTGTAAAACCAGCCCATGTGGATGATGTCAAGGTTTACTACCAACTCAAGCAGTAGCCAGGCACCCATGGATGATGGTTGGAGAGGCCTCTGAGTGCCTGCATGACTGAGCACTGTAAATTGCATCCATGGGACCAATTCCCTATATGATCTTTCTGGAGTATGGTACCCTGGGGCTCTTTCTCAAATGAAACTTTTAAAGTCTTGCACCTCTTAGCCTGCAAGGGAAAGGGTCTTAATGATTCCTAAGATGCCCTCAATCCATCTTTACTATTGTCCTGAAGCAAAGCATTTGGCTTTCTTTTAATACTAATGTTTTCAACAGTCATGATGTCCTTTGCTCAAACTTTGCAGGCACTTCCTTTCTAGCAAGCTGAATACTTCTAAAATCATTTAACTCTGCTATTTGTTCATGATTCTCACTCTTGATATTGCTAAAAGCAGCAAAAAGTTCCTGTGCTATAACCTGAACGCTGAGCTGCCTTTAAATGTTCCCCACCAGATTAATTCATCCACTACCCCTATTCTCAGTCTTCTGCAAAGTCTGAGTACATGAGCAACATGTAGACAAAATTTTGCTGGAGCATAACACATATGGTCTTGAATCCAACTGCCAATGAAACCCTTCCCAACTGAAACCTCTTACTTTTTACTGTCTACACTTAAATGAGCATGCTGTTCTTCTGACATTTGACCAGAATCTCCCATCAAGTTTGGTTTAGAACATTCTAGGGCTTCTTTAGCTGGCATCTCCAAACCTTTCCAAACTCCTTCTATGAACTAGTTTCAAAGGATTCTTAACCATATATCAGCTATTTTTTATAGCAATGACCCTACTTATCTGGTATCAAACCCTGTCTTAATCATTTTATCATCTCTAGGACAAAATGCTGAATAGCCATTAGTTAAACAGGGAAAGGTTTTTGGGCTCAGGGTTTTTAGGGGATTTATCTATTGTCAGCTGGCACTAAGGCAAGTAAGCATGATACAAGGGTCTGGTAGAGGAAAGGTGATCACATGACAACCAGAAAGCAGAAAGGGATGAACAAGGAAGGAAGATACAAGCTTTCATGTCATGCCCCCCATGATCCAGCTCTTCTACCTCTTCTGACAAGGCCCATCTCCCAACAGTGTGTTTAGCTATTATGATCCCATGACGCAATCAATTTCAAATACAAGAGGTTCTGGGTGACAATCTAGATCTAAACCATAACCACTTCCCTTTTCATTCCCAAATACTGGCTTTGTGGACCTATTTCATTATTTATTTTATGAGAAAAAAATAAAATACCATAGTAAAATGATGAGAATAATGATAGTTAACATGCCAAGTATTGTTACCTTCAAAGTAGGTATTTAGAGACAAAAAAGATTATCTCACAGAGAAGAAACAGATAATCTCCTAGTTCTTTTCAATAAACTAAGAGAATCTAGTAGTATAAGTGAAATTGATTAGCATGTAAATTAAAATATTTTGATGCAGTAAAATAGGTAACATGGAATTATTTGAATATCTCCCTACTTTCTACTTATTTATCTCCTATTTTGCTCTTTGTATATACAGTTTTCTCATGTAAGAGAAAATATCTGATTTTTAAGTTTGAGTCTGAATTATTTCACTTTAAGATTAAATTCTCAAGTTGCGTCCATTTACCTATGAATACCTCAGGTTTATTTTTCTTTACGACAGACTAGTACTTCATTGTGTATAAATACCATACTTTTTTGTCCATTCACCTGTTCAAAGACATATATACTGTTTCCAAGATCTAGCTATTGTACATTCTGCTTCTATAAACATGAGTATGCTTATAACCCTGTAATATGAAGATTTAAACTTTCTTGGGAAAATATCAAATGAGGGACAGCTGGATCAAATGAAATTTTTAGTTTTAGTTTTTTGAGGAATCTCCACATGATTTCCATAGTGGTTGTAGTACTTTACATCCCCACCAACTATGTAGAGGAGTTCTTTTCTTCCACATCTTTGCTGGCACTTTTTGCTATTAGAGTTTTTGATGACTCCCATTCTTTCAGGAGTAAGATGGTATCTCAATGTAATTTTAACTTGCATTTCTCCAATGGCCAGTGATATTGAACATTTTTTCATCTGTTTATTGGCCATTGGCACTTTCAAGAAATGTCAGTTCATTTGGGTTGCTCATTTTTTGACTGGGTCTTTTAATTTGAGGAGTCTAATATTTCTTAGTTCTTCATATACTCTAGATGTTAGCCTTCTGTCCATGGAATAGTAGATTGTATTTCTTCAGTTTATAAAGCCAGCTGGGAAGTCAAGTGTTTTAGTTAGTTTTCTCATTGCTGAGACAAAATATTCAACCCCCAAAATTGGTCATAGTTGGCTTGCTCCTAGGCAAGGTGGCATACAGAGGGGAATCACAAAGGGGAAACAGTTTGTGACAGGAAGAAGAAAGCAAGTGACCAGCTGCAAACACAGCAGCTCTTTTTGTCCTTTATATTTTCTCCAAGTTACCCTTAGGGTGGGTGGCACTCATTCCCTTAATCTTAGCACAGGTGAATCAATCCAGCATCACATCCTTGATCCCAGGAGCACACACTGTAGATCCAGCCACCTTCGAAAGACCCTACCCCTACAACTACATGAGGCTTTGGGGAAACATCTAGATAAAAGTTATATCGAGTTAGCAAAATGATATGTAAAAGGGGAACTGAAGAGATAAGACATACATTTCAAATAAAATCAACATACCACAGAGATAACTTGCATGTCTATAATTATGGCAATACTGTTCCATTAGCTAAGATATGAAATTAGCCTAGGTGCTCACCAGTAGATGAATGGATAAAGAAATTATGACGTGTATACTCAAATAAGATACTGTCATTTGCATAAAAATAGATAGAACTGAAGTACACAATCCTAAGTGAAATAAGCCAGACACAGAAAGAGAAGTAACTGCATGTTTTCTCTCATGTGTGGAAGTTATTTAAAAAACAGAGGTTGAACTGAAGTTGGAAGTTATTACCAAAGGTCAGGAAGGGAAAACGATGATAGGTAAAGGGAAACTAGGTTTGGTCAGTGAACACTATATGCATGTATTGAACTATCACACCGAACTGTATTAGTATGTACACCTAATACATGCTAAGTAAAAATAAAACATAAAATTTTTAAACAAAGATCATCAATTTTTTTTCTTTTTTTTTGTGCAAACTTGCAGTTGAAGGAAAATCAATTTTAAAAAAGACTTTCCAATCTTTGAGCCAGCTTTTGGTTCAGAATATGACATATAGACTACGTTCATATTCAGTAAGTAAATAGCCTCATCATCATCTGCAAAGATATAAGTATAATAAATGTGGAAAGTCTGGTTCTGACAATGAGAAGCAATTAATGACAAAGATTTTGGAGAGATTATTCAGAACATATGCTCAGAGAGACAAGTCTCTAGTTTTTAACCTTGTGAGTGATATTGGCTATAAAAGGGCTACCATGGCTTCCTGGTTACTATGGATAACCATCACCGTGCTTAATAATTGGACCCAGAAATTGAAATACGTCATTTTATTTCTGCTCAGGAGAAAAGTTGTAATAAAACTCAACCCCAATCAAAAAATTATTCTTCCTAGCCACATAATGTAGTATATCATAGCAACTGACCAGAGCATTGAATTAGAGACAGAAAAAGTAGCAAGTCACACAGGAAAAGTATTTGCAGGCAGTACATTATAAGTAGTAGGAGGCATTTTACACTTTATATTAAAGGCAAGTGTCTTGGTTACCTTTTTCTCATTGCTGAGACAGATACCCAATGCCCAAAATTAAGGAAAGATAGGTTTGTTTGCTCACAGTTTGTGGAGGTTTCAGTCCATAATCACTTGGCTCCAAGGCAGGATGGCATGGCAGAGGAGCAGCAGTTTATGGAAGAAGACAGCGCAAGCAGCAAGAGCAAAAAGGGAAGAGTGGCCCAGTAAACCTCTTTTTCTCTCTTGTAATATATGCAGGCTACCCACCCCAGGGCTAGGGTAGCACTCACACCCATAATCCCAGTGCTGTACTACTGATCAATCACAAGCTCTAGAAACCCCTCACCATGGCTGCATGAGGCTTTGGGGGGCATCTACACACAAACCATGAAGGAAGTAACTTTGTTGATTTATCATTAAAGTAAAACTAAATAATGACGGTAAGTATTGAGAATTTTTAGCAAAAAGAATTCAATTTTAGGATAGAAACATTTAATTGCCCATTTTATTAAATTTTCAAAGTAAATGATACAAATGCTGAAAACGTTTGTCACTCAGAACCATACAAAGTTGTTGTTATTAATTCATGATAATATTTACCTTTCTCTTTAGCTCTTTCATAGGAATGACACTTATGTAAGCATGCAATTTGGTCTCTCCAGTCCCTAAAGAAGAAAGTCTTTATTCCTTCAAAAATTAGAATTTATCAATTTGAATCATCATTCTTTCAAAATCTTAGACTAGTTTCCCTTGTCAAACTATAGGTCTGGGCTTCTCCATTCATTATTTTCAAGAAGCCAAAGGATTCAGGTATACTTAGCTGTGTTACTTACCTTGTGGCAACATCTGTCAAGAGCAGCATATATCTAGAAACCTTTTGTGGCTTGTTTTACAACAGTTTAAGAAACAAAAGTTGATTACGGACAATCCATTGTGAAGATACTTCCAGCTGTTGATCTCATATGTAGAATGAGTTTTAGTACTACTTGTTAAATAAAGTCCCCTGAATTTTGGACAAAAATATCCAACTTATATTTTAATTTCTTGACTATAGAGTCTCTATTCTCTCTGTGCCCCCTATGGAGTTAGTCAAAATTCTTTTCCAATGCTAAAGATATTTTTATTTTGTTTCATTGTACTTGTTTACTCATTTCCTTTGCTTAAATATTCCTAGTACCCAGTGACTCCAAGTAAAAAAATGGCTTCATACAAATCTTTGAAGTTAATTTTAAAATTATCTTTAAAATATGCTCTCCAAAGATAGATGGTTCATAATTCCTAATTTCAAACAAAAAGTAATCCACTTATTAACTTAATTTATGAGTTAAGAAGAAAGCTATTTTGTTTTAAATATATATTCCATTAAGTAAGCATTATTGAAGTGTTTCTTAGCCAAAATCTTTTTAATCATGTTCAATGAGATAAAATTTTGAGATTCAGCCAGGTGTGGTGGCACGCTCCTGTAATCCCAGCACTCAGGAGGCTGAGACAGGCAGATCATTGAAAGTTTGAGACCAGGCTGGGTTACCAAGTGAGTCCAAGGTCAGCCTGAACTGCATGGGAAGACACTCTCAAAAAGACAAAAAAATTTTTTGAAACTCAATCATATATTTGTCCATGGATCAAAAAAGACACACTCTTTTTTAAATTTTATCTTAAAAAGAAAAAAATAAAACTAACAATAAAACAGAATTTCAATACAGGCTAGTAGGAGAGTAACAACAATTAATACACTGTGTATTTTTATCTTCATCCAGAGTACAATGTATAGGCATGAAATATTGTCCAAATAATATCAGCAGAAATGTTTCAACTAAGAGAAACCAGCCATATAACAACCCAAAACATCGTGTCTGTATACACATACATTTCCTTTTCCCTTCCTTCCTTTCCCCTTCCTCATAGTTTCCCTTTGCTTTTGAACAGTATCTATTCATGGTATCTATTGTACATTTTGAATCTTACTTAATCATTCGGTTTCTCACACTAGTGAGACAATATATATTTATTCAGTTGTGAGTATGGTCTTGAGTTCCATCTATTCACCTAGAAAGTCTCAGGTTTACCCTTCTTTATGACTCCATTATATTTTTTTAAAAAATCTCTTTTATCCATTCCTCAGTTGATGGGCATCTGGATTGTTTCCAAACTTTAGTTGTTACAAATCGGACACATTCTTTCTTGATGAAAAATTTTTCTCTGAAAATTGCATTTGATATTAAATTCCTGTCATGCCCAGTTTTTTCTGTAACTTGCCCATTTTTCCTACCTAATTACTACCACAAATATATTCAGGACAACTAATATTTCTAGGTAATTAAGATGCTACTATAAAATTTATTGTTAATAAATCTTCAGCATATAATCCATTTACTGAGGATGATTTAAATGTACCTTTTAAAAATAGCTCATCCCATTTCAAATGAGCAATGTCATTGTAAGCCATCCCCAGGGTTATGACAAGATCAAAATGAGGAGAGAACTACTAGTGTGGCTGTTTCAACCATTTAGAAAGGTATTATTATTCCATTCAATATCATACCCACTCATTCTTATTTCTATTTCAGGTAATAATATGCTAAAAGTTGAAGATCACAGGTTTTACTTTGTGTCTACAGGCAGAGTGATTTTATTACTTTTAGTTAGTCAATTTGGAGGAAATAGTAACTGTAGAGTGTTCTTAATAAGCACCAATAAAAGGAGAAATTATCTTTCCTGGAAAAGTTGAGTATGCTAAAGGGAATGTTTATTATTCTCATTTCAAACTTTCCTAGAAATATTTTACCTGAGTATCTTGGTCAGCAGGACTAACAGAAAGAAAAAATACATAAGACTCTGTCAAGAGAAATAAGAGCCAATTCATTTTATCTAGAAATGGAGTCATTTGACCACCACTTAGACCCCTAGACACAGAAATGTGTGCACTCCGCACCTTTGTTCTCTGAGACAAGCAGAAGCTGTGCTCATCAGGAGGAGGGGGCTTCTGGGACAGGCTCCCTGAACAAAAGGAAGCCATTCATGGTTCAGGGTTTACATAACACATGTAACTGGCAGGTCTCTGTGCTCTTACCAAGCTGTGACAAGAAGTAGAAACTCATGACCTATTATTGCTTTTGACAAGATGTTTAGGTCATTAGCAATTTGGGATTATAGATGTTCTCTCAAAACTATCAACATAAAAATCTTGGAGTCAACATAGATTTTCTATCTAAACATTGCTTCCCATAAAAATGTATTTATTCCACATTTTAAATTGTCTTGGAACTATGGATTTAGGATCTTTGGATCACCAAATATTTTTTCTTTTTTAACACAGTATTCATTCCATCTTATATTTATCTAATCATTCATTCAATAGTTACTTATTGAATTCTGATAAGTACAAAGGTCTGTATTAATACTATGAAGCATTTAAAAGAAGCCCAAGACATGATATATTCATACTAAATATTTACATAACATAAAATCATATTTAACACCAAAATGAGTAGGAAAAGAAGTTTAGAAAAGAAGAGCATCTGTGTAGTTCATTCAGAATTGCCTTAAATTAAAAAGTCAAGTAGCTTCCTCCCACGGCCTCCTTTTCTGTATCCCAGACTCCAGATATCCATTGTCCTCCCCCCATTTCTCCCTCTGCCAAACACAAATGTATCATTTGGCTCAGGGAATCCCACTGTGAATTCCTTCCTATCAGACCATATGATGTTTTTCCTCCCTCTCCTTTCCCTTTCATTCACTAAATCTTACTTACATACTAGACTATCATTTTTTGGGAGTCAAATTTTCTGCAAAGAAGCACGTATAATTAACTAAAGGTAAATTTTATTTCTATCATATGCTTTCCAGATTAACTCAAGGAAATTATTTGATCATGATAATAGTGAATATCAGCTTAGTTAAGCAAGACAGTGATAGTAATATTTTTTTACCAGAACGCCAATTTATGTAGCCTTTTGTTTTTCCAATGCAATAGGCCATCCCACTGTGATAGTCTCTGTCTTAAATTGGTTTCCCTGCAAGTGGGAATAGTTGAGGTGCTGACTGCAAAATGTTCACATGGAAAGTGCTCTTCATAGGCAGTGCAATTGGAAGCAAAGGTGTTGCAATTGAGGCCTCAGCCAGTTCTAACCAGAGCCAGGAGAAGCCCTGAACTGTTCCAGAGGTAAAGGAGCTGGGTCCTTTATCCCAAATCACTTTATCACTCAGTCGTTGGCCACAGCTGCCTCTTAATGGGGACGGTTCCTCGGTCGAGGGAGTTCTTGAAGGCAGAGAACAATTTCACTGAGAAACAGTGCAAGCTGACAGCAACCTATATTCCTAGAAACGAAGGATAGGAGAGTTACCCTTCAAGAGAGAATCCTAGAGGGGCCCAAAATACGATGGCAAGATCAGGGGGGTGTCTATTAATATTAGGTTGACAGTTCTCAAGTTATTTTTTAGACTAGTCTTCCCACAATATCAGAGATGATGCTGGAATGATTTCCTTATACCTAGTCTGTATTTATATTCTGTGATCAATAAATTAAACTCAATGATAGAAGATGGCAGTCCCAATCATCTTAATAGGTCTCCTTCATGATAGTAACACAGTGTGATGATCTTCCTAGGTGGCCTGAATGATGCATCAGTTTCTGAATCATCTTTCCTGAAGCACAGAGTGAACATTTAACGTGAGGCTGCTGATACAACTGCAAGAATACTTGATACAGTGGGTTCAGCTTTTAACTTAAATTTATGAGTTTCAGCTCTCATACTCCCAGAAGAAAATTATATTTGGATTGAAACTCTGCCCTTATAATGAGGCAAGAAGTTTGCTCTTTATAAAAATCTGTACATGTATATATGGAGCAAAATAGAACTTAGTAACCACAATTTTGTAAACACTTGATCTTTTAAGTAAAGAGGGAAAAACAGATAAAGATTAGATTTTGTACTTTCAATTTAGAACATAGTCTAAATTTTATCCAATACTTCTAAAAGGGAAGTATTTCCCTTGTCAAAAAAAAAGAGGCTTTCATCTTAGGACAGGTAATTTTACATGGCACCGTTTCATTTGAAATATTCAGATGCTATCTTCTACCAAAAATAACTATTGTTGAATTAAAAACATATTGCACTGGGCCAAAAATTATATTGTTTAATACCTTAGTAACTTTTCTCATTACTAAGGCAAAATACTTAACACCCAAACGTTGTAGTTAGGGGTTGTGCAGAGAACAATTAGAATCAGGACACAGAGTTTATAATATTGTTTTATAACGGTCACCCAGAGTTACACAAGAAACTGCAGGAAATCAATCTGCAACACCAAAGACATACAATATTTAGTCAAGGGCCTAAATCCCACAGCAATGTCCCACATGAGTCCAGAAAACCCAGAGCTCATGACAATGCTTCCCACAAGTCCAGCTGGAGGTGTAGAGCCCACAAGAAGGACTCACGCCAGTCTCTTTTATGGATCCATGTTGGGAAAGCCCAAAGGTCAGCGGTGGAGGCCAAAAAGTCCATGCCAGTGGGATGAAGGAGCTGTGCTGGGGGGATGAGGGTTCTATGCTGGAGCAGAGAAGTCACACTCACAACAAAGACCAGGGCTGTCCTGAAAGGCACCACAATCATCCTCAGCAACACGGAGGCCCTGAGCTCCTCCGACGACAAGCACAGTTGGGTACATGCCTGGAAGCCAGTGTGATGAGTTCATCCTGGAGACCAAGTGGCACATGTCTTTTCCTCTGGAGCTAGGAAGCAATGCTCGATGTGAGGACCAAAGCTTCTCCACAAGAACCAATGGCTCAAACAACAACTCGTAGGAGAACCCACAGTGCCTCAATGCCTCAATGCAATAACGCATTAACGCCTTCCTTCTCCTTCTCCACCTCTCTATTTATGCTGGCTGTTTTCCTCAGGTGGAGCATCTACACTCAGTGCCATGCTGATATAATCCAGCAGGCATTGCTGACCACCAGTTCTTAATCCATAACACCAAAATTAAAGGTTGATTCAGCTCACAGTTTGTGGAGGTTTTAATCAGCTGGTGCCAAAGCAAGGTGGCCCATGGTAAAGGGACAACCCTTCAAGATGGTGAAGGACAACAAAAGCAACCAGAGAGAGAGGAAGAGACAAACCTTTTTCTGCCCCTTTTATCTTATTCAGGCTGCTGGGATTAAGGTGGTACCAATCCAATCAGTGAATTGATCCAGTAATCACTCACCCTTAATCCAGCATGTGTAATCCAGTATTGCACTATGAATCAATCACATGCTCTAGATTCAGCATCCCCTAAAAATTCTCTATGAGCACATGAGGCTTTGGGGGGATGTCTAGACACAAACCACAACACTCTAATTATCCAGTCTAAATTAATGATGGTCTCAGTTGAGTCTCTAGTGTGTTTTGACATTCTTTTAAATCATCATACTTATAAGAGATATTCCAAGTTAGTATTTGTGACTCCTTAACATAATATTGAAATATAATTTATACCCTTCAATATATCAGTTTTATCAAATCTTGAGCACTTTGGCCAGCTTTAGGAGAGATAACTCTGAAATTGTAACTAAAGAAGTTGAAAATCTGTGGGAGCTGGCTGGCTCCCAACAAACATCAAACACCCTAGTCATAAAATGGAATTTATTAAAAGAGTTTGATAATTATGTTAATTTAACTAGCAACTACATTAAGATTATTGCTAGTTCCCTTAAAAAGAGTAAAACAACTTTCCAGTAACTAATCACCTCAGGTATGTTTGATGACTCTTCCAGGAATGACTATTTTATACCCAGACAAATGCCTACCATCATATCACCCTGAAAGACTTGACACAATGCCTCATTATTCCCCAGCTCAAAAAGCCAGATGTGCTTATATTACCACCTCGTTTGGTTAAGCAAGAAGCACTGCTCATGAGAATATTACTAACACTCATTAGTAGACGCAAACTAATTCCTTCAATGTTATTAACACCAGCAAACATGCAGGAAAACGTGGTGGCAAATTTATTAGTTAGAACTAAAAGGAAAATTAGAGATTGGATTTACATCCTTTGTATAGTTTTAACTGAAATTAAATCTAGGAGTGGGAGCATGTGGGAAAGATTAGATGATTTGAAAATATTTTATCCTTTCAATCTAATTAAAAATACCAATAAAAACAAGTCCTTTTGTCTTTTGCTTTGAGTTTTTAAAGGACAGGATGTTCATAACAGTGCTGAATATTTAAATAGTACCTGTCTTCAAAGAGTTTTAAATATAGTAACTACCTTTAAAACCAAACCTTGCTTTAAACCCAACCAAACTGTTGAATGTCAGTGGAAGATAGAGAATGATCCATAATCATCATGAATCATGTGCAGCGAGTGACCAAGTTTCTGAGCTTTTTATCTTTTATATATTTTAAAATAAAATGATATTTTTTCTCTTATCACAAAAATACATTTTTGTAAAATGCCTTAGAAAATGGAGGAGAAAACCAAAATCTCAGTGAATCATTCATCTACTTTATATATGGTACCAGCACAACGGTCGTCAGTTTTTTGTTTTGGGGTTTTATTTAGGAATTCAGTGAGTTACAATGAAATAACAGATTTTTTAGACTGAAAGTTATTCTTGCATAACTAAAAAATACAATGAATTTATCAAGAAATAGCAAGGTGTATTTAAATTCTGTAATTTGATTTTTCAAAAGCCATCTATTTTTTAAAAAGATGGTTCAGTCTCAATTCTATCAATCCAAATATTTACTAGAACAAGTTAACATGATCTTGCAAATTTTTTCTCTCTAAATTTTCCTCACTCTTTATTCATATGTTTATTCATTCAGCTACTATGGATTAAGCACAGGTTAATGAACAGCTTAGTGCTAAGAGCTGAAGAAGATACCTCATTAACAAGCCTGGGATCCTGGCTTCTTGCTTCATGAGTTGAACTCATCTAATTTCTCTCTCTCTCTCCCTCTGTCTCTCTCTCTCCGTTTCTCCTGCGCTCCCTCTCTCTTTGGCGTTTTGAGACAGGATCTTGTTATGTAGTTTGTAGTCAAGGCTGGCCTTGAACTTGTGGCAGTCCTCTTGCCTCAGCCTCACGAGTGCTGGGATTACAGGTGAGCACCCTCCCCCTGGCAGAACTCATGTAATTTCTAACATGATGAGAAACAACTATTTATACATGAAAGAAAGATTTTAAAAATTACTTAGAAAATAAATATCTTTAAATAGCTGATTTCTCTTTTCATTTTTTAAATAGCAATTTTATTGAACTAAAATCTGCATACTATGCAATTTACAAACTTACAGTATAAGATTTCAACATATTGACAGAGTGTGCAACCATGACCATGATCAAATTTGGATCGTTTTTGTCATCCAAAAGAAAACACTCTGCCTGCTAGCAGTGATCTCCCAACCCCTCCCTGCTAAATCCAGACAACAGCTGAGCTACTCTCTGTCTTCATAGATTTTTCTTGTGCTGGAAATTTATTTATTTTTAAATTCAAAATAGACAATTCTCAGAGCAACAATAAAGAAATCGATATATTCAAAAAAATGGAAAGCCTGCAAAGTGAGCTCTCATATCATATTGGAGTGAAATCAGCAACCAAAAGCAGGAACATACTTAGAATACCGTAACTTTTTTTTCTCTTTTTCCTATATATCTTTTATTTCATATTTCTTTCATCTATAAATGATTCTAAATCAAGGTAATTTATATATTTATTTTTTTCTTTGTCTTTTTCGTTTTTAATCGGTACCAGGGATCGAACTCATGACTGCCTGCTTGCAAGGCGGGCGCTTATGCCGCTGAGTTTTATACCCTCTTATATTGTACTTACCTTACATGTACAGTAATACATTTATAATATAAATTTTGCTGCTAAAGAAACACCATTTAAATAATGGGATATGGAAATAGCCTTACTGCACAGTGCATAATAAAGAATTTCTTGTTCAATGAGTTTCTTTGAAACAGGGAAGGAATTATGTTCTGTTATATCCTTTATAGGGATATGACTCCTTCTCTGTCTCTAAGGACCAAATGGATATTCCATTCTCCAGGAAATTGCTATCTCAAATGACTGCAGGAAGTACTTTCCGTCTCTGAAGTCTTATGACACTTTCTGTACCTGTATTGTACGCACAAGTCATGCATCTAAGATAGACATCAGATTAGCTATCTTGCTCTCTGAATATATTTGTCCTCTCAAGCTAGATTATAAATGCTCTGAGGGACAACTCTCTTTATTACACTCTATTATATTGTCCCAAAGTACCCTCCAAGTGCTGATGTATAATTGCAAGAAATTTCTTTCACAGAAAACTCAAAGTTGCAGTGCAGTAACCCTGCTGATGTTCAGTGACTGCATGATTTAGTGCACTTTATCTTTACAATAAGCCCTATATTCTTCAATAATACACTCTCTTCTTAAATTGATAATTTTGTACCTTCCTATGTTTAACAGTAGAAAGATTTTAAGAAATCTATTGCACAGGTCATTGGTCTTAGGCAAGTTGTCTTACAGAAGACAACTACTCTAATGCTTTGATCTCAGAAATGGATACCTTACCTAGAGAAAGAAATAGTGAAAAAGCATTTCTTTGTATTTCTCCCTAAAATATCCTTTTATTATGTATCATATAGGTCAGGGCTCAGTTGGGTAACTGTTCCCTGTGGAGTCAGCAAAAGTATTTCGCTGGCAGAGAGGTTTGTCTGGAGCTGAGAGTGGCTTCAGTTACTTGGTGATCTGTTGGTGCAGATGGTGAGGAAACTGAGCTCAACTAGAACGTGCACTTCTGTGTAACCTTTGTAGAAATCTAGTGAGACTTGTCATGACCGCTCAGAGATTCCAGAGTCATTGCAGAACTCAAATTCTTTCTAAAGTCTTAAAACGTGTCCTTTGTTTTGTCCTCTTAACGTGTTGTTAAGTAATATTCTTAGGGTAAAAGGTTTTTTTATAAGAACATCCTTACCATTATTATAGGGAAACAAATTAGATAAAAACTAATATACAATCAGAGATGGACTGGGCCCTCAAGGAAATCAGCACAAAAAGTAAAGACATCAGAATTGTGAGTGGAGGCAAACTTGAAGAGAACCATGCCTTAAAATGGAAAACCAGTAGCGAGGCCTGCGTGTCTCCATACAGATAAACAGCAATTTAGGGTTATATTGTAATTAACAACACCTGGTCCAAAGGGCCCAGAAAGACGTCAGACTCACAGATGGGTGACCAGAACATCTGTACACATTCCCCTCCTTTCCCCAAAATGCCTTTGCTCTTTCCATAGGCCCTTGCTTTGTGACTTATTTCCCTATTGGATCAATAGCTATAGCCATTAGTTAAGTGGCTATCCTGTACTTGCAGTCCTACAGACTGACTGCAGCCACACCTACAGGTTGATTGTACTCACACCAGTCACATATTGTATCCACACTGTATTTCACTGTACAATTTACCCCTGACAGAGGGCCTTGGTGGCCACCCATTTAGGACCCTTCCTAGAAATCCAGGAGCTATTCGTCTTCCTTTTGTTTCCAATAAAACTCTTCTAACTTCATCTTTTGGTTCCCAACTTCATTCCTCTATGTTGTGAGGCCACAGTACATTTGTCACCAAACAAGTCAACAGTTACATTTTTCCTATATCATTGTTAGACTTTGTTAGTAAAAAAGTATTATTCTTATTATTATTTATATTATTATTATCATTTATATTATAAAGATCAAACACCCAGAGTTATGCATGAAATACAAGAAATATATAAAATTCTAAGACATAAAGTAAAAGTCATCTGAAGTCTCATCATTGTTAATCATTGGAGGCTACAGTATACATCATTTTATGAAGCCCCATGTACATGTACATATCAGATGTAATACATATTTGTTTTCTATTTTGGTCAAATAAACAACCAAGTAATTATCAGGTTTTTTTTTTTAGCTGTAACAACATAGGTTATCATTAGTTAATGTTAACAGAGAGTAACTAATAGTCTAGTCTTGATGTGACTAGGTAACTATGAATCGGTGATTATTGCATTGTATACACCTGATAGAAGAAAAAGGAAGAAGAGGAGGAGAAGAATAAAAGGAAGGAAGAAAAAAGGAAAGAATGGAGGGACACAAAGAGCAGAGAAGGGAGAAAGAGAGGATGGAGAAAGGAAGAAAAGAGGGGAAAAGAAAGGAAGGGAAGAGTGGGAGGGAAGGAAGGAAGGAAGGAAGGAAATGTAAAAGAAAAGGGGGAAATGGAGGGAGGGAAGAAAGGGCAGCTTAAATAAATTAGGATTCTGTTTTTGTCTGTTACTGTACCAGAAACCTAGCAGCAGAAGATCCAGGCGTGGTCAGCTGCTTCGCGATGCAGTCAGACTCCTTGTGTCTTTCCCTCGGTCATCCTGGTGAACCCTACACCTTGTGTCCCAAGGTGGCGGCTCCACCTCACAAAATTGTTGCTGTCTGTTCAAATAAGAATAAGGGGAAGGGAAAAGGACAAAAAACTTCAAATTAGCTAAATCTGTACTATTTCTTTTAAGGACTTTTCCTGGAAGTCCTGCTTAATAATTTCTGTTCATAGTTCAGAACTGGCTAATAAGGTTGCATAAATCTCAAGGAAGACTGGGAAGTGTAGGGTGTTTGTTTATGACTCGTACATAAAAGGAGAACACACAGTAGGTAGACAGTCATCTCTGGCCCAATAATTATCATGAGTTATTTTAACATATGCAGGTGTGGGTACCTGTATATATTCCCAAGAAACTGATTTGTGAGAAAAAATAAAATAGGTGAAGCTTTTATTTAAGTAAAGAAATCTAAATCTACAAGACAGTGGTTTTGGAATAAAATAAGTCAATGCAAATTTTCAGTGAAAAGAAGGTATACCTTTAAATACTCCATCACTGGTATCCTATAACTATATCCTGAAGAGCTAAATAAGGCAGAAAATACAAATCTGTTGAAGCCCTAGGTATAAAATTTTAGTCTTTTTAGTGAGATAGATCTTGTTGGCAATCTAGTATACCTACTTCTGAAAAATAATGTTTTAAATGTTTAAAATACATGAAAATCAAACAATTATGCTGAAATACAGTTAACATATTGGAAAACGTTCACTACTTGTGCTACATTTTAACTATAGTATTTATAATTAACATACTGAAACACGAACTACTTAACACAAGGATAGAAAAATTATATATGCTGGGCTGGGAATGTAACTAAGTGCTAGAGTACTTGTCCAGAGTGCCCAAGACACCTGGCATCAAGAGAGAGAAGACAGGGAGAGAGACAGAGACAAAGATAGAGAGAGACAGAGGCAGAAAACAAAACAAAAGAAAAAGAGAGGAAGAAGAAATATGCTAAGTCAGACAAAAAGAAAAAGTAATAGCAAAAGCAAGAGCAGAAGTTAAGTCAAAACACTACCTGGATAGGAAGACATTAATACTAAGAAAAAATGACTCACCAAGAAAATATGTCAGTCTTCAGCGTGTAAGTACTTAAAAGCATAGCTCCCAAATATGTAAATATTCTCTTGCTAAATTATTAGAAGAATGGATGAACGATAATTTCAGTGGGAAATTTTAAACTGAGATTTCAAACACAAAAGAATTAACAAACATAATGAAGAGTTGAACAATAAAATTAATGAATTATATCCAAAATATATGAATATTTTTGTAAAAAGAGAAAATGCATACTTTTTAACTGCATATTTTTAGAATAACTATATATTATATATGTAGAAAGTTCAACAACTTCAAAGAACAGCTATTATGTAAAACATATTCTCTACTAAGAATTTTTTTTAAAAGGTTAGAATTCAAAACTAAAATGTGAAACTTTTAATAGATAGGCTTGTGACATAATGTGGTAATGGTCTTATGGGTGCATATTTAACTCCAAATGTACGCAATCAAATTGCATACATTTTTGTATGTAGGCTTTTTAGATGTCAATTATACTTCAAGTGGTGTTTAAAAAGCAAAATGAAAATAAGCTATCTTTATTCTTGCATCTAAAAATAATGAAATATGAACTTAAAAATATTTGAAGAGAAAAATATACTTCTAAGTAATTCTATTGATTATAGAAAAATGGTTATACAAGTAAAACCATTGTTCAAACTTAATGACAATGTACACACTTGTACTACACTTAAGGCTCTCAGGAAGTACCCAAGTGATAACCTGCTAAACAGGACTTTTGATTTCTATGCTAACAACTTTATAATGCCGTTATGAGGGATACTGAAAAGAAGTATTTTGAAAGATATATTAAAGACCAGATGAACTACAAATAAGCATAATTTTCAAACAAGATAAGGTTTCCAAAGATACTTAGAATATACAATAGTAAAATGCTTTTAAAATTTTTAAGTTTTCTGTAATGTATAGGAGTATTGCGTCATCTATGATAAATCTTGTTTACAAAATAAACAGACAAAGAAAAAGTATAGGGCTAAAATAACAAATAAGACTTCATTAAGAATATCAGCACTCATTAGCTTTCCCAGCTGCTAGAAAACCAGAACTTTTCAGTATTTTGCAAATCTATCACCTCTGGATTTAATGAATTTAAAATATTCAATTATGTATAGGTTGACGGAAAAAGAGAAATATTTTTATTATGCCATATCTATTTATTCTCTTGCTAAAAAGGAAATAAGAAATTACTTGGAAGAGTAAAGTTAACTGGGAATTCAATGAAGTGTTTTATATCCCTTTCCTAATCAATAAGCATTTCATCCTCCTGAAAAAAAGATAATTTTCATACAATTTATCATGTGTAAGTCTTTGCCTGAAGATTTTTGTAGATTGTTCAATAAAATTTATTATAACAATCATTACATTATAATTCAGAAAATTTTTCTAAATAATGACAATATGCAAATATCATTATTAATAAGAGTATTAGGCAAGCATTTTAAGGATAATGGACACCATTATTCACTTTTCCTTACTATTGTACAGATAAACTGAATGCAGAGAATATAAATGACTCTTGTCTTTCATTAAAAATATTTTAAATACCCAGGTATTCTAAAAATTATTTTGGGCAAAATATTTCTCCTTATTGACAAAATGTCAACTTCCTTGTAATCAGTACTTTACTGGAAAAAAGTTATTGATTAGCCTTTTTACACACCAGGTGGCTTAAGTATTGGATTTGAAAGAAAGGTACTAACTAATTTGAAATCTTCTAAGATTCAGTGGAGTGGAAGTCTTGGTGATAATAGATAATCTACATTCAAAGCACAGACAGTCCCCACCTTGCAAATGGGTTATATTCTAAAAGTTAATTTGAAAGTCTGCTGTTTAGAACTTGCAAAAGGATTTTGCCATGGAAACAAAGTTATAAATGACAGTTGGATTTCTAAGCTACCCCACAAAAGTCTATCTAACCCATAATGTGTCTGAATTCAATTACTTCAAGGAGAGGTTTTTAACAGAAAGTAATATAGTCCACTGACAGGCTGATCGGTGGCCCATTTTATCAGAATATCTCAATTTAGTGTTGTTTGGCTTGTTGTTTTAATATTTCTTCACTTGATACCTTGATATATATCTTTCTATAAAAAGTACTTTTTTCATTTCTCATAGCCCTAGAGATTACCTAGACTTTGATTTATGTATCTTAAAACAAGGAATAGTCTTCCCCCCCCCCGTGACAAAAATCAGTTTCTTTCCTTAAAAATTCTTTTTCATTCGATGTTTACTTTTTTCTCATTTTGAAATTTAAGCAAAGTTTACATTCCTTTTCACATCATTTGATTTTATTGTTTTGTTTTAGTTATGTTAGTTATTTAAAATGCCTTCAATAACAACAGTAACTCGCCAAATATTAGTGAAGATCATTAATAAACAATTACAAGTAGGATTTTCACTTTTGCAATTTAACTCCCTTGACTCTTGAATACAAATAAATGGTCCCTAAATTCCATACGTGCCACCCATTTTTTTTTTAAACGGAAAAGTAAAAACGATGATACAGAATTTCAAAACAAAATAATAGGAGATTAACACTGGTTAATATATTGCCTATTGTTATCTTCAAAGTAGTTGCTCAGATTTCGAGGTTCCCAGTGTTTCTTAACCTGGCCCCAGCCTATGTTTTGCCCCGCACCTCCACCTGCCTTCACACTCCTGTTTTGGCTTCTTACTTCCAGACATACAGATGTGACATTTCCCTCATTTTAATGCTTTTGTAGTTGTTTTCCTTACTAGCATATTCTTCCTGGATCTTTTTATTGAAAGTCTATTATCAGGGTTTATCTCAAATTTCACACCCTCTAAACTAACATGGAATAATGGAAAGTGTGTGGGGGTTCGACAGACCTTGGTCTGGATCCCATATTTGTCACTTTCTTGACTACATGTGTGTCAACCTAAGTTTAACCTCTCAGATCAACAGTATTCAACTAACGAATGGGACTAATAGTACTTTCGATTGTAATGCTACAAACATTAAATAAAAGAAGTTAAAAATTTAAAATCATGATGACTTTGACTATTCTACAGCTACTAATTGCACTATACTTATCCTTTTGAAGCCCTACAAGAAAATGTTATCTTAGCTATTCCAATGTTATAGCTCTAAAATTCCCTTTTTACATGAGCATAGTTTGACCTTTTTATCAAGTATTTCAAATCTATCTGATTAAAATCTATCAGTCAAAGTCCAGGCTAGGTGTTCAAAAGTCAGGAGCCGTACTAGGTGTTTAAGACAGGGGTTTTATCTAAAGAATTAGTCACACAATGTTGGAAGCCTGAAACAGCAAACAGAGGTTGGTAAAGGAACAGCTAACACCTGCAAGGCTGCAGATGCTACATAAGAAACCCTAGGGACTTGGAGGAGAGGGGCACTCCTATCATTAGCACTCAGCTCTCTGAAGGAGGTGCTATGATTGGTACTAATGTTAACAGAGGGAGAACTTCTAGCTGGTTGTGGTAGCCACAAAAGGTGTAGCCCCAGTACGTGCATGCCAAGGAACTGTGGCTTTTCCTCTAGCTGCTATCCTTTGAAGGAACAACACAGTACTGCAAACAGGAGCAAATCTTGTCTCTCTCTCTCACTGCTTTTCCAGTCAGTCTTTAGTGTTCCAGAACTTCCCATTGACAAACCTACTTTTACTGTACAGGATCTTCTGGTATGAAAACAATGGAAATGAGACCAAACCAAATATTGTGAGTGCACACATATTTGCACAGACAAACCTTTATTCAGGAATGAGGGAAGGAGCTTTAGTCAAATTTGAGTTTCAGCTGAAAAGAGTTAGCATTGATCAGGAGAGGGACCAAGCTATTCATAGAACAAAGAAAGCAGTGCGTTTTTATAGATTTGCTGCTGCACTAAAATCCAGTAGGTTTCTATTGGCCAGGGGCATGGTTCCAAAAGACATTAGTTCTTATGTAATATTTGGACCACTAGGTAGTCCTAACGAATTTATTTGTGGGGTGTGTGTGTGTGTGTGTGTGTGTGTGGGTGTGTGTGTGTCTGTCTCTCCAATGGTGCTATAATCCTGTCTAAAGCATCCCAGCCTTGTGAGTCTGGGCCTCACAACAGAGCTGAAAACTTATCGGTGCTTGGACTCTTGTAGTTATTGAAGAAGCACAAAACTTGAGAGGCAAGAAAGAAGAGAGAGAAAAATAAAATCTGTATCCTCTCAAATGGACCGTCAGTATGTCTACCTGACTAAAATCTGACTCAAATGTAAAGGCAGCCAAAGGGTATAGCAGACATGATGTGAAGACAGAGATTTCAAGACTTTTTTTTTATCCCATTCTAGTAACTCATCAGACATTTGTAGGCCCAAGTTAAGAATCAATTGTTCTCAGCAAAAGCAGTGTTCAAACAAAGGAGATGTAACTTAGGCAGCTGTCACATAACTCACACATTAAAGGTAGTATCTGCAACAAAGCTACAGGAGAACTAATAATGCATTACTCATCTTTGTGACCTTTAGAGTCAGTGATCTTTAAGCTAATTAAGAGCAAATGAAGCTAGAGGGTTTATTTAGTTTCTTGCTCAGTAACAATTCCTTCGTTTTGTGCAGACATTCAGTGTTTGTGTTTTCATGAGGGTCACATGACAGGTCAGTTGAAAAGGTAGAAGAGTAAATTAGTAACGTGCTATGATACAAAGGGAAATAGTTTACTGTCCTGAAGGGATTATTTTATTGTCCCAGCCTTTGTCCCCCCATGGTGTTCCCTAACTGTCTCTCTAGCAAGAAGGATCTGGTAAAGGAATCCGGGAAATATAGTTTCCAGACCTAGCCCCAGTATCCTGGAGGAAAGAACAAAAGGGTAAGCATGGAGCTGAGAGCAAAAGATATACAACAGCACAAAAAGAAAATCTTCCAAAGTCATGGTCAGCTATTTTTAAAATAACACGAGGCATTATGGCAGCCACTGGGGATTTCCTGCTATCTTTGAAATTTTGTATCACTTTCATTGTTTTTTAAATTGATTTTCTTCTGCTTTAGTTGGTATGATTTTAATATGTCTGATGATATGGAAAGCTATTTTGCAGATAACAAGAGGCGTTATGGGAGCCATTGTTGATTTCCTATTATCTTGTTTTGAAATCTTGTATTGCTTTTACTGTTTTGTTTTAATTGGCTTTGTTCTGTTTTATTTTGTTTGGTTTTATTCTCTTAAAAAATAAAGTCAAGGAGTTTGTCCTTTGTACAGAGCCTTCCCCAAAAAAGGTATTCTATAACTATTTCTTGGTTGTCAGTTAATTCTCTCCTTTATAATAGAGCTCTCTATAAAGCAAATTTAGATTATCAATTTAAATTAGATTCTTACTAGAAAGAAATTTGCTTTTATTTTATGTTGAGTAATATGCCTAATATCAATGTTTAATATATGCTGCTATTAAGAAAATAAGTTCAGTAAATCATTTCATTAATATCCAAGTCCCTTACCTGAAGTGCTATTTTTGTACCTGGGATCATAGTTAAACTTAAACTATAGAACTCATAGAAAAGGTCAATTTACAGAGGGAGGAAAAACAACTAAGTGAAGAGAGACATAAAAAATTTTTTCTAAGATCAGCTGTCTAGCACTAGAAGTAAGAACATGGTAGAACGTGTTGTCAATCCCATGAATTGATGCCTGAGTCCTATAACTGTAAAACATCTCAGTCTTATATTAGTCCATTTTTTGTTCTTAATAAAACAATAGCTCAGGTTGACTCCACTGTTATTATAACCAGCTGCTATTTCTGAAAATTCTAGATCAAGGGTGTGCATCTGCTAATGACCTTCTTGCTGGTAGAGTCCTGAGGGGTTTATACATTTGAGATGTGGATATAGATACAGACATAGATATAGATATATAAATCTTCTGGTTTACATCCTGATCCTTATAAGACTATCAGGATAATTTCATAGAGGCTTCAGTCTAACAAGTTTATCTAATTCCAATCACCTCCCATAGGCTTTATCTCTAAATATCATAGATTAATTTTCTTCCCTCTTAGTCCTTCACAATGTAAATTAAATTCCAGCATGAGTTTTAAGGGGATAAACCAGATTCAAAACATAGCAAGTGTGTAATTAAGTGCTTCAGCAGATGTGCATGGGAATCTTGGGAGGTAAAGAAAATAGCAGTAGGAGATGATACCTGTGGAAAACTATACAGTGGCGCAGGAATTCATGCTTCAGTGAGGGTCAGTAGCGTGAGCATAGAGAACACTGGGGAGAGAACTGTTGGCTTTGGAAGCAAACAGGAAAATACTTAGATGAGACAAAGGAAGGAGACGGTGAATGTCAAGGAGTCTCACAGAGAATTCTTGGCGTGTTGTATGAAAATCCATGAGGATATTTAGAATTGGCAGGAAGTTGTGTCACTTTGAGAATGCTCTGTGAGACTCCTGCTACAACTCTAATTTACTTAGCTGTGGCTTGGAAAATTGAGTTGTATTTACATTTTTAAAATTTTAGGTCCTTAGCTTCCCTAATATGAAGTTGAATGTTTAACATCTTTCATTATCTTTTATGTAAAGTTCTCTTTAATATAGTAATTAAAATTATTAGTAGTAATTAATTTTAGTTCTGTCTTTTTAAAGTAATAGTCCTGCATTTATATGTTATTATGTATAGTGTAAAGCAAAAATAAGACCAAAATTCAGAAGTGACGTGGTTTATGAAAATTTTACAGATAAAAATTGAAAATGGGAAATAAAACCAGTCTTCCAAGTTATTAGAACGTCTTCAATTTATAAATGAGTTCTCTAGTTTTCATCATCACTATAATTTTTTTGTCTTTAAGCAATGCCTATTTCATTTTTACATTATATTTTAAAATAATAAAAACTAAATATTGTATAGATATATTTATTCTAGCTACCATAAGTAAATAGTTGACTTATAAGGGCAGTTTTAAAATGCCATTTGGTTTAAATATTTTGTTCTGAAATTTGAGAAAGAAAAGAGCTTTTTCAAGTTGGATGAATTCAGACTAGCTGCTTTTTCATTTTGAAACATTTAAAATTTTCTTTTTTCCAGGTTAAAATCTTATTGTCATTTTGGTAAAGTATTGTTCTGGTTTTTAAATATGGTGGGGTTCTTTGAGAAGAAGTTTTTAATTTTTCAGGTTGTCTTCTGCCTCATTTTCCATAAAGATGCCTATCTCTTTTGTCTTTAAAATTGACTCATATGTCATCTGGTTATGCTGGATAATGATCATGGTATGTTCAACTCCAAAGCTGCTATCAGAATCTCCTAAAGCTATACAAAACATCAAAGACCTGTTGACAGTCCTAAAGAGATATAGAAACTTCATTTTTTTCAGCCTAGGGAAAAAAATCCTTATAATCTCTCTATTGTCGTGTAGACCTTCAGATGGGAAAGCTAGTCAATAAGTCCTGGCCAGTAACTAGATAAGTCTTTCCTTTTTTTTGGAAGTAAGACTGTCCCCTACAGTGTGCTTTGAAACCATATCATTAACATGGATAAATTTGGGCTATTAGGATTATCATTTTGTGATTAAGGAATTGCTTAGTTTCTCTATAAAGAAGAAACAACATTAAAAAAAACTTGAACCATAGGAAATCACTTTAGTGGATTTTCCAGGTTTTGAAATAAAGCTTAAGTTTCCAAGGCTATTCTGGATAAAAGTTAGGACAGAAAACAAAAAGCCAAATTGCTTTGAATAATAATAAATTAACAAGAATTTGGAAATTGTCCCTGGGGACTTTTAAAGGGAGGTAGTTATAAGAGTACCAGGACTCAAAAAACTGGAGAAAGCTCTTGTTAGAGTGAGAGGCCACAGCCAAATGGTGGCAGGGTGGGATGTGAGGACGATGACACCAGTGAAAAAGTTCCCTGTGGAGAGAATGGCTAACATCAGTGTCATTACTTCCTCTGCTGTGCCTAGTTTCCTGGGCTATGGTGAAGGTGCTGCTTCTTGGATGGAAAAGCACAGTGAGGGACAGAGGTGGGAACAAGGGAGGAACTGGAAGCAAGGCTTGACCTTAGCATTCCCTTCCCAAGCTTCCTTGGCACCGTGCAAGAAGACCAGGGATTTCCTTAACCTCAGCTGGCCAGAACAGCCCAGTCACATGGTTATCACGTATTTATTTACTGTCTCCTAGGCATATACCAAGCACTTCATGCATTTTGCTTTTTAATCTTGTAAAGCAGGTATTTTATTGTTAGTATACAGATAAGGAATTGAGACGCAGAAAGATAGGTAATATGCCAAGTAATTAAGTAGTCAATAACAAACCTGGTATTCAGGCCCAAATGTACCCGATTACAAAGCCAGTGTCGCCTCACACCTAACATTATATCATTCTCCTCAGAAACAAACAACAGCTTTGACTGCTTTCACTAGTACACCTCCTAGTCAACTGCTTTTCTCTTCCAGACTTGCACCTAAAGAGAAGAGTATTGGCAATCATGTTCTTTGTGGCTCTTTTTAATTAGGATCTTCAATTTTGCTGAGAGAATTCAGTCAGCACAATCCTCCCACCTCAATCTGCTGTTCTCTCTGGTCTTCATCAACAAATTTCTTTTACTCCAAATTTCTTAGAGATAAGCATTTCCTTGCTGTTTGACATCTGGATTTCCTTCCTCCCTTCAACCCATCATATTTTATCAGTTGTGGAGTCTGCGATTTTATCCTTCTTGCAAGCTATTAACTTAACCAGCCAGTTTTGTAGATGCTGGCAGAAGACTAAGTCAAAGGCTGGCATTACTCATAATGTGGCAGGGAAAATTAGTGTCTGTTCAGTCAGTCTCCCTGCCTCTCAGGGCTCATGTGAAGCAAAACGGTGTTTATGTCACAGCCGAGGAAACTTAAGCTTTGGAAACTCTCAATCTTTAATGAGCCGCAATAAAACTTGCCCAAGTTTGAATTTAGAATGAGATACTATCTTTATTATACTGGATGATAAACACATTTTCCCTCTACTCTGGTGGGGGACATTATGTCTGTTTTTCCAAAGCTGTTTGACAAATATTCCAAAAAAAGAATGCAGAACAAAAAAACCTAGAACACAAGACATAAAATTATGAGAATTCCATGGGAGAATTTTCCCCCAACCTATTCCTGCATCTCTCATACAGAAGATTTCTCCCTTGAAAGTGAGCAGTAACTTCCTACTTTCATGATCCAACAATCTTGTGGACTCCTAGAAGGAAGTGCAAAGGCCAACATTTAATCATTCAAGAAATATTTATTAGGCACCTCCTCATATAACAGGCACTATGCAAGCCAAATAATCATGATCCCCTCATGAAGAAAGCAACAGACACGCTATCCACACATTTGAAAATGCAACTGTGAACTGTGATAAATCACAGAAAAGAAAATCCATGGTGGCACAGAAGCTGACATCAACCAGGAATCTTGAACTTGTCTGGGAAGTCAGGAATGTTTTCCCCAAGGATGTCCCTTTCAAACAAAGATTTGAAGGATGAGTAAAAGATACAAGGGTCAAGAAGAGGAAGATTCAAGAGAGCCTTCAACTCTTGGGATCATAGTTCGTTTAAGAAACCAAAAGAAGGTCAGGAAGTCTTCGGCCCAGGACGGAAGGGGAGAGCAGTGTGAGACGAGACTGCAGAGGCGAGCAGTGCCAGACCCGATGGGTTCCAACAGGCTCCTTTAAGAACCCTAAGCTTAGTCTAGAACATTGAAAAGCTAGTTTACGTTTTACATAAAAAGCAACATGGTTTTATTTGCATTATAAAGAATAATTTTGACTGCAAACTTCAGAATGAATGGAAGGGTACAGATTACTTGCATAGATCAATGTAGATTGGTGATGATTGAAAAGAAGTGGACTTTACACTTATCTTTTATTGAGACAAAATATCTAAGGATTTTTATAGTGCTACAAATACAAGAAATAAAAATGAGAAAGTTATCTAGATGACTATTAGATGTTTGACTGGAAATTGAACAGAGAGAAAAGGAAAACAACTATTTCATGAATCCAGTTGGTTTAAACTTCGTAATTCTGAAACATTAAGTAGACAAGTTAGTGAAGCAGTTCATAATAGATTTAAAATTTAGGGGAAGATTCTGGTCTACAGGCATATCCGTGAAAATCATGGGCACATACATGATAACTAAACAAAACAGCATGGATGTAATATTGGATAGGCTATAAGATTGTAATAAAAACAGAAACAAATGTAAACTGAATTTTGAGGTTTATTTATATTTTCTAGGGAGAGGAGCAGGAAACTGAAAAGCAATTAAAACATTCCCTAGAAAAGTAGGGTTAAAACTAAGAAGATGCAATGGCAAAGCAAGAAAAACATTTAAGGAAGAATGGCCCTCCTTTACTGATAAAAATTAAGCATTGAGGACTTGTTCAAAGCCAACACAAATTTTTATTCCACCTTGTACCCAGAGAACTCATACTGGGGGCCCAGGCAATGGTTGTGTGTGTGTGTGATTCTCTCCATGGGACATAAATTCTCAATCCTCATTTAACTCTTAGAGTCTTACATATATCACAACTTTCAGGTCCACTTCAATGACATTCTTGAATTATATGACTTACTCTCCTTCAAAATAGCTGTTTTTTCTCTCTCTCTGCTTAGTAGGTATGTTCCAAACATACTTTAAAAAATACTACACTACTAATCTGTTAATTCAGAAAAGAAATGTTTGTGCTTTCATTGTTTGATCATTTTTTTCATGCTTATATTTTGTGTAACCTGAACAGCTACTTTGAAGATAATATACAGTATATTAACCATTGTTAATCTCCTATGATTTTGTATTGAAATTCTGTATCGTTTTTATTGTTTTAGAATTTTAAAAATATATTGGTTATTTTTAATGCCATTTCCTAGCCTTCCCTGGAGCCAAGTAATTACAATTTTGAGGACAGGGTTTGTAGGATTCTGCATTTTTAAAAAGCTACCGAGTATGATATTTTAGGAATTAGTATCTTAAGAGTTAAAACCTTAATAGAATCCTAGATTCAAACCAATAGAATCCTAGAAGGAATCAAAAAGAACATTTAATCATTCAATAAATATTTATTAGGCACCTCCTTATGTAACAGGCACTATACAAGCCAATAGACATGATCTTATTAAGAGAGCAACAGACACACTATTCACACACTTGAAAATGTAACTATATTTAGCTTCAGACCAAACAGAGATAGACAGCAATATGGAGAAGTCAATGAATTCATGTTCTGATTAGTTTCATATTTTAAAATAACAGACAGTTATACTTCAGTTATTTGAAGGGCAGCTCCAAAGAAATTGTCTGCAAAAGGGCCAAATCTCGAAATTCAAAAACGGAAATCTCTCTCACAGGAAAAGAACTTTTGATAGTACAGAGCAATGAAAATATCTCAAGATACCATTTGATACAAGGTCACTTATCATTTTTACTGATGGGAAGAAAAGGAACCTCTTATTAGCTGGCTGTAGATATAAATATACGACCACTCATCATCTGGAGCCACAGCAAAGAGCAGCAGAGAAAGAAGAAAAAGAAGTAAAAATTAATGGTAAAGTACAAAGCATGACAGGAAGAATCAAAGTACATGAAGAGGCAGAAAAGGAGATGAGAAGTGATGGATATTCGAAAAAGTGATGAGAACAATCCAAAGGGGGAAAAAAGCATCAAAGTAGGAATTCTATGCACCTCAGCATGCCCTGTGACTTCAGTGGGTGGCCAGGCTATCACATATAATGATTACCTACCAACAAACCATTTCATTAACCATTCTATTCCTTAAGAATATAAGGAATACATGTATTTTATAGATTTTTCTAAAATGATTTTAAAATAATGCCATTTTAAAAGGCTGCACAGTTAATATACTGAAATCAAGTCAAACGTGGGATTTGGTTACGTTCATCACCATTCTAGAAAGGACATTTCCCTGGATGGCACTGCAGTCTCAAAAACTACCCCCTCCCCAGGTCTTCCGGAGGAAACTGCAAAAAGCACGAGCCCCGCCGGCCTCAGGCATTATTGCAGCGCCCCCCATCGCTTCGGTTTAACGAAATCGCGGCCGCACGCGTTCACTCCGGTCTTCGTGCTGTTGTAAAAATTAAGGTAATGGTTTCCCCAACATTCGCCTAGCTAACAGACCCAGAAACTAAACCTAGGTGTTTAACTTAAGTAAATCATTCTGGGGTGCTGCCGAGCCCCTGTGCTCTGTGTCCTTGGAGGAAAGCTCCAAGCCCAGGTTGGCTTCCTGGTCCCTGGAGGGCAGTGTCCCCGAAAGCACCTGCCAGCGTGCAGTTCGGACGCTTGCGGGAAGGAGCAGACACTGTGCGTTTCAGGGGGCGCTTTCAGAATGCGGACTGAGCACTCAGCTGCTGGGCTTCCGCACGTCAATTAACTCGCTTCCTGAGGGTGGCTCAGAGCCGGGTCGCGGCGGGGGTTATGACCAGCCAGGCGCAGCCGGGCCTCGAGGGACGACCAGGCCCGGAAGGTAGCGGGGGCTTGAGCGCGCGGGCGCCCAGCCTCCCCACCCCCGGCTCGCCGGGACTCCGCTCTGGGCAGCCCCGCCGGACGGCGCGCGGGCAGGGGTGAGTTCGGGATCGCAGCCGGCCGGGGGCGCCGTCGGCGGGGCTCGCGCAGCCGCACTCAGCGCGCTGACTCCCGACTCCTCCTCCCGGATCCGTAGTAAGCATGGCGGCGGCGGCGTTCGTGGTCCCTCGGGTGAAACAGAAAGCGGGAGCTACGCGGAGAGGTAGCGAAGAGCGGGGCTGAGGCGGCGCCGTCACTGCCGAGAAACGACCCTAACAGGCGCCAGCGGCCGCGGCGACCGCCCCGAGAACTGGCTCTGCGCTGAGGTAGAGAGAGAACGATCAGGAACCCGAAGAAGAGGCGCCAGGGGAGCCGCCTTCCTCTCCCTCAGCGCGGCGTGACTCGGAGGTGAGGGAGCGGCGGTCACTCGGCGAAGGTGGCGGACCGGACAGTGCCAGCTCCGGCCCGCCCCGGAGCGGCGCTGCGGAAACCGTTAGGCTGGGAGAGGGCCGGGGCGCGGGCAGGCTCTGCCCGTCGAGGGGCCTGGCCAGCCCAGCCGCCCATCGGGCGAGCGGCGGGGCCGGGGCAGCGCCGCGCCGGATCGCGGGCACCTGCCGGGGCCGGGTCTCAGCCGGGGGCGCGGCCGGGCGCCTGCCCGCGGGCGGCGGTGCGGGGGCGGGCGGCCCTCCCTGCTGTCCCGCGCCCCTCCCCGCTCCGGCGTGTGACAGCGCGGCTCCGGACGCAGGGGGCGGTGCGCCTGGGTTGGCCGCCGAGCAGCGCCGAACTTGCTCGCTTCTCTGCAGTTTATCCCGTTCGCGTTAGGGTTAAAGCCTGGAAAACCCGCCCTTCGGTGTTTGATCCTGGCGGGTGGCCGCTGCCAGTACCTGGCGGTTCTTCTCCCCAGGTGAATTAACCACCTGTTCATTCGGAGGTGGACTGGAGGCTGCAGTCGTCGCCCCGTTTAACAGCCTGAGTCTTTGAACTTGTAACGCAGATTTGGAAGGGCGTCATGCATTAGGTGAAGGTAACTGAACTGATAATTTCGACGTCAGATTGCGAGCAGAACGTTGACTATTTTCACGAGCGTGATCGTTAATTGTTCATTAAACTGTTAGCGTTAGAAGCCTTGGGCTATTGAGAGGAGACTGTTGCGGTTGCTGGGGATGCTTGGTTGGTAAATTAGAGATTTTCTGTGAAATTTTATATAAATTTCTGTGGACTCCTGTTAAATAAGAATAACAGGCATCAGAGGTTTTCTTTTTCTTTTTACAGTATAATTTTTATTTTGTGTTCACGAAAGGGTTTTAAAAACTCGTACTTATTTTGCTTCTTTCTGTGGTCTGTGTTCTTAGTTCTTAAAACTAAAGTTTGTGTTCTGTTATATACGAATGAAATAAGAGTTGAATTCTTTCTGAAATAGTTTATCACTATGTTCTTAGCAGCACCAGTACCAAACATATGCCACTCAGGAGTTCCAGCCATATGCTAGGCAGAAACAAATTGAGTGTTGTGGCTTTCATCTTGTGTTTGAATAAATATTTTGCTTTTGTGTATTTGCTAAATCTTGTCATCTTGTAAGTTTTGCTTAAATCATCTGAAAATGTTCAAGAGAGGTCCTGTCTTGTTAAAATTTGCTTGTTTGAACTAATTTTTTTAAGTAAGGAGGTGGTATCCTCTGAGATAGATGGTGGGCCTGAAAGAAAACACTGAAGATTTTAAACCTATCTTTTATAATATATACCAAAAATTTTGGTGTTAGCGTTTTATTGAACTAGTAATTCTTGCCATCAATAATACTTACTAGTGGGGAAAAGGGATGATGACAGGAAAAAATGGTGAAATTTCTTATGTTACATTTTATATTTTAAAATTTTAACTTATCCCATTAAATTTCACTATATTCTTCATTCTCTTTATAGATTATCTCAGTTTCTGTGTTAAGTGGACAGCTTTTCCCCAGGCTGACTACTTACAGCCACCTGTATGCTTCTGTGTTAACTCCATCTTTTTCCCTTTTATCTGAGTCCTCAAAATCATTGCATGTTCGAGGAAAATAAACTGTTAACATCGGACTCAGGCAGGCATAAGTATAAAGATGATTTGTTTTTCCAAATTAATGATGTGTCCTGAACAACAGTATTTTTGGTGTGTTCTATATCATCACTTCCTCTCTTGTGTGAGTAACTGAGAGCTGATTTGTTTTATTTTACCATGTGTTTAGTAATTCCTTTTTACCTGTTAAAATTTCTACAATAATATTAAGCATATTTTATTAATGGAGAAAAATTTATACTTCCTTGATTAGCCAGACATAGATAAGGCTGATACATAAAAACTAGGGAGGAAAGAATGCATAATTGATATTCTAATTGGTTTTTGTAGCCACATTTAGGTAAAGAGCATTTAATTTTTATTGCAGACTTATGAATAATATTTATGCTTGTTTTCAAACATTTATATTTTTATGTTTATATGTGCAAGACTTATGAACCTTATGTTTTTCCATTATTATATATTTTATATTTTTAAAATATAATTTGATGTCTTGACCAAAACATATTTTTTTAAAACAAAATATTCGTGTTTTTTCCATAAGAGTGTGTCCACATTGTCCCTTTGAGAGTGATGTAAGGATATGCACATGATTTCCAATTTTATTAGCTAGATAATCAAAAGATAAGTCATCAGTGGGATTTTTTTGTTGTTGTTGTTTAGCAATGTCTAAAAGACTTCAAATAAACTCAGTATAATTTCAGAGTATTTTTCAGACATTTCCATTTGGTTCTTGATCCTTAGGCTTCTATCTTTCCACTTTTGTGATTTTGCTTGTCTTTAATGTATACTTGTAAGTTTGTAGTTAACCCATAGTCTCCCATCAGATTCTCTTATAGGTAGTATCTTTTGATGTTTCCAGTCATTTATAACCTGTGGGTATTTTTTCTCCAAGATAGAGGAATGTACTTGGGAATTGAAAAATGCTTAGAAGGTGATATTATCAAGGTGGTTATTTAAAAAAAATAGTTTACAAACTAGTTAAATCCTAGAGTAACTGGAGATCATAGGCAAAGTAATACAAGTTAGTATTCTGAGGTATGTAGCACCTTCTGTGACTTAAAGCATAGAGAGGGCCAGAACAAGATGGGAATTTGGAGGAAGTCAGACCTGAAAATTAGAAAGGATTTATATATCAAAGGGAGATTTTAGTCCAAAAAAGATAGTTAGGCATAGTTAGAAGTAGTAGCAAGGAGACCAGTCCGAGAGCATCCGTGGACACATGCTGTATTAAGGAGAAAAAATAAAGTAGAGATGTTAGCTGTGCCCCAGGATCTGGTCAGGAGGATCTGGTGAGAAGAATTCACAAACTCATTGTGAATTCATTACTGAAAGAAGTATGCATTTAATTGTTTAAGTTTTGAATATGGTAGGTAGCTTATGTGTATTTATGTAGCTTATATCAAAGGTCAGCAAATACCGTTGTAGTTGAGAGTATTTTAGACTTTGCAAGCTGTTTATGGTCTCTATGGAATGAATAGTCTTATTTACATACTTGCTTTTTTTTTTTTAAACAGTCTTTTAAAAATGTAAAAAATCATTCTTAGCTAAAGCAGCAAACAAAATAAACTGTCGACTCTGCACTAGATTTGGCCATCAGGCCTGATTCGCTGACTTCTAGCTAATAATTGGCTAAATAATTGTCCACATGGTACATTCTATGAAATATGTCATTTTGTCTATGTGATTTTTTGGTGGTTTATATGATTATCATTTAAATAATTTTTACTTGTAGGACACTAAAAATAAAATATGTTAACATAAGTATTATTCTAGTTGTCTAGTGGTCAAACTTTTACAAAGAGCTTGGGGTAGTTCTTGGAACTAGGAAGTGAAAGAGTAAAAAACCTTTAAGCTAGCCCTTAATGGAAGTGAAAATAACTACACAGTTGCTTAATTTAGAATTCGTATAAAGTGAAGTATACGAACGGAGTGTGATGGTTTGCCTGTGTATACCTAGTATGATGCTTTAAACTGGCATTTAGAAACTTTGGCTAGGATGCTGGTGGCCATTAATTGCCAGCAAGAGAGCAGGTAGTAAGGAGCCTAGTTTTTAAAAGTAGTCTAGGATAAGTTAGTAAAAGAACAAACATTTGGAAATCCTGAAATAACTTCAGGTCATTCTGCTATGAATCAGCCTAATAATTGATAATTACATTGATGAGTTTGAGTCATCAAGAAAATGTATATCATGCAGATTAAGGCAGGGTAAGTCCTAGAAATCTCTTTAAAATATTTCCCCTAAGGTTATTTTAAGTAAGTTATGTTTCTTTAGGATGAGTACCAGTTATTTTAAAAATTCATTTATACGAAAGAGTTTTTTAGTGTCCAAATTTATAAAATATACTTGGAAGGCAATGTTTTATTTCCTCAACTTGTGAATAGGGGTGCCTTAGGTTCTAGCTGTATGACTCAATAGCTAGAGTTATTTTCTGTATTTGGAAATGAAGAGTATAGCATAAGAACATTCTTCCATTCAGCAAGCATTAGTAAATTTTTTAAAAACTAAAGATGTGTACAGTGGACAGCTTGTGGATAAAATCAGTAGCATTTCTTTATTCCTGTTACCATTGAAACAAAACAAACAAAACTGAAGAACTTTTTAAATTTTTGTGCTTTCATTACTATTTTCCACCCCTTGTAAATGTATATACTTAATTAAATGCCTTTAACAAAGTTGTAAGGCACTGCAAACCTTTTGGAATAAGTTTCAGCCTTCCTAAATTGCTAATAAAATATTGAGTCATTAAATTTTGCTCTAAAAAGAAAGTTACTCCACTCCAACTTTTTTCAGTGCTTAAAACACTTTATTATTCCAGCATTTTCATTTCCTAAGGGACAAAGTGCCTTGATGGTGATTCAGATCCAAATCTTAGTTGTCCCTTCATTGCTCATCAACAGTAGTGGCTTCAGATTAGCTTTTTTTTTTTTTAAACAATCCTAGTTTTCCTGCCCTTAAAATAGAGAATAAAATCTATTTTGTTTTCATTACAAATATTGAAGACCCCAAAAGTGTTGTAAACCATGAAAACATTGAAGTATCATATAAGTGTGTGCAATGATTTTAATGTATTGGAAGCAATGAAGTTTTTCTTTCCCCCTTTTTAAAAATGTAAAACCAAAAATACTGAATTTGAATTTTATCCTTCAAATTATTATTTCCAGTAAGCATGTAGTTTACTCAAATTATAAATGCTTTCTTGGCAAAGAGAATGCTTGGGATAGCTTTCCATTCTGAGCCTTTCAGTGCAGTCCACTGTGCCTCTGTCCCTTTTTGCAAGGAAATACTGAGCTAACCTCAGCTGTTCTTTCCAAAGTGAGGTAAAAGTGGGCTTTTGACTTTCTTATTTTTTATTTCAAGTGGAAGACAATTTCTGTACCTATTGAGATTTCATTGGATTTTGTTAGATCCTATGCTTGATTATTTTTAAAATCCTACATAAACCTGCTGGGTGTGTGGTGATACAACTCAGTTTTACAAATGAGATTATATTTATGATTGATTTCTCTCTTCCTCACTTCTTGAGATCTCTTAGAGTGATAGTTACTAAAAATATAAAATTATGTATACCTTGTAAGAAGTCTTGATATAAAAGTTATCTGAGGTAGATTATGTGTATTGATCACCTGTATCAATATTGAACTGTTGTGTGTTCTGTTCTTCTTTAAGTCTACATTTTAATCTGTGATCCAACAGAACGCTCTTTGAAGTTTATATGATTTTCACTGCAGTGAGAAATTACATTAGTTGTAGTTTTCTTCAGCAAACCTTCAGGGAGGGGGAAAAAAACTTCCTATTTCTCTGGGAATTCTAAACAGATGTTTCATAATTATAATTTAAGACGCAGTTAAGACTCTTTTAAAAGTATTTAACAGTTGAACATCTTTAATCCGAAAATATAAAATATTATGTGGCTTCTCTTGTATCACAATCCAAAAATATAAAAAACAATAACCAATAATAGGAAATAGGGAGACACTCTTTTGCAAAAGAGAAGAGTGCCAAGAGATGGGAGGGGGTGAAGAAAGAATGAAGATACGTTCTGACGTGTGGGAACTCCCAGGGATAGAGGTGATCATGGTGCACTGCAAAGGTGTACCAATAAAAATAAATAGAAACTTACAGGAAAAAATCATGCCACTTCTTTAATATTTTGAATTCCTGGAGTATTGTAATGGTGAATTAGTATTAGGGGACATATTATAACATCATTCATGATAGTAATAGATTTAAGGGAAAACTATAATTATTACCTTGATGCTAAAAAAATCATTTTCTAAAATTTTTTTCACTCCTAGTGGCTTTTAATCTACAGGAAATAACCTTGTAAAGATTCTCTATCACACACCTATTATGAAAGTCCTTGTGATAGTGAAATACTGCATAAAAAGCACTTCTTGTAAAGATAGAAACGTGGTACAGAAATCTTAGCTAGTACATTAAAAAATGAAAAATAATTGACCCATAAATAATGGGGCGATATACCACCATTATCCTTTATAGTTAGTTGTGATTGTTTACTTAGAAAATATAAAACTGTCAACTGAAAATGAGTTAAAAGTTTCAATACAAGACTATAAAGTAAACTTACCAGCTTTCTTATATAGCAACAATAACTAACTGAAATACATTAAGAAAAGACAAGTTAAATTATAAAATACTTTAAAAATTTGTAAATAGTTAACTATATGAAGAAAACTACAAATATATCTGAATAGGTAGGAGAATATTATATTCTTGAATCTGGCAACATAATATTGTAAAAACAGTTCTCACCAAGTTATTTATAGAGTTAATATACTTCAGTCATAAACTCAGTAGTGCTTTAAAAATGTATTTTGCCAAACTGATGGCTCAGATACTGAGAAAACACACAAGAGCTCAAATAAATTTCAAAACAAAATAAAACAAATACAGCAAAAATGTATGCATTAAATACCAAAAATGTAAAATAGCAGCTATTGAATTAAGAATTTGGAGTAAAGTAGGTTGCTCAAAGGAAGAAAATAAAAATTCAGAATATCCATGGATGAAGAATTATAAACTATTTAGAAATAGAAAAACTAGTCTTTAAATGACGTGGGACAAATGGCAGGTATCCACTTCATGATACTCTTAAAACTTAAGTTCCAAATGGACTAAATATAAGAAAACAAAATGACAGAATTTTTAGAAGTAGGGTTACTTAAAATTCTACTTTGGAGGTGAACCTAGGTGTGGTAATGCGTGCCTGTAATCCCAGCACTCCAGAGGCTGAGGCAGGAGTATCACCTGAGTCCAAGGCCAGCCTGAACTTAAACAGCAAAATCTTGTCTCAAAAAAAAGATGAAAACCTCAAGCAATACATTAAATTTAAGATGCCATTTTATTGGGGTTTTTTTTTGTCTTTTGCCTTTTTATCGGTACCAGGGATTGAACTCACGACTGCCTGCTTGCAAGGCAGGTGCTTATGCTGCTGAGCTAAATACCCAGCCCCTAAGATGCCGTTTTAAAAGGCAATCAAGAGACTGAGATAAAATGTTTGGCATGTAATAGAATTAATATTGAAAATGTATTTCACATTTGCCTATAAATCAGACAAAGTAGGACTGTAAGTAGTAATCATAGGAGAGATACAGATAGCCTGTAAAACTTGGGAGAGATATTCATCTACATCAGTTATCTGAGATATTTAAAACAATGAAATAAAACTTTGTAACAACTTGTGCTAGTAAAACTGACAGGTTGTAGTGAACTTAGTGTCAAGCTGCAAAGTAGACACTCATAAATTACTGATCAGTATATTAATAGGTTTTCTTTTTAGAAGAAAATTTTGATAGTATGTCAATTTTAAATGTGCATTCTTCTGAACTAGGAATTTTCTTCTTATATAACCATAATACAGAAATGTTACCTTTAGTACATAGGGAATTTCAATATTTCATGATTTATGCTGTGGAGGAAAACAGTAATTTGAGTGTTCGTCATTAGAAGAGTCAAATTATGGCATGTGCTTAATGATAGAATATTAGGCACCATGAAAAATCATGAAGTATACATATAAATGTACTTCTTTGAAAAAAATCGTAAGATGTTTTATGTGAAAAAACAAGACAATGTCTGATACATGTAATTTTATCTGTGTAACAACTTCCAGAAACCATCATACACACAGGTGAGCACACAGAAAAAAATCTGAAAGGGTACATACCACAGCTATTAGCTGTAAAGATGGAACTTGAATTTGGGAGCAAGAAAGAGTTGAAAATTTTCTGTGTACATTACTAAGTGTAAGTAGGCACAAGCCTTGTGATATAACAGACATACTAGCAAAACTTAAAAGATCTTAATTTTGACAGCTGTAATTGGGCCTTGTTAGTACTCTACCTTCTACTTGGACAGCTTGATTTATGTCTTTTTTCCTATATAATTTTAATTTTTATCAGTACATTTGCAGTACATAATGATCACATTCACTGTGGGTAGTTGGTACATGCATATAACACATCATAATTCTTTCTCATACCTTTCACCTCTTCTCCCTCCTCCTCTTGATCCTTTTCCCATTTGTTAAATATGTGTCTCTCTGTTCCTATTATCTGTTTTTTATCATGCTCTTTATTTATATTCTTGGTTTCTTATATAAAGGAAATCAGGTTATATTTAAGCCTGTGTCTGATTTATTTGACATAACATTATGACCTAAAGCTACATACATTTTTCCAATTGATTCAAATTTATTTTTCTGTATGGCAGAGTAGTTATTCCATTGTCTATAAATGCCACAGTTTTCTATCTTCTTTTCCATTGTCAAAGATCACGTAGCTAAATGTGCCTGGAATTGTTTCTGTTATCTTTTATTCTATTGATTTATGTGTGTGTTTTATTGCCAAAACCATGCTGTTTTTACTACTGTAACTTTGCAGTGTAACCTGAAGTCTGGGATCGTAATTTGCTCTTGATGCCCAGGATTGCTTTCAGTTCTCTGGGTCTCTATTGTCCCATGTGAATTTTATGACTGTTTTCTCTAGTTCTGGGAGGAATGCTATTGGTATTTTGATATTAAATCTGTGAATCAGTATTATAACTAGTTTGATAATACTAGTTCTGTGTATCTGGGAAGAGGGGACATCTTTCCATTTTTTGATGTCTTCTTCAGTTTTCTTATTCAGAGAACTATAGTTTTTGTTTAGAGGTCTTTCACTTCCTTGGTTAGGTTAATTCCTAAGTGTTGAATTTTTCTTGATGTTATTGTGAATGGTTGTTATTGTAAATGGGATTTTGCTACTTTCTTTCTTGTTGAGTTAATTATTGGTATAAAGCAATGCTGTTGATTTTCCTGTGATTTTATATCCTGCTACACTGAATTTGGTTATTGTAAGTGGCTTTTGGTGTGATTTTTTTTTGACTCTTCTATGTAAGTAAAGATCATGTCCTTGCAGTTTGACTTCTTCCTTTCCCATATGTATCTTTTTTCTTTTTCTTGCCTGATTACTCTGACTAGTGTTTTCAGAAGTATATTGAACTTGAGTGTTGATAGCAGACATATTTTCTTCCTGCTTTTAAAGGGAAAGCTTTCTGCTTTCCCCTATTTTATATGATGTTAGTAATACATCTGTAATAAACAATCATCAGACTGGCATCAGGTCCTTGTATATCTGTTTCTTTCACAGTTTTTAGAACATGAATAATGTTTGATTTTGTCAAAGACTTTTTTGTGTCTCTTGCTGTTTATATGGTGTGTTACGTAATAGTTTATGTGTGTTGACCTATCCTTGCATCTCTGGAGTAAAACGTACTTGATCACAATGAATCATCTTTCTGATGATTTGTCACATTCTGTTTTAAAACACAGTATCTTGTTGAAGATTTTTGTGTTTGTGTTGAAGATGTCTGTGTTGAAGAAATTGGCCTGTAGTTTTTGATTTTGTTTTTGTTTTTGGTTGTTGTTGTTGTTCATTTGTTTGTTTTAGTTGAATCCTTGTCTGGGTTTGGAATCAGGGTAGTTCTAGCTTCCAAGAATTAGTTTGGGACTACTTCTTCCCTTTTAGTTTCCTTAAAGGGGTTGAGGAATATTGTCATTGAAATTGGCCTGTAGTTTTTGATTTTGTTTTTGTTTTTGGTTGTTGTTGTTCATTTGTTTGTTTTAGTTGAATCCTTGTCTGGGTTTGGAATCAGGGTAGTTCTAGCTTCCAAGAATTAGTTTGGGACTACTTCTTCCCTTTTAGTTTCCTTAAAGGGGTTGAGGAATATTGTCATTACATCTTCCCTGAAGTTCCTGTAGAATTGATCCATGAATCATCAGCTCCTGAGCTTTAGTAGGTATTTTTGTGTTTCATCTTATTTTTTAAATTATTACCTCAATTTCATTGCCTGTTATTGCATTATTGAGAGTTTTCGTATCTTCTTGGTTCGGTTTTGGTTATTCATATAAATCTCATGATTTTTTAAAAGATTTTCCAGTTGATTGATCTACAAGTTTTTGACAGTTTTTAATAATTTTCTGTATTTCAGTGGTATCCATAGTGACTGTACCTGTTTAATTTTATTGATTTGGGTCTTTTCCTTTTTTTGGATAAGGAAAGGAGTATTTATGTATTTTATTTATTCTAAGAGTCAGCTCTTCAATTCATTGATTCTTTGTAGTTTTTTAGTCTCAGTTTCATTAATTTCTGCTCTGATCTTTAGAATTTCCTTCCCTAAACTAGCTTTGGATTTGGATTGTTACTATTTTTCTAGCACCTTGAGATGCATCATTCTTTGGCCTTCCTCTGTTTTTCTGATAGGGATGATTATAACTATTAATTTCCCCCTTAATACTGCTGTTATTGTTTCTCATAGGCTGTGGTATGTTGTTTTGACATTATTATTTGAGTCTAGGGATTAAGTTCTTCCTTGATTTCTTAGATGATCCATTGATTGCTCAAGAATATATTGTTTAATTTCTACTTGTCTTAGTTACTTTTCTCATTGCTGAGACAAAATACTCAACTCTCAGAGTTAAAAAAGGAAAAGTTTATTTAGCTCATAGTTTGTAGAAGTTTCAGTCCATAATGAACTGACTCCAAGGCGGGTGGCACATGGCAGAGGGGCTATAGTTCATGGTGGTGGATGGCAGCAAAAGCAACAAGACAAGCCCTTTTCTGTCTCTTACATTGTATTCCACTACCAGTATTAGAGCAGTACCAAACCAATCAGTGAACTTATCCATCCCTTTAATCCCAGCATTGCACTAAGAATCAGTCACACACTCTAGGTTCAGCCACTTCCTTAAAAGCTTTAAGACCATCTGAGGCTTTGGGGGAACATCAAGACACAAACCATAGCATTCCGCCTCTGGCCCCCAAAGATTCATGCACATCCCTTTATGCAAAAGGCATTTAGTCCATCTCTAAGAGTTACTGAAGTCCAAACAGTTTCAACATTGCTGAATAGTCCAAGTCTGCGTCTCTTCTGAAATAGAAGGCAAACTCTTATCTGTGAGCCCATGTACAAATGAAAAGAAAGTTAAATACTTCCAGCATTCATTGGCACAAGGTAGACATTTCTATTCCAAAGTCACAAAAGGGGATACAAAGGAATGGGACCAAAGCAAGTTCGAAATCCAGCAGGGCAAACGTTAAGTGTTATGGTTCCATGTGAAGCATCTAAGGCAATCTGTGGCAAGATGTGACCTATGAAGAGCTTGGGTAGCTCTGATGATTGTAGCTCTCATGGCTCCTCTCGGGCTGACGAGGCTCCCTCCTTGCAGTTTTCCCCAGATGGTCCATGTTCCTGGCTTCTCCAGACTTCTGAGATTTCCACTGCACTTTTGGCTTCACACTCACAACTTCACATGCTGCCCGGTCAAGGGCACACTGCCTGGCCTCCCAGGCCTTCTTTTAAAGAAGTTTTCCCAACTCCACAACTCTTGCATTCTTGATGCATCTAAAACCAGTACCATGTGGATGATGCCGAGGTCTGTTGCCAGCTGGAGCAGTAGCCAGACTTCTCTCTTTCTTGGCTATTGGGGTCCAGTGCCTGAGCATTCTGAATTCAATTCCAAGCAACAATGCTCTAGGCTGCTACCATTCTGGAACATGTTACTCTGGGGCTTTCTTCTCAAAGCAAAGTTTTTCATTTTTGCAACTTTGAGGCTTCAAAATGTGGAATCCTGCTATTTATTATGATGCCCTCAGATCATCTTTTCTATTTTCCTGTTCTTCTATGCAATCAAAGTCTCCTCTGCTCTATCTTTGTAGTCCACAGCTTTACTAGAGATTCCCTTATGGCCATATCCACAACACTTTAAATGATTCTGTTGGGTTCTGCTCTTAATTCCCCACATAGATCTAGGCTAAAAGCCTCCAACAGCTGCTGTCCCACTACTTCAACTTTGACTGCCTTGAAATTTCTTCCACAAAACTAATTAGTCTATTATCTTTAATCTCAGTCTCAGGCAAACTCTCTAGACATAAGCAAAATGTAGACAAACTTTCTGCTAAGGCATAACCAATCCTATAGAGTCCAGCAGCCAGTGCAATCTTTCTTCTCGCAGAAACCATCCTAAGTATGGTGTTTACTGCCTTTCTGGTCGAAGCACTGACCGAAATCTCCCATACAGTATACCTTTAGCCCTTTAAGCCGTTCTTTTTAGCTGAAATCTCTGAACCTTTCCTAACTCTTCCCCTTTCCACAAACCAGTTCCAAAGGCTTTTGAGCCCCATGACGAGTTACAGTCACAGCAACAGTCCTACTCCCATTGCCAAATTTAATGTTAGTTGCTTTTCTCGTTGCTGAGACAAAATGCCCCATACCCAAAGTTAAAAAGAAAAAGGTTTATTTAACTCATTATTTGTAGATTTCAGCCCAAACCGTAATACCATGTATTTGCATAATTTCTATGATTTCTTTTGTCATTGATTTCTACTTTTATTGCAGTATGATCTGATAATATGCAAAGGATAATTTTGATTCTTTGTATTTACTTAAGTATGCTTTATGGGCTAGTAAGTGATCTATATCAGGGAATACCCCATGTGCTGAGAGAACATATATTCTGTTGTGTTAGAATACTCTGTAGAAGCCTGTTAAATCCACTTGTTCAAAGGTTTGGTTCAATTACAACATTTCTTTGTGGTTGTTGTCCAGTTGATCTGTTTGTAACAGTTGATTTATCCGTGATGTATTGAGGCTCATCACTATAATTGTGCTGATATTTATTTATCTTATGTCCAGTGGTGTTTGTTTTGTTAAGTGGGTGCATCAGTATTCAGTGTATATATTGAACTATATATTGAATACATATGTATAATTAAATATAATTGTTAACTCTTTGTGTTGAATTGTCCCTTTAATAAATAGGTAGTAAGGGTGGGGGATTTTAGCTCAGTGGCATAAGCACCTGCCTAACAAGCACGAGGTCTTGAGTTCGATCCCCGGTACCAAACAAGCAAAAAACAAAAAAATGTAGTAACCTTCTAGGCCTCCTCTTGTCAGTTTTGGCTTGAAGTCTGTTTTGTTTCAAAATGGGATAACTAATATACTTATAATGTACTTTTCCGTGCTTATTTTGGGGCTCCTGTTACATGGAATATTGTTTTCCATCCTTTAATTTTTTTTAGTCTTTGAATTTCTTTTTTGGATTAAATGTGTTTCCTACATATGTACAGCTGAGTTTTGTTATTCCTATGTAATTTTTTAATTGCACCTCCTTTTACTTGTAAAATCTTCCCAATTAGTATCTAAAGCCTCTGGTGCTTTTAGAAATAACAATTTCCTTATAGTGTTGGGTCTGAAGCTGTGATAAAATGGGTTACAAAAGTGAGATTCATACAGATGATTCATACAATCTTTACATCCACTAATCAATACCATTTTATTATACTTTAATTTTTTCATTTCTAATCATAAAAGCACTTTTCTAAAATGTTATAATTTGGGGGCTGGCAATATAGCACAATGGTAGAATGCTTACTTAGCATGTGGAATCTCTGGGTTTCATCCCTGATGCTATAAAAATAAACAAGAAAAAAAAATGCATATGAATGTAGTTGTTTGCCATATGACTGGATATTTTGATCCTCTCTTAAAATTAGAATTTTGTGTTTTGGTTGTTTTTGTTTTGTGCATGTGTGGTGTTGTTGTTTGTGATGCTATGGGTAGAATCTAAAGTCTCCGTGCTACCAGGGGCTCAGCAGTAGCGCTACTGTTTTTTGTTTTTTGTTTTTGTTTTGTTTATACCAAGGATCGAACTCAATCAGGACTCTGTGCTTGCAAGGCAGGCGCTTATGCTGCTGAGCTAAATCCCCGGCCCCAAATAGCTCTACTGTTGAATTGTATCTTCAACTGCAGATCCTAGTATTTTAAGGAAGTAGATGTTAGAGATGAGGAGAGAAGTCAGTGGCTTGAGAGGAAGACAGATTAAAGAGAAGGAAGATTTTTAAAAATTAAAACAGGGAGGGGGAGAAATGAGTATATTTATTTATTTATTTATTTATTTATTATTTTGTATTTTTCCAGTACCAGGGATTGAACTCATGACTGCCTGCTTGCAAGGCAGGTGCTTATGCCGCTGAGCTAAATTCCCAGCCCCGGAATGAGTATATTTAAAGGTAATAGTTTTTAACCCAGGCATATGTAATTGTCAATTTATAAACAAAGAATTTGGTTGTCTCAGAAAAACACCGAGTTCTATAGACATATATTTCTTCTCATGGCAAATAAAAAGTACTTCTTAATTGACCTGTGATAAAATTCTCTAAGTGTAAAGAATGGAGAAAGCATGTCAATTATGGTAAAATGATAGTACTATAATAGCCTTTATGCAAGAATTCAACCCCTTCTGTTTTAAACTTCCAAGGTTTTACTATGGCTAAAAAATATTCGGAAATTGCTGGGTTAGTCTTATATCTATCTAAAGTTTTTTTTCTTTTTTTTAATTTAAGGAGAAAAAGGAAAAAAAAAGCAGAAAAAGGGTACAAGTTATATAGAATTTCAGAAAAAAAAATAAACAGTAGGAAATCACTAGTTAATGGATTACATATTGTCATCTTAGAAATATTTGTTCAGGTTACAAGATTAAAGCATATAAAGTGGACATTCAAACAGCGAGATTGCAAACAGTTCTGTTCAATGATCCAACAAAACTCAGTAATATCATTGTGTATCTTATACTCTTAAATTTACATGCAGTTATACCATTTAGAGCACTTTCTTTTCCTCTTTTTTGTACAATGACTATTACACATTTTGGGTTTTATTGCTCCCACAGTTCTTACTGCTTTTTTTGGAAGAGAGTAAAACCAAATGTGACTTAATAGAACAGAATTGGTTAAATCAAAAGGGTGGACATAATAGATAATGTAAAAACATAATACAAGATGATCAACAATGGTTACCATAATGCCTCCCCCTATCTCAAAAAGAATTGCCTATATCATCAGTTATAATAAAACTGAAAAAAAAACAGTAAAGAATGAAACCAACAAAACCAAAACATTGGAGACATTATAGGTCTTCAAAAGTAGATAATAGTCAACCAGTATGGGCATCATAATGAATCCCACTATCCTCATAGCTGTTGCCTAAACTTTCAAACCTAGTACTATCAAGCAAAGCAGAATAGAGGAACATCAGTCAAAACAAGATGGTGAGAGCAATACAGAGCTTCAGTTCAAGTTAATAGAATATCAAAGTGGGTTACTATAATATATCCTGCTTTTTAAAATTTATTTTTCCTTTAATTAAAAGTATAAAAATAAAAAAGTAAATAATAAAATGGAGATTGAGATAAAAGAGGGCATAACAACAGTGCAGATCAAAACATAACCATTTAAGCAAAATAGTGTTTCACCACAAGATAATCCTGACATAAAAGTAGTTACCATATTGTCTCTTTCCTTGAGATCTTTGAGTATAACTTCGTATACTGTAACATCAAATATATCAACACAATGTGTAACCATTCAAGAGAATGACAATATTTCAGGGTATTTAGAATCAACTAACGGATAATGAACTATGGTTTCTGTATAATCTCCTTGTCTATAAAAGTTTTTGTTTAAAGTTATTCTGCTGGACATAACAGAATTTTTTGTTTTACTTGAAAATGGGTCTTATGTAGCTCAGATCAGCCTTCAAATTGCATTCCTCATATCTGAGCCTCTTGAGTGTTGGAATTGCAGGCAAGCACTACCATGTCCTGCTCTTTATAACCAAGAACTTGAAAGTCAAAAGAGCACAGTAAGCAATCTATAATGTACTTGTAAAAAGCATTGTTTCTGTAAAGTGCAGTAAAATGTTTGTAGATGAAAATAGAATTGTCCCAAGTGTTATTATTGTTTGGCTCCAAAGGTAAGCTAAGTGCTTTGAAGACACCAGACATCTAGAGCTCTGTACAGGATTTAAGATATTATGTACTTTTAAGAAAAAAAAAAATGATCTTGTGTGCATACTGCTTTTTAATGGGCTGGGGTTGATTTGGAAGCAGTTCTTGTTTTTGTGTTTGCATTTGATGTCTTTTTTCAAGATTTCTTTTGGAATCTGTTTTATCTACATTTTGATGTTAGAGTTAAACTTGTGATTTTTTAGTGGGAGAGCAGGGGCTATATCTTTTGAACATAAATTAAATTGTATTTAATGCGTCTGGCTAAAGAGGGTAATGAAAATGGCTCTAATCACCTGCTCCTTTCACCTCTTCATTTCACAGTGAGGCCCCCTATCTTATCTAGTGTACCTCTTCTGCCTTTCCCATGGATGATGAATTAGAGATTAATCTAACAAGTTAAAATAAACCTGTTGCTATCAGTCTATATAAACCACCATTTACCTTATAAGAGTATGAATACATATTCTTGCTTGTATTAGGTTAATTTTTTTCTTTTTGAGACAGGGTCTCACTATGCAATTCAGACTGACCTTGAGCTTACTTTGCAGCCCAGACTAGTCTAGAATTCGCAACAATCCTCTTGCCTCAGCCTTCCAAGTTCTGGAATTACAGGCATGCGCCACCATGCCCAGCTTTAAACGTTATGAAATAGTTGATACATGAATTTTTTTTTTTACTTTAAGTGGCAATTTTATATGATTCAAGCTATTAAATAATAAAACTGTGGTTACAGTAACTGCTTGATACGGTAATATGTTGGTTGTCAAACTCAGTTCTTTCCAAATTTATGTTGAACACCAAAAATTTCAAGAACTGAGCATATTTTTCCCATGAGAAATATTGGAAAATCAAATAATTGATTCTGAGGCCCCATAATTACACTTACAAATTCATTTTTCCAGAGCATTAACAAATTTTGCAATGATTTCTTTCTTTAATTCTATCATGGTTCTCACAGTTTTCCTTTTAGCCTTACTGCTGGTATCACTAACTTTCTTCGTTGTCATGGTTATGATGCTTTATGCAAATAAAATACAAAAAAAAGCACAGTGACAAATTTTTAATGCACTAATGCAAGCACTACATGTTGTTTGAGCGAGAGTGGCATTTAGACTGAAGCATCAGCCTGTGTTGTCTACGGCAGTGCAGACTCACTGTCAGCCAGTACAGGTTTTTTCAGGTTGGATTTTCCATTGGGTTATCAAGCAGAGTTAGGGATACCGAGCAGATTATTGTCAAACTTTGCTGTTTGAGTAGTGAAAAGTGAGAGCTTGGAGCTGTGGAACAGTTGAGGTACTGTATCTCTGTAGTTTAAATATGTTATGGCACTTATGAAAATACATTGTGAGTCATTTAAATACCAAAAATTCACAAATAGCACCTGCCAAATGAAATGTCACTCTGTGTGCCAAATCAGAACATTTATATGTACACCTCCTTTGCAAAACAAGGATACTTGAAAAATTTTGGATGGTGTCTATGTTTCTGAAAAGGGAACAGTTCTGCAGCCACATGAGTAAGATCCAGGAGTTATCCAGCCACAGAAACAGCTTCTGGATTCTAAGACCAATCTGTGATATTTTAATGAGATGATAAAAGGTCTTTAATGGAAAAGAAGACAAATATAATAAGCCAAAAATATTATTACAACAGATATTCATCATTGTATGATAAAGCATTAAGTGACTTTTTCCAAAAACTAAATTTGAGTATGAAAATGATAAAATTAAGAGGTAGTAGTTTATAATTCAAAACCTTACAGTAATTTGACCTAAAAAGCTATCAGACTTGAAAACCATGACCAATTAAGGACACTATAAAAACCACAACCAATTGAAAGTATTGATGACAGATCTATAGGTAACAGAGTATTCTTCTCCTGACAAATTGTGGGAATGCTATTTGTATGACAGCCCTAAGTCCTAATAGGATTTTGAATGAGAGGCCCCAGTAAAACCCAGAATTGTATTAATTTTATAGATAACACTGAATAATCACTTATTCTACAGGTTGCTACCAACCCTAAGTCTTACATAGAAATACAAACTAAGGTTTTGTAACATTTACCAAAATTAAATAGCTTCTGTTTTTCTTTTAGCTCAAGGTATATCGAGAGCACACTGGCTTAAAGTGGTAGATTTTGGGCCATTTTTAAAAAATTATAGTTTTAAAAAATAGCTATTTGGTTTCTATGATGGAGAAATTCATTCTCTTTTCTACTTTCCATTGGGTACATTAAAAATTTAGAGTAGCAATTTAAGGTCCCTTGTAAAGATGAAATAAAAGAGACTGGATTTTCTTTTTCTGCCCTAAACAATTAAAAAAACTAGACAAAGGTATATGGAATAGTAGCACTTGAGATATTAGACATCAGGAAACAAAAGAAAATCAAGGTAAGTCCTTGATTTGTTCAGTTTCCTAGAAAATGTTAACCAGGTCACAGTACAGACAGGTAAAACCCAAGTAAGTCCTGACAGGCTCCCTGATTTGAGGAGGTGAAGCTGGTAGTTCAGGATGACTCAAGTATGTAGGACACAGAAAGAAACCATCAGATATCTAAAAAACTGTTCCCTTAAGTATTCAGGAGAGTACTTGATACACACATACATTTATGAACATTTGGGAAAAGAGCCACCTAAAATAATTATATAGAATAGTATCCAGGTTCATGCAGGGCCAGAAAAAGTGCCTCTTCACACCAGCCAGAACAGAAAATCCAGTCATTCAAAGGACATTTGGTAAAATGTACTGTAGCTTGCATTAGAGGTGGGAAGAAATTGACCCTTTACTGAGAACAACTCTAGTCCTACATATGCAAGACTCAGCAGGACCAAACTATTTCCTAGTCATTTAAACTACATCGCAGAGCAAAGCTCAAGATTATTTGTAGGAGTTCAAAAATATTTATCAACCAATAAGGTAAAATTCACAGTGCCTGACATTTAATCAAAATTACTAAGTCTACAGAGAAGTAGCAAAGTACAAAACAGATTTAGGGGGGAAATTATTCACTTCGAATAGGCCCAAAGATGACACAGTGAATTAATAATTATTAAAACAATTGTGATTGGAGAGTCCAAAGAAAGACTAAACATATTAGGTAGCACTATCTTCTTAATTAAAATTTACATACTTTACATTCTTCAATACTGGTAGTAGTGGAATTTGTTTTGAAAAGATCTCACATCATAGCAGACCTAGTAAGATTTGTGCAATTCATTTTACCTTTTTAAAAAAGAAATACTGAATGCTAGTTACTGAAATATGCAGAAGTGGTTAGGGTTAAACTAGACAGGTATCTGCTACTTTGAAATGCATTTAAAATATATGTAGATAGAAGAATATATGTGATAAATATGGATAAAAGAATATATGTGGTGAAGAAAAATGCCCATAAAAAAGAAAAGAAAATGTAATTTAGCCTGGCCTGGTGGTATATGCCGGTAGTCCCAGTTTTGGGGAGGCTGAAACAGGAAGATCACTGCTAGTTTAAAGCCAGCCTAGGCTACAAATGAGTTCAAGGGCAGCCTGATCTGCATAGGAAGGCCTTGTCTAAAAAGGACAATAAAGGAAGGAAGGAAGGAACAAAAGAAAAATGTCAGTTTAAGTATTAGATGGTTTATATAGTCACCATCTATGGCCTCAAGAAACACGATTTCCAAAGGGATTCAGTCACCTACATGCCAGTGTTTTTCAATTTGAGAGGCTGTGCCTAGTGACATGTACTATCCAAAGGGAATTTTCATTCACCTTTTCCAAAAAGATAGTGAAAAACAGAGATAGTTTTGGGAAAGTACTGTGAAAGATACTGGAAAAGACAAATTCAACATCAGTGGAAGTGGGAAATTTGGGAGTTCATCCAGAAGTGTTACTTGGAAGAGGTTTCCCCCTTGATAGAGTACAGCTCCTTGTTGGTACATGCAAGAATTAAATTATAAATCTTGGAGACAGGAATAGGCAGAAAATGAACAAAATGCAAACCACACAGAAAATACTTCAAAGAATCAACAACTTGGATCCCATCTTATTAAAAAGTTTTTGCACTTAAAAAGAAATCACCAACAAAGTGAAAAAACCCACAGAATGGGAAAGTTTTAGCTAGCAATCCCTTAGACAAAGGACTTATATCCAGAACATATAAAGAATTGAAAAACAGCAAGCGCCCCCAAATTCAAAGACCCTCTCCAAAAATGGGCATCTGAGATAAACACACATTTCTCAGATGAAGATATACAAATGGCAAATAAATTCATGAAGAAATGTTCACCATCACTGGTTATTCAAGAAGTGCAAATTAAAAATGAGATATCTCACTCTGGAAAGAATGGCTTCCATCAAGAAATCAACTGATAACAAATGTTGGCAAGGCTGTGGGGAAAAAGAAACACTTCTCCACTGTTGGTGGGAGTGTAGATTGGTGTAGCCACTATGGAAATCAGTATGAAGAGTCTTCAAAAAACTAGGATGGCAAGTTCCTTTCAATCCAGCTATTCTCCTCCTGGGTATTTTCCCAGAAAAATTGAAAATGTCATGTTATATTGATATATGTGCACCCATGTTTATAGCATTTTTATAGTACAATTGTAGTAACTAAATCTTGGAAACAACCAAAATGCCTATGAACCGCAAAGTGGATGAAAAAGATGTGGTATTATTATGCAGTGGAATATTACTCAGCTATAAAAAGGATGAGCATGAGGCTTTTATAAGTAAAAGTTGGAGGCAACTTGACAATATCCTCATAAGTGAAATAAATCAGACTCACATTTGTAAATATCACAGTCTCTGTAGTATAAAAATAATAAAAACTGAGAGAGTAATAAGATCCAAAATGTATAATACATATTATAATAATGAAAGAGAAGGAAAGTGCTCTAAAGCATCTCTAAAGTTATGTCTCTAAAAGATATAACTATGTATAAGTGTGTAAGATAGGTAATCATAATACTAAGTTTTTGTTAGTTTGTCAAACAGAATAGTTTGTACTGTCATTGTTTGATTGTCCACTTTTTTATGCTTTGATTGTGTAACTTGAACAATTACTTCCTCAATAACAATGTGTAGTTTTATCAACTAGTGATTTCTTGGTGTTATTTTTTGAAATTCTGTATTATTTCTACCCCTTTTTCTGTTTTGCTTGTTTTCCTAAACAAAAAAAAAAAAAGAATTAAATTATAAAATTTGTGATTAAGACAACCTGAGCTAAACTTAAAGCTGACTACCTGGGGATTTCTCCGTTTCTTAGAAATTGACTAATGCTTACCAGTATTGTTTTTTACCTTTATAACACTGTTTTTTAAATGAGTTGGTTCTATTGCACATGCTTATGAACTCTTTGGGAAGAGGAAAAAAGAACTTACACGTACTTTTAAATTTGCAATAAAGATAATTTTTTGTGTGTGTGTGTCTTTTTCCTTTTTCCTTTTTATCGGTACCGGGGATCGAACTCACGACTGCCTGCTTGAAAGGCAGGCGCTTATGCCGCTGAGCCAAATCCCCAGCCCCGCGATAAAGATAATTTAAAAAAATAAGATAAAATAAAACTTTGGTGGTGGCAAATACGAGTGTTTACTGTCCATTTATTTTAGCTTTCCCAGGGCTTGAAATTTTTAATAATAAAGTATAAATCCTCATGATGGTTTTTAAAAATGTTTACAAGAGCATTCTAGAATGTGTTTTTAAACAAGATACTAATGGTAGATGGTAATGAATTTTTAGTATCTTCACATTAATTATGAATGAATAAAGATACATAAAAGTTTGTTTCACTGGATTATTACTGTCAGAAATTGAGGTTTTTCTAGTCCAGTTAAAACTGGATATTAAAATGAGATCTAAGTGATAGTCTATAAATTACCACCATTGATTGGCTCTTGATAAGTCAAAATGAAATGATTTATCAATTATATCTGATATCGTTATGTCTTTTTTTTTTTTTTTTTTTTTTTTTTTTCCTTTTTGAGATAGGGTCTTGCTGTGTAGTCCAGGCTGGTCTTAAACTCACTAAGCAGCCCAGGCTGTCCTCACACTTGTGGCAGTCCTTCTGCCTTCCACTCTGGAGTGCTAGTGTTACAGGCATACACCACCATGCCCCACTGATGTTACGGTTTTTAAAAATGCCTGTCTTGGCCAGGGATTTAGCTCAGTGGGGTAAACGCCTGCTTGGCAAGCATATGATCATGAGTTCAATCCCTGGTACCAAAAAAAAAAAAAAAAAAGTCACAAATGCCTGTCTTTTAGAGATGTATTCTAAAATATTTGCATAATAACAGTAGTATCCTTGATAGCTTGTTTGGAGGTTCCAGCAGGGGCACACAGCTACTCGTATACCCTTGACAGAGCAAATAGTCCTCTTCTCTTGAGGATGTTCAGCTTCTTGGAGCATGCAGCTTTGGGAGGGCCTGGCATAGAGCATTGAGGGAAATAGAGACACTCAGGTAGCCAGGCTAATCAACCTTGGTGAATGATGGAGTGATAGATGTTACAGCCATATTAGCCTCACATCCCAGTAGCATCTTAACATAGAAAAATATTCAGATAGACTGAACGGGGAGGAATGATGATGTTAAAAAAGAAAAGCTGGCAGAGTATGTGGACAAGGAAACTAGAACAGGTTTAGTTTTGACACTGACTTGAGAAAACATTTCTACAAATGATTGTTTATGGACTGAATGCCTCTGTCCCTCTCAAGGTGTTGAGCCTTCACCCTCAGTGTGATGGTATTTGGAGGTAAAGCCTTTTGGAAGTAATTTGGTTTGGATGAGGTCATGAGGGTAAGGATGAGGCCCCTTGATGAGATTAGTGTCTTTATAAGAGTAGAAAGAGACCAGACTTCACCTACTGAACATGTAAGAGTCCAAGGAAAATTTAGCCACGTGGGAGTCAGAAATTAAGTCCCCAACTTAATCTAACCATGCTGATAACTCTGATCTTGGACTTAGCTTGCAAAACTGTTAGAAACAGTGTTGCAGGATGGTTTTTTTTTTGGCGGGGGTGTTGCATTTTGGTTTGCTTTGGTTTTTGAAACAGGATCTTGGTATATAGTTCAGCCTGGCCTCAAACTCATGGTGATCCTCCTGCCTCAGCCTCCCAAGAGCTGGGAGTACACCGTGCCTGATTTGAAATAGTATGTTATTTATAGCTCCAGAGTAAAATAGTAATTGGTACCAAGAAATAGAAGATTACAATAACAAATACCTAAAAATGTGAAGTGGCTTTGGAACTGATTACTAGGTAGAGGCTTTTAAAAATCTTTCAGATGCATGCTAGAAAAAACCAAGATAGTCATGAAGAATTGCTAAAGACTTTTGATGAGGGCTCACAAAGAAAAGAGGACACAGAAGTAATCTTTAACAAATTTTAGTAGAAACATGAATAGTAATGGCCACTCTGAGGAGGTCTCAAAAAGTAATGAAAACCATCTTGGACAATAAGGAAAAGATAATCCTTGTTTTCAAGGGGCAAAATCCTTGTTTGAATTATATTTCTGTTCTGTGGAAGGTAGAACTGTTAAGCTATGAAATTAAAGATTTAGGGGAAATTTCTAAGCAAAATGTTCAGGAGTAGCTTGGTTTCCACTCTTGCTTATACAGTGCAGAAAGAAGAGTGAATTGAAGAAAGAATTGTTAAGCAAGAAGAGGCAGAACTTAAAAGATTTGGAAAATTCTCAGTCTGTCCATATCACGAAAAATAAGAAAGCATGTCTGTAAGAGAAAACTAAGGGTATTTCTGTTTGATAAGGAAGTAAGTGTGGATGTGACCATGGACCTAATCAACCATCTCAACATAAAACCAGGGATTATACTAGCAGAAACACTACCAGCTGCGACCAAAACAGTCAAGAGAAAATAAGACAGAATGAAGGAAGACTGTGAACAAAAGAAAAAGTTGCCCAAAGGCACCTCAAAGATCATCAGACTATCCTACCACAGGCCCAGAATCCATGGACCCAAGCAGTAAGACCACCTTGTGCTAAATTTTAAAGAACAGAACTGAGTCCACTCAGCAGAGCCTCATGTTAAGGCTCTGCCAGAGAGCTGACAGGGAGAGCTTGACCAAGTGGAAGAGATGGGCCACTGGTGGACCATGAGGATGATGTTGCCATCTCGATGTCTCAAAGCGAGAACTGCTGCTCCAGTGAATCTGGAAAGCAGAGGGCATTGAACCAAAAAGTTTATACGCAAACCTTGAGGTCTAACGGTGTTTACTTTGCGAGGGTTTGGACTTATTTGGGACCCATTACCCATATCTTCTGTTTTCTTCCTTTGGGAATAACAATATCCATGCTTGTCTCACCAATTATATTTTGTAAACATACAACTTAATTAATTTCACAGGTTCAAAGCTGAAAAAAATACACACTTCGGGATGATTCACAGTTTTCACCCTATGTGATAATTGAGATGAGACTTTGGACTTTAGAGTTGATTCTCGGAAAAGTTAAGACATTTGGGACTGTCGGGATGGAATGAAAAAGACATGAATGGGAAGGGCCAAGGGAGGGGTGGAATATTATGGACTGAAGGTGTGTGTATCCCTAGAATTCATATGTTGAAGCCCTAACCCCCAATGTGGTGCTGTTGTGACAAGGACCTTTGGGAGATGATTAAGATGAGATCATGAAGGTGAGGCCCCCCATGATGTAATTAACGTTCTTTTAAGAAGACATAGTAGGGCTGCTTCTGTCGTTCATATGAGAAGACAGTCATGAGAAAGCCAGAAAGAGGACCCTCACAGAGAACTAGATTGGCCAGCACCTTGATCTTAGAGTTTCCAGACTCCATAATTGTGAAAAATAAATGTCTGATTTTAGAGCCACTTAGTACGTGTTATTTTGTTACAGCCATCTGAGCTAAAACAGTTTGAAAATGTTTTCTCCCATTTTGAAGATTGCCTTTCATCCTGTTGGTTGTGTCCTTTGATAACAGAAGTCTTATTTTTTCTTTAGGTTATGTGGTTTTTACCATCAAAGTCACAAGATCATTGCCAGGTTCAGTGTTATGAAGCTTGTCTGATAAATTTTCTTCTAGGAGTTTATGAAGTTCTTGCCTTTAGATCTCCAACCTATTTTGAGTTCCTTTTTGTACATGGTATAAAATAGAATCTTTTTTTGCATGTGCATATCCAGTTTTCAAGATACAATTTTTGGAAGAAACATTTCTTTCCTCATCGAGTCATTTTTATATTTTACTGACGATCATTTGACCATGTACTGTTTCTGAAAGTTTTCTGAGCTTTCTGTTCCATTGGTCAGTTTGTTTTCCCTTATGCCAGTACCACATTGTGTTGACTTTTTAATTTGTTTAGAAGTCCAAAAATGAGAATCCTTCATCTCTGTTGTCTTTCAGAATTGTTTTGGCTGCTTAGAGTTCTTTGAGGTACCATATTAATTTTAAAGTGAATTTTTCTACTTTTGGCAAAAAAATCTTGAGATTTGGTAGACACTATATTGAGTTTGTAGATTACTTTGAGAAAAATGAACATCTTCAAAGTAGGAAGTTTCAAAACATAAACATTCGATGTCTTTCAATGGTGTTTTGAAATTTTTGTATTGAAGTCTTTTATCTCCTTGGTTAAGTTTATACCTAAACATTTTATAATTTTTGGTGCTTTTGTAAATGAAATCTTAACTTCTTTTTCAGATTGTTAGTCTTGCATTGCACAGTGGAATAGGTTCACTGGAATAGTTCGTTAACAGCCTAACAGCATATACAAACAATCCCTCTTGTAAATAAATTTTGGCTGATTCATCCAATGGACTATATATAGTAATGAAACTTAATGAACTAGGGTATAGAATTGACACTGATATTGTGTGTCAATTGTGTATCCTACAGTTTTGCTGAATTTGTTCCTTAATTGTATCACTTTTTGTGGCCTCTGGGGTTTCTACATGTAATATCTGTAAACAGGTCATTTTACTTCTTTTTTAACTTAGATGTTTTTTATTTCTTTTTGCCCAACTTCTCTGGCTAGAATTTCTTGTACTGTGTTGAACAGAGGTGGTAAAAGTGAGCATCCTTACCTTCTTCCTGATCTTAGAGAAAAAAAATTGATTTTTTATCATTAAGTATCATCTTCCCTGTGGGAAATTTTATATATGGCCTTTATTATGTTGAGACAGAGTCTTTCTATTCCTACTTTGTTAAGTATTTTTTCACTCAAGGATGTAGATTTGTCAACTGTATTTTGTACATTAATTGAAGTATTCGTGTGGTCCCTTTAACTTTTATGTTATTTTATTGAAGTATAATACGCACAGAGAAGTATATATATAATTGGTGTGCAGTTCAGGTAATAATTCAATAGTAATGACTATGTAATAGCTTCACAGGTCAAGATACAGAAAAGTATCAGCACTCTAGAAACTGCTTTATGCCTCTCTAGTCTCCATGGGCAACCATAGTCCTGACTTAGAAATACAATTGGTTCTACCTATTTTCAACTTTTTATAAAGTTAAATAGTATATATTCTTTTGTGTATGTTTTTCATTCATACTGGTTTTGAACTTTACCCATGCTATTCCCTGAATCACTAGTTCATTAAGTATCATTACTATATATAATCCATTGGAGGAGCCAGCTGAAGTTTATTTACAAGCATTAAGTTTGTATGTGCTGTTACGCTAACAAACTGCTCCATGCATTTCTTTTTGGTAAATACTAGAAATTCAATATTTTAGTATATGTGCCAAGTAGAAGTGAGCATTACTAGGAATGAATAGCTAGATCATAACTCAGTGTGCATTTGTTCAACTTTGGTAGATAATATAAAACTTTCCAAAGTGATTTTAGGAATTTTCATTTCTGCTCCATATGAGTTTCACAGTTATTCAAAAGCCTTACTACCTCCTGATATTGTCAGTCTTCATTTTTATCATCGTAGTGAGTGCATGGTGAAATGTCATTATGATTTTTCAAATTAACTTTTTCCTAATTTACTTTGAGAATCTTTTTATATTTTATTGGCCTCTTAAGTTTTCACTTTTATGAAAGATACATTCAAGTCTGTTAAATTGTTGCCAGTTTTAAAAAATCTGTTTGTAGGTGGCATGTAAATATTCTACACGTACTGTTTTTATATATGTTGTAAATATCTTCACTTACTCTGTGCCTTACATTTTATTCTCTTAAAGATAATAAGTATAGTTCTTAATTTTAATGAAGCTCAATGTATTGTTTTTCCTTTATGATTTAAGAATATATTTTGCATCCTACTTGTCTTTCTCTGTTCCTTAATTATGAAGACATTTGTCAACATTATCTTTTGAAAATACCTTTTGTTTTGCCTTTGACATTCAGATCTACAGTCTGACTGGAATTATATATTTTTTAAGATTTGTTTGAAAATTTTAGATTAACAAAAAAGTTGCAGCAATTGTGTAAAGATACTCAGGTTTTCTTCAGATTCCCAAAACAACAAATTTTATTGCATTGTTACTATATAGATAAATATCTGCATAGATATAAACATTGTTATACTGGAGCCATCCTGTGTACAAAACTAGACTGTTCAAAATTTACAGATATGCTGGCCAGTTTGTATACCAATGTATGCACAAGGTTATGAATTAAGATTATAAAGCATTTTTACATACTTTTAGCTTGAAATAGGCCTTATATGGGTTATTTACTCCCTGAAAGTTAACAACACATTGCAAACCATTCCTACTCTTTTTTTCCTTTGTTGTGTACATTAAATATTATACCATAAACATAAAAATAATGCATAATTAAAACCAATAGGCTGTAGTCACAAAAAAGATAAGAATAAAGAAAGTGAGTGGTAATGTTGTCAGGTAGTTCTTTTAGAAATGGCTTTCAATTAAAAGTATTCCAGATCCTTCTTGCCTCAAAGAATTGGATGAGAAAATGCCCAAAAAGATGCCAACAGTTTTATTTGAAATGCAAGGGGTGAAGGGGCAAGGGAAAAACTAGCTCTGTGGAAGAGAGGAAAGGATAAAAACAAAAGTAAAAGTGCACAGAGTGGGCTACTGTGCTAAGTCAAGATAGCGGACTCTTCATGGTATCTTCTCTTTTTTGTCACTCACATCTTGTAGGAGCCCGTAAGAAGTTCCCATGTGGGGTCCTAGGAATTATTTGATCCTGTCTCAGGATATTGTAATTGACAGGGCCCATGTGTTTCTTAGCCAGCTTTGCCATGCCTTACCTACTCTTGTCAGTAACAAAATTAGAAGAAATGGACTGAAAGAGGCTGCTGAAAGTATCCTCTACCCAAAGGAAAGAAATTTCCAAGTTAATAAATTCAGCATTTGAGTTGCAGGATTGAAGCTTCCAATTTTAAGCGTAAATAAAACCACCTTGTTGAGGGGCTGGGGATTTAGCTCAGTGGCATAAGCACCTGCCTTGCAAGCAAGCGGTCATGAGTTCGATCCCCAGTACCGATAAAAAGTTTTAAAAAGTAGGCAAAAAAACCCCACCTTGTTTGCATATAATGTGGATGAATGATCAGGCAAGAAACCATTTCATAGATAAAACAGATGTGTTGTAGTTTAAAAAGAATAAAATTAAAGATAATACTTTTAGTGAAATGGTGACATTAAAATTGCATGTAGCTACATACCCAATCTCTAATAGCACTTATTCTACAATTAATTCAGAGGTACAGTTTAAGAAATCTGTATTTATATGTTCAAAGCTTCCAGTCCATGTCTTGAAAGCAAAGTATGGATGAATACTTAGGGTTATATTGTAAAATTTAAGTAGAAACAGTGACCTGCAGTTTTAGTTAAATATATTGTATAGAATATTGCAAATAGAGTGAAGTAACAAAATAAAAATAGCTCAATAGACTTTATTGTTTAAAAGTTAAATAAATTTTTATTAATTTAGAATGAGCAAGATGGGATGGTCCATGACTCAAGTTATAATTATTTGGAAGGCAGAAGAATCACTAGAGCCCAGAAAATTGGGCCGCAAATGGCTAACAGTGTGACTCTATCTTTTAATTAAAAAAATTAAATCCCCAGCACCCTCAGAGAGAGTGACAAAAACAGAGAAAGATGGGGGTGGAGGGGAGAAGGAGGACTAAGGGAGGAGAGAAAGGTGCAGAAGGGGAGCAGAGGGCAAGGGAAAGGTTAACTTCCTGGAAATGCTTCTTCTTGTACTGAATTATGTGAGATGTAACAGGAAAAAATGATACATTGATTGTTTCTCATCTTAAAATTCTTTATTCTACAGAAGGAAATTATTTGACATGATTTAAAGTACTCAGCAGTTTTACATACTATTATATGTATACCGTGTGTGTGTGTGTGTGTGTATATATATATATATATATAGTTATATATATTTATCATATATATAGTTATATATATTTAAATATATATATAGTTATATATATTTATATATATAGTTATATATATTTATATATATTTAATATATATATAGTTATATATATTTAAAGTGTATCACTAATGGTCAGTCTTCTTGTGTGTATGTTTAATTGCCATTAAAAGTTTTTGTTTTCCTTTAGATAAATGATTTACTAATCCTTGAGTGTTTTTTAAAACTAAATTTAACCTTGTACCTTAATGATCACATGTGATTTATATATCCTATGTAAATATATATTTGTACATTATATTTAAGTGACATGCTTTTTCATTAAACAGTTAAACAATATAAAATGTTCTGTATTATTGCCTTAAGTGTGAAATCTTGAAATAGATACTTATATTGAATAATTTTAGTGTCTTAAAGTAGCTTTTGTATATCTGAGTGGAAAACTGTTTTCAACTTAATTTGTGTGTGAGTTTCTGCAAAGATGCAATATTTTAAAATATATAACAACTTTGCTCTTACAAAGTTAGACATCGTGATCCTTAACTGCAGAATTATGGATTGTATCCAGAAATTTTTGTTTTATCTTCCTGTGTAGATGTAATAAAATCCATGATTGTGCTTAGTTTTTTCATCTTAAAATGTAATCTGGTGGTGCTGGGGATTTAGCTCAGCGGCATAAAATGCCTGCCTTGCAAGCAGGCAGTCGTGAGTTCAATCCCTGGTACTGATTTAAAAAAAAATTTTTTTTAAATGTAATCTGTTAATGTTTTATTGGTTAGCATTGTGAAGAGTAAGATAAATAATCCTACATTGTGTCTTTATATGAGTGATACTGTATCAACAGTTAAACATAATATTTGTACTTTGGTCACTGAGATGATTTTGTTTATAGTGAAATAGATATATATCACTTAGAAAGGAATAAAACCAAGCTGGGAGTGATGGTGCATACCTGTAACCCTAGCACTGGAGGCTGAGGCAGGAGGATCACTGAGAGTTTGAGGCCAGCCTGGGCTACATAGTGAATTCAAAGCCAGACCAAACTACATACTACATAGCAATATTCTGTTTAAAAAAACCAAAGTAACCAAAACAAACAAAGAATAAAACCAGATTAATAAATAATGTATAAGGTTAGCACTTAAAACCTGAAGGTTCTGAGCAAATGGGCTTTTTGCCTGTGTCTGAGAAATTAGTAAAACAAATGATAATTCTTTTTACTGCCTTGATGAGGAGGATTCAGTCTTCATAATCATGTTATTTGCTCTTTTAAAAAAAAGTGGTTGTCAGTGTCTCTTCCAGTGTTGAGATTAAGGAGTGGTGGGTAAATTAAGAAACATTATGTAGTGATGGAATGGGTAAAAAGATATACAGATGCAGAATTTAAATAGCAGTTTCTGCTATATTAGCTTTAATATATCTTACTACTTTGACACTTGATGAGGTGCAATGTACATATTTTCTCGTTGAAGTATAATATATGTATTTTCTCGTAACGTCTGTTAACTGAAAAAAGTAGTTAACAGTATTTTCCTTTGACAAAAATATCTCTGTTAAATAATGAGACAAATCTTAAGTGTATTTTAATATATTTGAATAATATGTACATAAGTGGCTATATATTTTTGTCTTTCAGAGTTGGAGGGTTATCCAGTATATTAATGTCTTATCGATAATGGCAGAACATCCACCTCTACTGGATACAACTCAGATTTTAAATAGTGATATTTCTCTTCTGTCTGCCCCTATTGTAAGTGCAGATGGAACACAACAGGTAAGAAAACTAAAATGTTTGTTCAGAATGCTTTGATTTTTGTAAGATGATAAAATAATATTTTTGAAATAATAGTTTTGAAATTGTGAAGTATCTTGCTAATTAATAATCAGATTTCTTGTGTGTATATTTAGTTGCCTTTAAAGTTGTTTTGTTACTAGTCCTTCAATCTAAGTTTAATCTTTTAGCTTAATGATTATTATATAAATCCTTTCTTAAAGTCATTAAGGAATTATAACTTGATTATGCAATTGACTACATTATAAAATATAAAACTTCATCTTTTTTAGCTTCCTGACTTCTCTCCTCACCAGATACCTGTCCTCTTCTAAAATTATATACAAAATTCCTGAAAGTTGCTATATTCTGGTACCCTAACTCAGGACTTTAAAAGCATAGTTGTGTGGTTGCACTGACTCATTACCCAGTGCTTTTCTATAAGCATCTATTATGTGCCAGACAATGTGCTTATCTTCCTACTTATCTTACATAGTAAGTATGTTAATATGATAGATGAGAAAATGAAGACTAAGAGTATAAGAAATAATGGGGAAAAGGAATAGTTTGGGTACCTGTAATAGAACAAGTATTGTGCTAAAGACTTTATGATTTCATTTAATTCTTTTTAACAGTCCTATAAGATGGTTACACTTATCCTTTTTTGCAGATAAACAAAATAGGTTTCAGAAAAGCTAAGTAACTTCTTCAAGATCAAACAGCTTATGTGTCTGTGCTGTTATTACTTATAATGCCTCCCCTGGAAACTTGTTTTAAAAAGTCATATTTTGTTACTTTATAAACATAATTTCTATAATGGATTATTATGACTTTCTTACAAGATAAAAGTCTGTCTTGGTTACTTTTCTCTTGCTGCTGAGACAAAATACCTGACACCCAAAATTAGGAAAGGAAAGGTTTATTTAGCTTTTATATTCGGAGGTTTCAGTCCATACTCAGCTGGCTCCAGGGCAGTGCAAAGCAGTGTGGTGTGGCTAAGGGGCAGCCATTCATGGCGGTCACAAGCAGCAAGAGTGAACAGAGCGAAAAAGGGAGACATACCTTCTTCCTGCCCTTATTTCAGCACTGCCCCTGGGTGGGTATAGCACTCACCACCAATCCCAGTGCTAGACAGTGAACCAATCAGGAACGCTGGATGCAGCCATGTCCATGATTGCATGAGGCTTGAGGGGGCCACCTAGATACAAAGGTTCTGCTTTTTTAAACTTACTATTTAAAGTTCAGTAGTGATTGGCTTGGCTTGTAAATACTTCTGTTTTATGTAACAAATTATGTAACAGTATTTTATGTCATGGTTTTAATGTGTGCTCAGATAACTTTTGGTGAAAACTTCATTTCCCTAATTTGTCTTACATGGTTAAATTTAAGTCTGTTAAGATTTTTAAATGGGAATATAGCTCAGCAGCCCAAGCGCCTACCTAACAAGTGCAAGGTCCTAAGTTCAATTCCAGGTACCAAAAAATAATAATAATTTTTCCCCCACAAATATGATAGATATGATAGGTATTTTGGGGGATGTCTTCTGTTATTATTTGCTGCCTCAGACCAGTTGATGCTTTCAAGTTGTTGATAAATCTGTTGCATACAAAATCTTAAGTTGTTTAAGATCCCAGATTCCAGAAGTTAAAAAAAAAAAAATCTTAAGTTGTTATAGTACATTGATATAGCTAATATAGTTGTGTATGCCAAGACACAACACCCAAAGGAAGCTTTGCCCTCTCAAGACTTTACTTTTTAAGTCACTTTCCTCATTGCTGGGATAAAATACCCAATACCCATAACTTACAAGAGGAGTTTATTTTGTCTCACGTTCTAATGTATAGTTGACCAACTCAAGGCAGGAAGACATGGTGAAAGAGTTTGAAAGAGGAAAGCTGCTCACAGAGAAAGGAACCAGAGAGAGAAAGTTGGAAGAAGAGGAAGATAAACCATTTCAGGTCACACTCTTAAGACATACTGGCACAAAGTCTTAGCGGTGACCTACTATAAAAATTAAACACTGTTAACCTATACTGGCACAGGGTAAACATTTACATTCCAAAAAGGAGGAAAGGGGGATAGAAAGGAATGGGACCAACGCAGTACAGAAACGCAGCAGGGCAGACAAAAATCCTGGAGTTTTGTGCCTAACACCTAAACAAGCTGTACCAAGATGAAAACTTCAGAGGCGTGGGTGCCCTGATATGGCTTGTATCTAGATGTCTCCCCAAAACCTTAGATATTTACAGGTGGGGATTTTTGGAGGTGAGTAGATCTGGGATTTATGCTGCTAGGATTGAGGCCTTGGTGCTGTGATTGGTTTACAGTCCAGTGTTAGGATTAACAGTGAGTTCCTCCTGCTCTAAGGACAGAAAACCTGTGTAAGATTTAAGGGACAGAAAGCTGTGGACCTGGCCGACCATTCTCTTGCTTTTGCTGTCTTTGCCTGGCATGAATGTTTCTCCTCTGCGAGCCCCTCTCCATGCCACCCTGCCTTGGACCAATCATGAACTGAAACCTCTACAAATTGTGAGCTAAATAAACCTTTCATCCTTTAACTTTGGGTGTTGGGTATTGTCTCAGTAACAACTAAGACATGGCATACCTCTCAGTACTGCCAGGTGCAGCTCTTCTGGCTTCTAACTTGGTCTGGCTTTGCTCACTGACAGCAGCATTCCTCCTCAGACATTCTACATTTTGGAATCTTCAACTTCCTGTGATTTCCACTGCACTTTCAGCCTTGGGAGAACACTGCCTGGCCTTCCAGGTTTTCTGAAATCTCAGTGGAAATTTCCTGACCTCACAACTCTCATATTCATTCTGCATGCCTACAAAAGCAACAGCATGTGGATGAGACCAGGTCTACTGTAAGCTCAAGCAGTAGTCTGGCTTCTTTGCATCTTCACTGTAGAAGCCTCCAAATGCCTAGATAGCTGAGCACTATGCACTGAGCCCCAGAAAACCAATTCCCTAATGCAGTGGTGAATGTTTTAGACCTTTCAATGATGCAAACAGCCCGCTGCAGCATGCTCTGAGTTCACCACCACTGCCCTAGTCAGAGTACCCAGGAGCTCACCTCTCAAAAGTCTCACTTTTGCAGGGTGAAACATGGGGTCTTGCTATTTCCTGGCTGCCCTCAAGGCATCCTTCTTGCATCCTGTCCTAAAGTAAAGTGCCTGGCTTTTCTTTGATGCTAATCTTTTCAGCAACCATGCTTTCATGTTCTCCAGATTTGTGGGCATTTCCCTTTGGAAGAAACTGAAAACTTGAAATGGCCCCTTTGTTCTGTTTTTTAGTATAAACCTGGCTGAAAGCTACTAGTAGTATCTGTCCCACAATTTAACTATTAGTATGCTTTGAAATTTCTCCTTTCAGATTAATCTCCCATCTGCCTTAATCTCAGTTCTCCTACAGAGCCTCCAGACATGAGCAAAATGTAAACAGATTTTTCTGCCAGAGGATAAGCATATGCTGGAACCCAACTGCCAATGGACTCTTTGTTCCCAGCTGAAACCTCCTGAGCGTGGTCTTTACTGTCTGCCCTTTTGGTCTTCTGAGCTCTGACCAAAATCTCTTATACAGCTCTGTTTAACAGCGTCCTAAAGCTGCTTCTCCAGCTCAAATCTCCAAATGCCTCCTGGGAACTATTCCCAAAGATTTGAACCAAATGGTTGGTCACATTATAGCAACAGTCCCCTTTCTCTGGGATCAAAATCTGTCTCAGTCACTTTCCTTGTTGCTAGGGAAAAAATACCAACACCTACAAGTTAAAAAGAAGAGAAATTTATTTTGGCTCACAATTTTGGTCCGAGCTGGCCAGCTCAAGGCAGGAAAATATGATACAAGGCTGCTTATGTCATAATAGATAGGAATCAGAAAGAAAAGGGAGTCACTGAGAAGACAGATAATCTCCTCCAGGGCACATCCCCAGTAACTCTTTCCTTCAATCACGCAGCCTTAATCCCAGTACCCTTAATCCCAGCATTGCACTATGAATCAGTCATAAACAAAAAATTCAGCTACCTCTGAAAAAGCAGCCCCCTATGATTGCATGAGGCTTTGGAGAGACATCTAGACACAAACTATAACACTAACAAGAACAAAAACGGCTCTTGACATCAGTAGGCGATGCAATTTTATAGGGCCACCATAATATATGTAGTCATTATTGACTAAAACAGCACTATTGAATGCATGACTATTAAGCTTCACTGTTGATATTAGTTTTATTGTGTAAATATGTGATTCCCTTTGTCACTGTTGTAGTCAGGGGTTGTGCAGAGAACAATTAGAATCAGGACACAGAATTTATAGTATTATTTTATGGTGATCAATCAGAGTTGACACAAGAAAATGCAGGAAATCTGTCCACAACACTAAAGACATAGAATATTTAGCCAAGGGCCTAGAACCCACAGCAGTGTCCCACATGAATCCAGATGAAAACCTAGAGCCTATGACAATGCCTCCCACAAGTCCAACTGGCAGTGGAGAGCCCACAAGGACTCATGCCAGTCTGTTTTATGGATCTGTGCTGGGAAGGCCCAAAGGTCAGTGGTGGAAGCTAGAATGTCTATGCCAGCAGGGTGAAGGAGCTGTGCTGACAGGTTGAGAGTTCTGTGCTGGAGCCAAAAAGTCATGCCCAAAACAAGGATCGGGGCTGTCCTGAAAAGCACCCATAGCCATCCTCAGCAACATAGCCATCCTCAGCAGCTCAGGTCCCGAGCTCCTCCGATGATAGGAACAGTCAAACACATGCCAGAAAGCCAGCATGACGAGTTTGTTCTGGAGATGAAGTGGCATGTGTCTTCCCCTCCAGAACCAGGAAGCAATGCTGGATGTAAGGACCAGAGCTCCCCCAAAGTTAATCTGAGCCATTCTCACCAACAAGGTCCAGAGCCTTCCCAATGACAGTGGTCAAACTCACACTGGGGAAGCTAATCATGATGAACTCCTCCAGGAGAATCAGTGGCTCAAACAGCAACACTTAGAGAAACCCGTAATGCCTCACTCATCTTCTCTGAGTCTCTATTTATGCTGGCAACTTTCCTCAGGTGGAATATCTACGCTCAGCAGCATGCTGATTTAATTCAGCTGGCATTAAGTTGACCATCAGTTTTTAATCCATAACAGTCACCATTACAGTTTCATTCAGAGTAGTTTAATCCTAACAATCCCCTATATTTCAGCTGTATATCCCTCCTTCACTTTCCCAAAACCAGGCACCTCTGATCTTTCATACCATCTCTTGTAATTTTCTTTTTTCCAGAATGCCAGATATTTGAATTCATAAAGCCATTTCAAACTGGCTTCTCTCACTTTATAGTATTATCTAGAAATGAAGATAATTGCTTTCCACGGCTTAATAGCTCATTTCTTTTTAAGAATTCTATTCTACTCTAGTTCATTTATCCAGTCATCCTGTTTCAGGATATCTTAAAGTTATTTCTAGTTTGGGGCTATTTAAACATAAAACTGCCGGGGCTGGGGATTTAGCTCAGTGGCATAAGTGCCTGGCTTGCAAGCAGGTAGTCGTGAGTTCAATCCCCGGTACTGATAAAAAGGAAAAAGACAAAAAAAAAAAAAAAAAAAAAAAAAAAAAAACCATAAAATTGCCATAAGTATTTGTGTACAGACTTTTGGGTGAATGTAATTTTCAGCTGAAATAAAGAAACACCCAGGAGCATGATTGTTAGGTTGCTTGAGGAAGCTATGCTTAACTCTGAAACTACCCAACTGTTTTCCAAAAGTGCCGTTCCATTTTTTGTTCTCATTCATAATGCTTGATTTAAGATTACATTTTTTTCCTGTTAGAGGAAGTAAAATATAAACAAATGATTGTGATACCCTGTTAGGACCTCCAGATTACCTATACGGACTGTGAACTTCCCAGATAAGTTGGAATGCCCAGCTTTATTCACTGTTACCTGCTGTCAAAAGTTAAGTTTAGACATTTTGGTTTCTTTTGTGGTTCAACACTTACATAATTTGACTTCACCTTCTCTATCTTTTTATGTATTTCCTTTCTAAAATAACTGTATGCACTTACAGTTTTGATTAAAGTTTAAAACTTCAGCCTTGTGTGTCATGTAGCTCAGTGGTAGACCACATGCCTAGCATGAACTAGACCCTAAGCTCAATCCCCAGCACTAAAAACAAAACAAAACAAAAAATAAAATTCAGCCTTGCCTATCAAGCTTTTTTATCAGAATTTTCTGTTTTTTCATTAATTCTTTTTATTGTTTTGTAGTTTGCCCTCACATTTGTACCCATGGGATTTTACTTTATAGAAGTGACTAGGAGACAAAAGAGAGGCTGATGCCATTCAAGGAAGATTTTCTAAAGAAAAGCAGACTACAGGAACAACATCAAATTTTGATCAGGAGATAGACAAAAACTAGGAGAAAGCGAGCCTAAGTAAAAGGTTTACTGGGAAAGACTGTGGGAAACACAGGGTAGAACAGAGCAAATAGATTACAACTAGTATTAGTACAGTGATTCCAAGAGGCCTTGGGTTTCTAGTTACCTTCGTTGCCCAAGATGATCTAGAGCACTGAAAACAATGACTTGGTATGTGAGAGATAGACGAGGGTACTAGGGCTATAGGCTTGAAATTAGTTTGTTTACAAAAGCGAGGTGTGACGCTGGCCAAACCCTTTGTTAGCTCTAATAATTGACTATACTTTGAGAGGCAGCTCTCCATGTAGATTAAAATGTTTAAAAGGAATAAGGCTAGGAAAACAAAATATAATAATAATAATCATATGGATTAAGATTGTATTTGTGATGGACAGTTTAAAAATATTGAGGTAGAACTGATTGACAGTTCATACAGTGAAACAAGATAAGAATTTTTCTAGGTTTTTGGTTTTTTTGGTGTTTTTTTTTTCTTTCTTTTCTTTTTTTTTTTTTTTTTTGAGTATATGGATGGATGGCAAGAACATTCAGTAGAGGTCTTATGAATCAAGATAAACAGCCTCTATTGTCAGTAGTTTACCAAAAGGTAACATTGTTGTTCTTCTGTATCTTTCATAGGTTAGGTTGGGTTTGCCTGCATATTCCTGATGTGAGAGCCTTCCAGCCTGTTTGTAGGGTGTGGCTGGTATCATAATAAACTAAATGCTGACTTGTATTCACATTTCACTGACCTACAGACTTGTCATTGGGCTGGGAATAATCTTACTTTAGGGAGAGGCAGCAAATATGTGGGGGAAAATAGTCTTCCACAAGAAAGAGAACACAAATAGCAAGTTCAGGATTTGAGGGAGCACAAGAGAACTGCATTTGCTTTTGAAGTATTTGTGGATGTTTAAGTAGAGGTAATAAAAATATTAGCTATGATTTTCACCCTACTATGTGTCAGAATCTGAGTCAAATGTTATATATGCATTGTTTCATTTAATTTTCCTAGTAGTCCAATGAAGTCACTTGAATGTTTCTCATACTAAGAGTAAAGAAAGATACTAAGTTACTTGTTACAAGGTTAAATAACAGCTTTTGAAAGAAAAATACCAGGATTCAAAACTTAAGTCTGTAAGAGTCCTACTCATGTATTAAATATTTATTAAAATATATTAAGATATTTTAAATATTAAAATATGTATTCTGTAGTTAATTTCATAAAAGAGATCTGACTTGAGCCAGGAATATAGATAGTAACAGAATTTTATGGATAAGGAAACTTCAGGAATAAACGAGATTATTTACATTGAGAGAATTTTGATTTGGTGAGAGGCAAGTCCTACAATGTGATTTCTGATGCCAAGTATGTTTGTGCTGCCAAAGTGAAACAGTTTATACTGTACCTTGTCTTGACCATGTTGAAACTGTTTAAAGTCACTTACATATATCTTATTTCCCCAGTTTTTCCTTTCATCATTTTTGATGGGCTTCTTCTTTTCCCAGTTGTTATTATCACCATAGGCAACTTTGATATTAACCAACTGCCAAAGATTGCTTTAGAAATACTTCGAAGGAGGAGTACTGTTTTCACTGAGAGAGCTCAGGCCAAATAAGGATGAACACTGCAACTAGGGGTTTTCAAGGAACCTAGCATCAGATAGACCAGCTAATGGAAGTTCTTTAAGGGTGAAACTTGTATGCAATTCCAAATCTATTCTGTCCCCTCTGACAGCTGCTGTTCTACTGGTTTTCAGTGCTACTGTGGTTTGAAGCTGTTGGATTTCAAGGCTACCATGAAGCTTGGGAGAGGGAGAAAGGAGTAGAGCAAACTGCAGTGGTTTAAAGTTCATTGTTCATACCAGGAGTCACTTGTTATCCTTGAATGGATTGTTGCAAGTTAATTAACTCTGATTAATTTCCAGCATTCTGAAAAACCTGGATTTGGCCATTTTGACTTTTATTTTCATTGCTGTTATGGAAAAGTAGGCTTGGGAAGATTATACTCCACCTTTCCCAGTGTCATCCAAAAAAGAGGTTTTAATGGGTAAAAATGCAAAATGATCAGAAGTAGGTTTATTCTATGGAATATAGCATTTTTCTCATATTATTTTAGATTTGTTTTTATTGATGTTTAACCTTTGGAATGAAAAGTATCTGTTAATTACCAGCATCTGCAGTGTAATCAGTTCTCACCTTAAATAAATATATGATTGTGTTCATTACACTCAGAATAAAATTATGTTCAAACCCTGATGAATGAATAGCCCTATGAGGAAGTGTTTTGTTTCATTGGTTCTGTTTGTTTGCTTGCTTGTTTATTTTTTTTTACCTGACTTATCTCTTTACAATAAATAAACCACTTCATAGTCACTAAATTTTCCTACTTTGGGGCTGTCTGTAGATGGGTAATCTTGTATGCATAGCCGTCCTTTGTTTGGAAACTTGATTGAGAATTGTCCCCAGAACATTTGGAGCCTTCTATCCAGAGGAAACTGAAAAAGCAGAGCAATAGAAAGTAAAGACACTTCTCCCTTTTCTACACCTAAAACAAACCCTAAAACATACTTTTTTTTTTTTTTTTTTTTTTGTCTTTTTCCTTTTTATCCATACTGGGGATCGAACTCACAACTGCCTGCTTGCAAGGCAGGCGCTTATGCCACTGAGCTAAATCCCTAGCCCCATACATTTTTGAAATTATCTTTTTTACCTAATGCTTTTGCTTCTTTATCTCCATGAGAGCTGTGTTTAGTTTAACTGGGAAAAGAAGGAAAATTTTCACTAATAAATATCAGATAAAATAACTTTTAAATGTGATTATACTTTTAAGTTTAAAATATGTACATATGCATTTTAAGAATCTGATAGCTTAAATAACAAACAATAAACATTCTGTAAAACTTAGGGGTGAGGTTACTGAGACTTTAAAATAATATCTTATTATCTTTGTGACACTAATTTTGTGCCCCAGAACTTTAATCCAGACTCTGAATTGTGGAGTTCACAACCCACATTAATTTTCTTCTAATTGCTCTTTAGCTTTTCTTGGCAAATAAAATTTCTTTTTGTTAAAGTCCCCCCTTAGAAGTTTTGGAAAGGCTAAAATGTTAAACCAATCTGTTTTATTATACTTCCTTGACTTTTCTTAGACATAAAAGACCTTGTGCTCCCTCCACACGTCAGTTGTACTGGAGTCTCTGTATTAGACACAGCCCTTTTATATTTTGATATGGTTCTCACTAAATGCCCAAGCTGAGTTCATATTGGTGATCTCTTGCTTCAGCCTCCCAGATTTTGGGGTTCTCATTCTTATAGGATTTCTCCATCTTGCTGTTCTTTTGCCCTTAAACTCAGTTGTCTTCTGACAGTTTGTTTCTTGGCTTTATCAATGAAAGTATTGATGTTCTAATTCTTGGATATTTTACAATTAGAATAATTTCTAACTTTCTGATTGAGTACAGTGACTATAGTTCACCACTCTTATGCCCTGGAACAGTGGTGGTAAATCTGTGGCACTTGGCTGCAGCAGGCTGTTTGAATCACTGAAAGCGCTTACAGATTCACCATCACTCCCCTAGAATCTTGTGGAAATTATTTACTTTTAAGAAATACAGTTTGTCCTGAGGTGAGGAGCAAATAGGGAATAACTTGTAAGCAACACTAAATACATGCATTCAACTAAAAGTTGAAAATTCTAATAAAGTGAGTTTGATTGTAAATGCCCAATAATAAGAAATATTAAATGAAAAAAGAGTTCTTATAAATGAGTTCTTATATATAAATTTATATATAAGAGTTCTTATATATAAATGATGTTTCCAGGATTTGTTTTTGTGTTCTTAAAGTTATATAACACAGGATACTTTTTAAAAAATTGTACACATAATTGTAGATTGTTGTTTGTAGTTGAGTTCTTTATAACTCTTTTCATTAATAAACTATGGTAATTATATATTCAGAACTCTGTTAAGTATCATTTTGTTATCAAGCTCACTATTCAGGTTCCTGAAAGGATCCATTTCTTTGAATTTTTTTCAAAAAAGAACATTTTGAAAATAGGACAAACAGGTATACACATATAAACACATACCCAAAACACCCATAAAATTATAAACAAGGGCTGACCTCAAAAAGAAGGCTTTATCATATGCCATTTTGTACTGTGAATATTTTTAAACTTTGAATGTATAACTCTTTGAGTTGTGAAAAGCCCTAGCAATTAGAACAAGAAGAAAATATGCCTTCTAAATGTTATACACATATTTCACAGATGCGAAAGCTGTAAATATATCAATCTGTTAAAATAAGTTTTATTTGAAGAAAAGGGGATTAATTGGTTAGCAATAACAAGGTAGCTGTTGTTATATCTGAGTTGTTTATGAAGTTTTATCAATGTTTACATTTAAGATTAATAAATGGTGCCCAAATCACTTTTGTACAGTTTTATAAATGTTTACATTTAAGATTAGTGAATGGTGCCCAAATCACTTTTGTACAGCCTATTTTTAAAAAAAGTGAATACAGTCCATATAACCAGCCCTTGGTTAAAAAACAGAACTTTACTAGTACTCCCTGCCAAAAGTTCATCCCCAAGCCTCTACCTAAGAAATATTCCATGCCTCCCAATTAGTATCTCTTTTTACCTCTTCACACCAAAGATTAGTTTTGTTTTTGAATTTTATAAAAACAGAATTATATATTATTTTGTGCCTACTTTCTTTTGTTCAACATTATACTATATGAGATTCATCTCTGTTCCATGTAGCATAGTATTGGCTGCATAGTAATCCATTGTATGAATTTTTCTTTGGATTATTTTCAGTTTTAGGCTGCTACAAATAATGCTTCAACAACATTCTTGCAGTTGGCTTTAGTTATTATATAAATACACATATTTCTTCTGTATTAGCAGAGGAATAGATCATAGAATTATATTTATTCAGATTTTTAAAACTTCAAAAATAGTTGCTTATAATTTTGTCATCTCTATTTATCCAAGTTGAATTCCTCTCAGGTTTCCTCAAACAGCAAATGTTTGCTTTCTGTGTTTTCCTTACTGCAGAAAACCATTTCCTTCCTCAAATATCTGCTGTTCATTTGTAGGCATAAATGATATTTCCCCTCCCATTTTGACAAATAATTTCTGCTCCCTAAGAAACTATCAGTTTACCCATCCCGTAGCACTGTATTGCTGGCAATTACTGTAAACCCAAGTCAACATATAGAATTGCTAGTTTTATTTCATTTCGTTATCAGGGTGAGAGTATGTGCTATTCAGATTTTAGAGGAAATATTCATGTACCTCTGTGTGAACAAACCAAGTTTTAATAAGAATGTTAAAGATCATATTCTGAGTTTTAGTTTTGAATTTGTTGTATTTGTTTTTATGACAAACACTCAGAGGATCATTTTCTCCTTGAAGTTTTGAAAATATTTTGTTCAGATGACTTTAAAATTAACTAACCCCTTTGCATTCTTGTTTTAGTAATTATTTTACTAAAATAAAAATGGTTTAGTAATTATTTTAAGTAACAATAAAGTGGGTTAGTAATTATTTTAAGTAACAGTATGTTACATTTCCAGATTTTCTTCCTGCCTCAAAATACAATTAGAAAAAAAATTTATTGCCACCATTTTATTTTCATCATTATTGTAAATTATCTGTCAGACATTTTCCTGTACATGGTGTGTGTGTGCGTTTGTGTGTGTATCATGAACAACAAACTATAATCAGTTTCATCAGATTTGAAATTGGTCAGATACTGTTAATTCTCAAAGAGTACTTTTTAAGCAATTATAAATGCAATTCAATTTATAAGCATTTACTAAGGTTAACTACTAAGTAGGGGAAATTGTGTAAAGGTTTCTAAGTACAAGATGTAATTTCTGATCCTAAAGATTTATAATTAAACATAATGTTATAAACTGATACATGGGTTAAGCACCAGGAGTGTTTAATGCTTAAGTGTAATTGAATAAATTTTTCCCAGTGTTTCGACATTGACTTGGAATTGTCCATCATGCATAAAATAGATATTCTTTAATTGGTACATCTCAATCCCAGGTCCCATGTGTCTGTGAACATGTTATTGACCACTTAATAATCTTTCTGCCTCTACAGTTCAGGGATCAGCATTTAAAAGCTAACAGAGCTGGTAGACTTGCCCACAGATTAACAAATGGCTGTTATGTACCCAAAAAATTATATCATTTTCCAAAGTTGGCCACAAACATGACTATATACAAAGTATCCTCCATTAGTAGGGTGATTCATGAGACTAATTAAAGGTTTGGGGAAATAATGGAGAGTGGAACCAGGCTTTGAAGGAAAATAATAAGTATCAAGAGATCAATGAGGTTGTAAATTTTGAGACACCTGACAGCACAATAAGGCTGCAGAGCAATAGAATCTTTCATACACAGTTGTTTTACAGGTGTGGGCTGGCAATATTTAATGAAGCTAGGTATTTCTCTTATAGAAAAATCTTACTCGTGCATACAAGGGCACATGTATAGAATCCTTCATTGCATCCCTTTATAACAATGAAGTAAATGAAAAAATTAATGGTCCAAAGTAAGAAAATAGATACGTTTTAGGGAGTTTATAGAATGCAGTGCTAGATACCATGTACCAGTATTCCACTGTAAGAATCCGTGTTATATGTCTCCAAAGTACAGTATTGACTAAAATAACAAAGGGATATGTGAGATGTAATGTAACTGATGTAAACTAATCAAAAGAAAATGAAAAGAAATTTTAAAACAGCAATATATAGTAATAATGAATAAACCTGAGCAACATTTGTCAATGTAGTAAGTCTTGACTGATTCTGGAAAGTAATAGATGTAATATCTTCCACTTTCCTATGTGTTTGAAGTGTTTTAAAATTTTAAAAAGATACGAAATTATACCTTTATCAACTAGGTGGTTGCTAAAAGGATTTTCAATGTTACATGTCACGTTTTACGTTTGAGATAGTAATAGACGGTCAATAAATTTTTAAAAACGTATCAGCGAAATAATTGTTACCTTTGTATCACTGTGACAAAATATTTGATATAAACAACTTAAGGAAAGATTCATTTTGGCTCATAGTTTCAAAGATTTTAGCCCATGTTCCCTTGGCGCCATTGTTTTTGGTCTGTGTTGAGGAGACCATTATGCAGAAGGGCATAACAGGAAATCTGCTTACCTCATAGTACGGCCAAGAGGGAGGGAGAGAGAAACAAAAAGGGGGAGATGAGCAAGTGTAGCACTGAGCTATGAACTCATCTCTCTATTAATGAAGTTGTACTAATATCAACCAAATAGTGCCTCACAATTACCTGTTAGGTAATTCTGTACCTAACAGCAGAACCTTAAATTACCTGAAGTAATAATTGGTGAAACTGAAGAAAGAAATAGACAGTTGAACTACTATAATTGGAGATTTTAGTAATCCACTTTCAGTAATGAAGGGAACAAGTAGACAATAAATAAGGAAATATAAACACTGCGGACCTTAAAGACATCTATAGAACACTACACCCTGTAGTAGCAACATATATCAAGTGCACATGGATCATTTTTGATGGTAGGTTGTATGCTAGGCCATAAAACAGTTCAATCTTAATAAATTTTAAAAGCTATAAAGTATACCTCTAAAAACAGTGGGAAGAAGTCAGAAATCAAGGAAATTTGGATCAATCAAAAATATTATAAATGAACAAATTAAAACAAATATTACAGATAAAACTAACAGATGAAAGAAAAGTCACAAAAAGAAGAAATTAGAAAATACTTTGGGAATCGTGAAACAAAGGCAAAGCACAAGAAAATTTATTTATTATGAGTTAGAGTTGAAACAGTGCTTTGAGTTAAATTTGTAACTGCAAAAATTTGGTTTTTTTTTTTTTTTAAAAAGGATCTTAAATCAGTAACTTTCCACCTCAAGAAAATAAAAATAAAAGAGCACATCTACTCCAAAGCTAATAGGGGGAAGAAAATAGAAATAAATGAACTAGAGAATAGAAAAGAATTAAGAGTACCAAAAGTTGGTTCTTTGAAAAACCAACAAAATTGCTACCTCTTTAGGTATATAATCAAGACAAGACTGAAACAAGAATGAAAGAGAAGACATACACAGATCTTAAGTAAAACTGGATTATTAGGGAATAGCATAAATAGTTGCAGGTCAACAAGCTGTCCTAGATGAACTGTCAAATAATCTAGAAAGATCAAAACATAATTATGTATTTCAACTACGTGAGATCTACACCAGGAATGCAAAATTCTTTGAACACATGTGAAACAGTCTTTGTTCTGTTTCAAAGAATAGAAAAGTACAGAACTACATGGTCATCTCAGTAGGTTCAGAAGAAGCCCTTGACTAAATTCATCACCTTTTGTGATTAAAACATACTTCAATAATTAAGGAACAGAAAATAACTGCCTTGTAGAAAATATTTACAAAAAAGCAAAAACAAAACAACCCCCCTACATTTAGCATTATACTTAATGGTAAAGACTAAATACCTTTCCCTTAAGATTAAGATGAAGACACTCACTTCTGTTCTCACTTCTACTCAAAATTTACTAGAAGCTCAAGCTCAAGAAAGAATTAAAGGCCTCCATATGGAAAAAGGAATAAAACTCTATACAAAGATAACATCATCTCATAAACAGAAAATCCTAACCCACTAAATACTATGAAAAGTAATTAAACTTATCATCATTGTAAGGAGTAAGTTCAATTTAGAGAAATCAGTTGTATTTTCATATACTAACAATGAACAATCTGAAAAAAAAAATTTCCACCAGGCATGGTGGCAAGTACCTGTAACTCCAACTTCAGGTTGATGAGGCAGAAGGATAAATTCAAGGCCAGCCTGAGCAACTTAACCAACATCCTGTCTCAACATCCAAAGAAAAGAGCCAGGGATTTAGCTCAGTGGCATAAGCACCTGCCTGGCAAATGCAAGATCGTGAGTTTGATCTCCAATACCAAAACAACAACAACAAAATCCAAAGAAAAAAAGAGAAAAAGGGGCTTGGGATGGAGCTCAGTGATAGAACACTTGCCTACTATGTGAGGCAGGGGTTCAGTGTACAGTACCATAAGAATAAATCAATAAATATAAGACTTTGAAAAGAAAAGAAATATCACAGAAGAAATTAAACTTAAAGGAAAATACATCTCATGATCATAGTTCAGGGGACTTTATATTGGACTGTCCCCTAAATTGGACATGTATAACACATTTTCTACCAAAATCATAGTTCATTTCTTTACAGAAATTATTAAATTGATGTTAGAACTCATATAGAAACGCAGGGGACTCAGAATAACCAAAACAATCGTGAAAGACAGTTGGAGTAATCAACATTTCTCAATTTTAAAACTTACAAAGATACAGTAATTAAGACAGTATGGTAATAAAATAAACATAGACAATGATCGCTGAAATAGAATTAAGGATTCTAAAATAAACCTTTATATTTCTGCTTAGTAGATTATTGACAAAGCTGCCTAAATGATTGAGTTGGGAAAGAATAGTCTTTTCAGCTTTAATACTGAGTCAACTCAGTGTCCAAATATAAAAGAAAAAAAAAATTGGATACATATCAACCACATACAAAATTAACTTAAAAATGAATTAGAATCCTAAAATAAGAACTAAACTGCAAGACTCAGAATAAAACGTAGGGATAATCCCACTTGATCTTTAATTATGGGATGATTTCAAGACAACACCAAAGACAAGAAAAAATGAAATACAGTGTATTTCACCAAGGTTGAATAAATTGTCTGTTAGAAAGGAGTCATCAAGAAACTAAAAATGAGGTACTGTAGTGCTTCACACTTGCTAGGATAGCTAGAATGGAAATGTCGGTTACTAAGAGATGCTAGCGTTTCCAGGAGAACGTGGCGGACAGATAGCAGCAGCTACGGAGGCTCTCTGAAAGACCCAGCTTAGAATTCAGGAATGGTGCGGAGTAAGGAATCATAAGCAAGTGGAGATATGCCCTGCTGACCCAAGAATGAACTGGGCTGAGAGAAACCAACTGGGAATGCAATCCTGGTGCTACAACAGGAACAGAAAAGCCTCAGTGTGGAAGCTGGAGCCGCGCCGTTGGAAGCCGCGATTTGGGTTTCCCACCACCGCTGCTGCGTCTACATCGGCTCAGCAGGGAGAGAGACACACGAAAGCTCTGAGAACGGGAATCGGTGAACAGAGTTGAAAGCAGGACGGGCAGGGAGCTGTGCATTGACCTGCGGTGAGTGAGAGAAACTGGGACTCTTCCATGGTCTAGGAGACTCCAACAGAGGACATTCTGGGACCAGGCAGACTTGCGGGAACAGAGCGCTGCAGTGACTTCAGTCACATATCTCCCTCTCAAGCGGGATTGGTGAGCAGTGCCTAGCCTACGTGATGCTGCTGGCTGAGACCCAGTAGGCTAGCACAACCCAGGTCCCAGCGCCTGAAGGCAGATTGACCTGGAGGGGCGGGCCCTGCATAGGCTGCCTGGTCTGCAACTTGTTGGTGTGCTGCAGTGGGCAGGAACACCTAGCCGGCACAATTCAATCAGACTGTGGCCAACAGGGAAGGAAGCTGGGCCTCCTATATACACTTGCATATATAAGGAACAAAGAATATGGGAAGAGGCAGCAACAAGAAAGGATCCTCGGCCCCCAATCCTGAGAAAGAGGCAATAGCAGACACAGCACCAATAGATATAAAGCGCTATCTCCAGAGCCTCATAGACAAGTTCAGGAATGAAGTTATTAATGACCTGAAGCTAGACATAAGCAGAATAGTTAGAGAAATGCTAAGCACCACCCAAGAAAAAACAGATGGTGGAATGGAAGAACAGAAAAAGAGGGGAGAATTGTTTGATGGAGAAAATAAGAGAAAGCATAGAATATGTGAAGCAGGTTCAAAGAGATTACCAGGAAACTAAAAACTCTTATCAAAAACTGGCATAACAGCTTGAAAGAAACTAAGGACAGATTATCTGAACTGGAGGGCAGATTTGTAATATGGGAGCATGAAATGAAAAACTTCTTAAAAATAACAAAGAAACAGCAATAATACAAAGACTAGAAGATGATAAGAGGATCTACAACTTAAGAATTAAGAACATAAAAGAAGAGGTAGGGACACAAACAAATGAACTACAAAAGCTACTCACAGAAATAATCCAGGAGAATTTTCCTAATTTAGCAAAAAGTAAAGATACTCAGTTGTATGAAGCATACAGGACCCCAGCCACCTACAACCCAAACAGAGCAACACCCAGGCATATAATAATTAAAATTCCAGAAATCCAATACAAGAACAGAATACTAAAAGCCATCAGAGACAAGAAACAGGTCACTTACAAGGGAACACCCATCAGAATTACAGCAGACTTCTCGGCAAAAACCATCAAATCACGAAGAGCGTGGGGGGAAATAATTCAAGCTTTGAAAGATAATAATTTCCAGCCAAGATTGAGATATCCTGCACAACTATCCCTGGAAATTGATGGAAAAACAAGGTGCTTCCAGGATAAAGAGGAACTAGGGGAATATGCAACCACCAATTCAACTCTACAGAGAATACTGCAAGATATTCTAAAAAAGAAAAATACTAAGAATCCAGAAGTAGCAGCAGAGAGGCCACAATTAATGGAGCAGAAAACAAAATGAAGAAGACAAACTGACAACTAATGACAGAAAAAGAGCTCAACAGAAATGAGGCAGAGAAGATTGGATGATAGGAACAGCTATTTTGGAGAAAATGATGTCTTAAGAGGTAATACTGATTTAGTATCATCTTGTTTTGAAGTCTCATCAAGCTTTTGTTCTTCTGTCTCCATTGGTCTAAACAGGTGGTATCTTATTGGATTTTATTATATATGATACTATAAGCAAAACCTTTTATAGACAAGGAGATTATACAGAAACCATTTTTTATTTTCTGTTAGTTGATTCTAAATAGCCTGTAATACTGTCATTCTCTTGAATGGTTTTACATTGTTTTGATATATTTGATGCTACAGTATACGAAGTTATGCTCAAAGATTTCAAGGAAAGAGACAATATGGTAACTATTTTTATGTCAGGATAATCTTGTGGTGAAACACTATTTTGCTTAAATGGTTATGTTTTGATCTGCGCTGATTTGCTGTTATGCCCTCTTTTATCTCAATCTCCATTTTATTATTTACTTTTTTTATCCTTTTAATTAAGGGAAAAATAAATTTAAAAATAGCAGTATATATTATAGTAACCCACTTTGACTTTCCATTATCTTGATTTAAAGCCCTGTATTGCTCTCACCATCTTGTTTCTGATGTCCCTCTACTCTGTTTTGCTTGATAGTACCAGGTTCGAAAGTTTAGGCAACAGCTGTCAAGATAGTGGGATTCATTATTACACCCATTCTGGTTGACTATTATCTACTTTTGAAGACCTATAATGTCTCCAATTTTTTGGTTTTGTTGGTTTCATTCTTTACTGTTTTGTTCAGTTTTATTATAACTGATGATATAGGCAATTCTTTTTGAGATAGGGGGAGGCATTATGGTAACCATTGTTGATCACCTTGTATTATGTTTTTACATTATCTATTATGTCCACCCTTTTGATTTGACTGACTGTGTTCTGTTATGTCACATTTGGTTCTACTCTCTTCCAAAAAAGTAGTAAGAACTGTGGGAGCAACAAAACCCAAAATGTGTAATTGTCATTGTACAAATGAGAGGAAAAGAAAGTGCTCTAAATAATATAACCGCATGAATATTTAAGTGTATAAGATACACAATGATATTACTGAGTTTTGTTGGATCATTGAACAGAACTGTTTGCAGTCTCACTGTTGGAATGTCCACTTTATAAGCTTTAATTTTGTAACTTGAACAATTATTTCTAAGATGACAATATGTAATCCATTAACTAGTGATTTCCTACTGTTTAGTTTTTTTCTGTAAATCTATATAACTTGTACCCTTTCTCTGCTTTTTTTTCTCCTTAAATAAAATAAAAAAAAAAAAGAAATAACAGATGCTAGCAAGATATGGAAAACATGGAATCCTCATACGCTGCTGGCAAATCCATTTTGGAAAATAGTCCAGCAGTTCTACTGGTGGTTAAATATCCAAGAGAAACACAATGTATTTCCACGCCAAAAAAAAAATTGCACAGCAGCATTCATAATAGATAAAAAGTGGGAGCTTTCAAATGTCCACAAGATAAATGAATGGATGAGCAAAATATTTGTACAATGGAATATTATTTAGGTGTAAACTGAAATGAATTATGTTAGAATATGCATCAGCCTGGATGAACCTGGAAAATATTATGGTAAATGAAAGCAGCCAGCTATGAAAGTCTATAAAAGTCTCTTTGAGATAATGAAAATGTTTTTGAATTGTTATGGTTCTACAATTCTGTGTGTATTCTAAAAAGCACTGGGTTGTACCCTTTATAGAACAAATTTTATAGTATATGGATTATATCAACACAAAATATTTTAAAGTTTACTTGCATTTTAGATGTGCATTTATATCACTTTAATGTGATTGTTAATGAACCAGAAGTTATAATACTGCTGCCATTCTTTCTTTGATAGATGGGTTAAAGTTATATAGTCAATGCCAGCAATAATAGATTATCATTTCTAGGTAAATGGCATTAAATAGTTTATATACTGGCACTGTTTCCTTAAAATGTAAGTACACTGACCTGCTCCAGTCTCCAGAAGCAAAAATAGATTACTAAAAGTATAACTTAAAATATATTTAATTTCTAAGTTGATAATTAACACTGGATGATCTGGAGCCAGATACTACTGAAACTCTTTGTTCATTTAGTTGCTATGTTGACCACATACATTCCTGTACAATAGAAAGCTTACTGTACAGTGACTAATTTGTTAGCAGGTATTCAGAATATACTGACACTTGATTATACCTTTAACATCCCTACATACTATGTGTATTTTCACTAGACAACTGTAAAATGTAAGCTACTAACAGACCAGTGTCTCTAAAGGTGCCTTACTAGACTACAGGCAATTTGAAGTTCAACCTGCCAGTGAAGATTATAGTACTTAGTAAACTGGAACAAATTGGAACATTTGGAGCAAAAACTGTTCAATTTTTTTTTCCTCCTTTTACTCTGAACTATTTATCTCCAGTCCTTTCTTATTTATTGAGACAGGGTTTTGCTAACTTTCCCACTGTAAGCAGTTTTAATTGGCTTTTCTTAAATCTAGATTTCTAGATTTTTAATTCTCTCATATCTTAAACTTATTTTTATGTGTTCAAACATTTAAAATAAGCTTTGGCAAAAATATAGAGAAATTGGAACCTTCATATATCATTGGTAGACTTGTAAGATGATATAGCCACAGGATGAAAGTTTAGGGGTTCCCCCAAACACTTAAACATAAAGTTACCATCTGACCTAGAGATTCTGCTCCAAATAAAATAAGGTTTGTAACCAGGGACAAGAGAATAAAGTAGTATGAATTTTTCATTTGTGATTTCTGAACTTATAAGACCATCTAGGGAAAAATCATTTTGGCTATTTTGAGTGCTTTAGAAAAGGTCTTTACTATTTGACTCTTTACTTGATACCCAGTAGTACTTGTTAATAGTACTTGTTATTTACAGAGTGTCAAAGAAATACTTTTTGAACAAATATAATAACAACAGACATCACTTACTGGTGCTTACTGTGTATGTCAGACCTATGCTGTATGCTTTACCTACCTTTTATTTCCTAATCCTTCAACAGTCCTATGTTGTGATTATTGATCTAATTTTTCAGACTAGGAAAAAAAGACTTAAGTCACTTATACAGAGTTACACATAGCTATCAAATGGTGGAGCATTTGGTTTGGTTTGATTTATGTTTGTTTGTTTGTTTGTTTATGCCAGGACTGGGGATTCAACCCATGGCCTTTAGACTGAGGTTTGCATGTGTGGTGTGTGTGTGTGTGGTGGTGGAGGGGGCTGTTTGACTGGAGATTGAGCCCAAGCTTTTATACTGAGCTATATTCCTACCCCTTTTTTGAGACAGGTCTCATAAATCATTAAATTGCCAAACAGGATTTGAATTTGCAATCCTGCTTTACCCTCCCAGCATGCTGGGATTATTGGCATGTACCACCACACCCAGCTTCAAAATTTTTCCTCTTACTAAATAATGCCTTTTTGATGCTCACCTAAACCCATTCAGATGAAAATAACACTATTTTACATTTATATATTCTTAAATATGTATTCAAAAAATCAGTTAATTATTTTGTAACTAGCCCAGAGGAAACTGCTTGGCAGATGTGTAGAGACAGGAGTAAAAAATGAGATAGGAGTAAAAAAATGAAGACTTTATTTCATTGGACTATAGTAGCTTATATCAGAAGTGAGTACATGAGTTCAGAAGTACCAATTATTAACTGGAATGCCAGAGAATTATAATATTTTGCTCATTACTCTCCTAAGAAGTCAGATGCAAAAAGAGCTAAAATTTTTAGGTTAAATAATGAGCTTTTAAGTTATTTATAGATTTTAATTGTAATGTTTTATTTTTTAAGAATCAGTAAGATATGCCAATATTTCTATCTTTAAATATTCCTTATTTGACTATTAGTAGTATTCCTTATTTGTATTCCTAATAGTATTCCTTATTTGACTATTAACTAATAGTATGTTACATTTCCTAATTCTTTGTTTAGTTTCCCTCTTTATCTTTCTTTGTCTGAATAAATTTGTCTTAGTCTGTTAGGATAACTGAGGTAGCATGTAAAGTGGCTTTCAAACTATAGAATTTTTAGGACTGTTTATATCAAGGTAAATTAGCAGTAAAATAAAGATATTTAGGTCATTTAGTCATATTGACCTGATCGCTTTTATTTATTTATTTATTTATTTATTTATTTTGTCTTTTTCATTTTTATCGGTACCAGGGATTGAAGTCACGACCGCCTGCTTGCAAGGCAGGTGCTTATGCCGCTGAGCTAAATCCCCAGCCCCAACCTGATTGCTTTTAATCATTTTATCCTGTATTCAGGATCTGTTCTGATACTTATTAATCTGCTTTTGGTCCTAGACTTCATTAAGAATGTAATGAATACAGTAAAATTCAAAATTTTCAGTGTCTACAGAGAGCGGTTCACAAATCTGTTAGCCCCTACGTTAAGAACTCTATGTTCTTATGTGGTCCATAGTGCTTTAACTCCATGCTGGCTTTAGGTAATTCAGTAATTCACTACTACTGTCAAATTCTAACACTAATTAGAAAAGGAGTGGAGAAGAGAGAATGGATTCAAGAAGTTTTTGAAGAGCTATGGATTTGTTGAGATTATTGAGAATAAAAATCCTCTGCTTTTGAAATTTTAACTTTGTTTAAAACAATTCTTGAGAGGCTGGGAATTTAGCTCAGTGGCATTAGTGCCTGCCCACAAGCACAAAGTCATGAGTTCAATCCCCAGTACAAAAAAAAAAAAAATAAATAAATAAAACAATTCTTGAATCACAGACAAGATCAAGAAGAAAATAGCAAAAAACAAAAAACAGATAATGAAAATATTTTACATGGCTAAGCTAAGTAAAATCAGTCTTAAACATATGTTTTACTAAAGAGATTGAAAGTATCGAACTAAAAAGACTAGAAAACAATCTAATAGACTTAAGGAAAATCAGAAGAAAGGAAATAATACCAGTTAAAAGTAAAAATTGATCCTTTAAATCTGTTTAACTGACTACTGAAGCCTGTAAACATCACACAGTTATGCTGTGGCAGGTTAATCCTCCATGACACTGCTGTGCTTAGGTAAAACTCTTTGTTGGTGTCTTGCGTGCCATGACTCACAAGATGGCTGTCGTCGATTCTTGCTGTGTTTCTCACTTTTACCCTTTTTCCCACTACCATATCCCCCAATCCCACCCATCCTCCAACCATATGGAACTTTAGAACTTATTTTGATTTAGTGAACATGATAAACTGTTTAGCACATTTCAAGTCCTTGAGCTTTGCAGTTATTCTGTGTCTGAAGGGCCTTCTTTCTATTCGTACATATCTATCTCCTACTCAGTCCTGAAGAATCTACTTAAATTTTATATTCTTTAGAAAGCAAATACATGTAGACATACACACATGTGTTCATGTAATAATATAGATGGTACCTAATTTTAAGGACTCATATCACTTTACTTGTTCCATTATACCACTTCTCTGCAATCAGTATCAAAGAAATGTTTGAACAAGAAGAACAGTAACTGTGGTGCACCATCAGAAATTTAGTTATATTGATTGAAATTATTAAAACATTTCCAAAGCAGCTTTTGCCAGAACAGTAACAGTATGAGATACCATGTATTGGTTAGAATTCTCTAGAGCAGTAGAATCAATAGATTTATACAATCTGTGTGTGTGTGTGTGTGTGTGTGTGTGTGTGGTGATCATAACATATGGTGAATGTTTAAATTTTTAAAAATATAGTATTGCCATTCACTCAGAATACACCCACTGACTTTGAACATACATATCCCATCATTAGTATCTCTTTCTGAAGCAGTTCTGGAAGTTCCCTTTCATGAGACAATCCTGAAAAAGGGATCATCCAAGACTTCCATTGTGTCTTTCATGATTGTCTTGTTTCAAAGTGTGGCCAAAAATACAGTAAATGCTGCTGCTTAATGTCATCCAATGGAAAGACAGGTTTGTTAAAAACATTAGCATGTATCTTCACTGGAATGGCATTGTGTGACTTCTGGCTCTTCCCAAAATCAAAATGACTACAAAAGGTAAACATTTAGACTATGTCTTAGGTACTTTCTTGTCACTGAGACACAATATCTGACACTTATTATTTAAAGCAGGAAAGATTTATTTTGGCTCACAGTTTGTAGAGGTTTCAGTTTTATAGTCAGTTGTCTCCAAGCCAAGGCAGCATGGCAGAAGAGAAGAAGCTTGTGACATGGCAGCCAGGAAATAGCAAAAAGGATAAGATTTACAGTATATAAATATACACCTTACCAGGCCACACCCACAGTGGTCTACCTCATCCTACCAGGCTTTACCTCCCAACATCATACTCCACTATAAACCTATCAGTGGACTAGGAGATTAGAGAAGATGGCGGCTTGGTAGGTTGCTGGGTGGAGAGCCTCTCTGGAAAAACAGCTCAGATGCTGGAATTTGACAACATAGAGAGGGCCGGACAAGCGGAGAGGGACTCTCACGAACCCAGGAGGAAACTGAAGTGAAAAGAAAAATAGGAAGAGGAAAGAAAAATGCAAGTGGAGGGCTGGAGCCCAGTGCACTCACTGAGACAGGTCCGCACTGTGCTGGGAGCGCTGTGGAGTTTGGGGACTCAAGGTTGCACTGAAGCCATAGCCACAGATAATGGGAATTGGTGAGTGTCGGGCCCTTGGCGGGAGGATGTGGTGCAGTGTGTAGTGGAGCCAAGGTGGAGAACTACATTGATTCCCGGTGAGTGCTGGAGATTGGGTCCCACGGCGGGTGTCACTGGCTGGAGGACATCTTGGAGAGGGGAAGAGCCCAGCACCACAGTGGCATCAGTCATCTGCCCCTGGCCCAGAGAGGATTGGTGGGATCTGCTTGGGCTGAACCACGCCCCTGGTTGGGACCCACTAGCCAGGAACGAAACTGTCCCGACCTTGTGACTTCCCACAAAGCACAGGCTAAGTTGCTGAAGGCACTTGCGGGTTGAATGGCTCAGAGGCTAGAGGCTAGCCTGCATCATCCCTGCGTGCACCTTAGATAACAGCAAATTGGAGAGGGCAGCAAAACCCCAGTCAGCACACTTCAGAAAAAATAAGCAATATGGAGAGGGCCAGGGACCTCCAAAACACACCTATCTGAAAGAAACCAGAAACATGACATGAAATAGAAATTTTAAAAAACCTCCAACTGCTGACCCTGGGAAAATAAGCCCAGGAGAGGTAAATACAGAAGAGAACCAGTGCAACCATCATGCAATATTAGCCACATCAGCGGACATAAATACCTTTGTGACCTCATAGATGAACTTAAAACTGAACTTCTAATCCAAGTGAGGCAAGATATAAAAAGATTAATTAAAGAAATGCTAAGCCCCTCCCAAGAAAACACAGATGGAAGAACGGAGGAACCCAGAAAAGGAAGAGAAACGTTTGATGAAGAATATAAATAAAACTTAGAATACATGAAACAGATCCAAAGAGATTACCAGGAAACTAAAACTCCATTGAAAGCTGGCAAAATGCCTTTACAGAAACGAAAGTTAGCCTTTCAAAACTTGAAGAGAGATTTATAGTGTGTGATCATGAAAGAAAAGATCTCTTTAAAAATAACAAGGAACCCGAAAGAAACAATTCAAAGGCTAGAAGACGACAAGAGGATCTATAACTTAAAAATAAAAAACGTGGGGCTGGGGATTTAGCTTAGCAACATAAGTGCCTGCCTTGCAAGCAGGCAGTCATGAGTTTGATCCCCGGTACCAATAAAAAGGAAAAAAAAAGTTTAAAAAAATAAATAAATAACATGAGCGAAGAAGCAGGAGTAACCACAAATGAATTACAAAGACTATTGACAGAAATAGTTAAGGAAAACTTCCCAAGCATAGGAAAAAGAAATGATAGCCAGATGAATGAGGCATACAAAACTCCAGCCACCTACAACCAAAACAGATCTACACCTAGACATACAATAAGATCCCAGAAATCCATGACAAGAACAGAATATTAAAAGCGGCCAGAGAAAAGCAGATCACCTACAAAGGAAAAGATCATCAAAATAACGACAGACTTACCAACACAAACTATCAAATCGAGAAGAGCCTGGGGGGAAATAGTCCAAGCCCTGAAAGAAAATAACCTGCAACCCAGATTGATCTACCCAGGAAAAACTCTCTCTCAAAATTAATGGAGAAATAAGATATTTCCAAGACAAGGAGGAACTGTGGGAGTTCTTGGCCATCAATCCAACCTTACAAAAAATGCTGAAGGACATTCCAGAGAGAGAGAGACAAAAAAATACCAGGATTCTGGCAACAGTAGCAGAGAGGCCTCAATGAATGGGGCAGACAGTGGAAGGAAGGAGTAAAGTGGACAAGTAATAGCAGAAAAATAGAATAGCAGAGGTGAGGCAGAGAAGGTAGGCTATAATCTTTAATATAGATAGCCTTGATACACTAACAAAAAGAAACACAGGCAGAGTAGATTAGGAGGCAGGATCCATCGAGATGCTCTGAATAGGAAATATAACTCAACCTGAAAGAGGGTTAATAAACTGAAAATCAAAAATGAGAAAATGATGCTATATGTGACAGGAAACCAGAGAGAAATAGAAACAACTCATCCAACAGCCACAGATAGATGGGAAGTTATGACACTTTAAGACAGTGTAGAACTACACAGCTGGAAGGAAGGTAAACCTTGTGGCTTTAATAAGGAGTACAGCTCAAGATCAAGCTCAGGGATAAAAAGGTTCAGCAACCCTCAGGTAGATCACGGGTTGACCCCCTAATCTAAAAACTAAAGGAGCTAGTGGGACCCAAAATATACAAAGCATCTTGAGAAGGGGAAAAGGGAGAAATTGCCTTAAAAAGGAAGGCAGAGGACATTATTAATAGTGTATTAGTATTTAAAAGCCATAGTAGTCATCACTCTGTTTAGTTTGATTATATTTTGTTCTGGTCTGTCTACTCATATTAGATTTGAGGGCACAGACAACTATCCCAAAAATAGCAGGTTATACCACGGTAACTATCCTTAATTTTCTATTAACTTAAACTGAATGTTTGATATTGTTGTGTGTAAAGGCATGTTCAACTATTTCAATGAAAAGAGACATGTTAGCTACTGTTGATGTCCAGTTGTTTTGTTGTGAAATGCTGTGTTGCTTGCATTTTCCTGTTCTGATTTGCTTTGTTTCATTCTGTTTTCTTTTGTTCTCTTTAAAATTAAAAAAAAAATCTTAAAAAAAAAACTATCAGTGGACTCATCCAGTGATGCGTATTATACACCCATGATCCAGTCATGTCCCAATAGTCCCATCTATGAGTGCCTGAGGCTTCAGGGAACATTTAAATATAAACCATTTCAGAATGACTTGAGGCAGCCATGACAGCACAAATAAAGACATTCATAAAAGACTTCCAGAAATGCTTTACAACATGTGTTTAAAATACAGTACTTTGAAGGATTAGTAGTGATAATGTCTATACTAATTTTTTAAAATTTTAACATTTACCATATATTTGATCACATACATATGATTACACAAGGAAGTTTCCTAGACTTATGGGAACAGAAATGGGAAAATCTAAAATACCCACCTGTGTGATGGGGAGCTGAAGGATCTAGCACCTACTCAGTATAAGAAGCTGGAGACTGTCAGAACAAGAAGAATAAAGGGTATGTACCAGTCCAAGACCAAAGACCTGGAAGCTCCCTGGAGAGTCAGTGATACGAATCTATGTTGGAAGAGTGACAAGACTGGATACTAACGTCCATAGGCAACAGCAGCAAAAGACACTCCTCAGCCGAATGGACTCTTCAACTCTGCACCAACTTCCTCCTTTCTCTTTTGTTCCATCCAGACTTCAAGCCTGTTGGTTGATACAGTCCACAACTGGGGTAGGTCTCAGTTGTCTAGCCTGCATGCCAGTCATCCCAAAACCACCCACAAACATACCCAGAACTGTGCTTTTACTAATGTTCTAGGCATTTGGTAATCTAGTCACGTTAGTAACGTGCTTTATATTCACAGGACAGAAGACTATATCCCGTGCTATAGGAAGCATCTTAAATTTAGCAAATGGTTAGCTCTTCGGGGAAAACAAATATTTTTGACCCTTCTCCAGATGAATTTGAAGTGCATTTGAGAACTAAATAGAAACAATTAAATTGTCTAAAAATTAGTAGAAAGTAAAACTAGTATGTATCAAATCTAAATCAATGTCGCCCAATGAAATATAATGTAAACCAAATAAATACTTTAAAATTTATTAGTACCCACCTTAAAAACTTTAAAAAAGGCAAAATTCATTTTAATGTCTGATTTAGCCTACTTAGTCCCAAATAATTTTTATGTTTTAAAAGTTAATATGTGGGAGCTGGGGATTTAGCTCAGCGGCATAAGTACCTGCCTTGTAAGCAGGCGATCGTGAGTTCAATCCCTGGTACTGATAAAAAGGAAAAAGACAAAAAAAAAAAAAAAAACTTAATATGTGAATTATAAAAAACAGGCATAAAGGGCAAAAAGCAAAGCCATTTGCAGTTACAAGCAGCTTGGATGGGTTCTTCTAGGTCCTACGTGTACATATACACAAAATGTAGAGATTATACAGTGTGTGTCATACTTTTCTACACATTGTGACTATTCATCAGATCAAAGTACTAAAGCTACAGGAGTATATTTGATATTACCCTAACTAAGTGTGTTAGAAAAGATTGTAATCCTGTCTCTCTTTAACCCAGAATATTATTCCAACATGCAATACATTAAAAAATATTAATTAGGTATTTTACATGTTGGGGTTTTGTACTGAAACCCTTTATAGTATGTATTTTGCACCTACAGCATATCTCATCCAAACAAGCCACATTTCAAGTGGTTGGTAGCTACATATAGTTAGTAGCTGCTAACACTGGACAGCATAACCATAGACAAGATTAAATATAGAACTAATATAAGATAGCACAATAGATATTAACTATAGCAAGATGAGCAGTTAAAATAGGAGAAAATGCTTGGAACATACTGTACTTTTTGTTTTGTTTTGTTTTGTTGTTTTTGTTTGTTTGTGGTTCTTGGTATCAAACTCAGGACTTCACACTTACCAGGCAGGCACTTGTGCCACTGCACTATATCCCTGACTTACAGTATTATTCTTAACATGCAAAGAATTCATTGAAGTTACCAAGAACACTTTTAAGAGTCCAGAAAATAAATGGTGATACCAACTGGCAATTCACACACACACACACACACACACACACACACACACACAAATTAGTATAAGACATAAAAAATAATAAATGCAAGTTTAACTAATGGTGCTAATGTTCACCTCTAATCCTATAAGGCAGGAGAATTTCAGTTCCAGCTTAGCTTGGGTGACTTTACTGAGACCCAGTATCAAAATTGAGGGTTGAGAATGTGGTTCACTATGAAGACCCTGGGTTCAATCCCAGTACCGCTTTTTTTTTTTAAGTGCCAAAGTAGTTAGGAGTATGACTCAGTGGCAGAATGCTTGCCTACCATGCATAAGGCCCTCTGGTACTTGAAGAGAGGATGTGTAAATTTTAAAAGTAGTATAATGTTCTATTATATCTGTCAAAATAGTAAAGACAGACTAATTTTCCAGGTTACACAGAATGTAATGAAAAGGTGCCCTTGAATAGGCCATGAGAAGGACCATAAGCTAATAAAATCCCTGTAAAAGGCAATTTAACAACAGGTACCAGAATTCCTTTACCAGGAATATATCAGACAATACAAAGAGGGGGAAGACTATGTATCAAAATGCATACTTCCAAACTGTTTGTAATAATGGAAAATTTGAAAACTACCTAAATTCTTTACATTAAAAAAATGGTTAAGTAGTTTATATTATAGTATTTTGATGAAACACTTGGAGTAATATAATGTGACAATATGTTTCATAATATTTAAACTTTTTTAAAAGATGCAAAATTGTGTCTAGAATTTAGAGGGGAATATCAGTTCTGTGTAGAACAAGACTAAGAAATGTATGAGAATGTTAACAGTATTATTTTGAGCTGAAAGGACTTCAGACCTTTTTGCCAGTTCTCTGTCTTGGTTTTTCAAATTTCATAAAATTGGTATATATCTTAACTTTATAATAAGTAAACTATTTTAAACAGTGGGATTAGTTTAACACATTGTTGGATGTAATTTAAATACCATACTAATTCAAGTATGCTCACCTCATGTTCTACTTATCCGTTTATACTTCAGGAAAGTACAACTGATTAACTCCCATAAATGATCCAAATATTTTTCAGTTTGACTCCATCTTTGTTTCTAAATGAAGCTTAATGGCTTTGCAGTAAAATTTTGTCACTATCTTTTTTATTCCCTTTATCTCTGAGCCAACTTGGACTTAAAAAGTTAAATAACTTCACAAATCTGCTCTCTTAATAGCAGCACCTAGTATTTTTAAGTGTTAACTTGCTCTTCTGTAGTTTGTGTTAATATTGTTTCCTCCTCATTTTAAGGTTATTCTGGTACAAGTTAACCCAGGGGAAGCTTTTACAATAAGAAGAGAAGATGGACAGTTTCAGTGCATTACAGGTAAGAAAGATAATTTATTATTGTTTGCTGCAAAAACCAAAAATGTATTATATGTAATAATATTTATGCTTAGAGTGTCTTCTTTCCTGCTACAATCACACAAAAGCATGCATTGAATACTTGTATCATTCAACTGTTGCAGTAGCCTCCTCCTTAGACTGTGCCCTGGTTTCTTCATTAATCTTACTAGAGTATTTATTGTTCATGTCACTTTTTGTTGCTAAAAAATCTTTAGTTAGTCTGGTTCAGATTCATTAAGTCTTTCAGAAAGATCTTTCAACTTCTTTCCAACAGTGTTTCCCTGCAGTTTTCCTTAAATCAGCTTTTGCAGTCCCTTGAACCTCTCTCCTGCTATCAGTACTACTTTCCTTATCTAGAATTCTCTTCTTGTTTCCGCCACTCCAGACTATTCAGGACCAACTGTTGTTTGAAGACTGAGCTCAGATCTTAACATTTATAATTTTTTTTTTAATTTCCTTTGGGCAGGATAATTCTTTGTTGTGGGGAGCTGTCCTATGAATTGTAGGATGTGTAACAGAATCACTTGGCCTATGCCCACTAACCACTTCTCTCCCCAGTAGGTGGGCAGGAAGGTACGAAATTGCTGCCAGTTGATATAAATCATTTTCACGTGTGGAGATGAGAGCACTAGAAAAACTCACTGGCTAAAGTAGTCCCTTAATCCTAGCCTTATGACAAGGGAAAATAGACACAAACATGCAGCCCAAGAAGAAAGTGAAGGTAGACGTCCACAGTCAGGGAATGCTAAAGATTGCCAGCAAATCATCAGAAGCTAGGAGAGGTGAATGACCAGATTCTCTCGTGTATCAATTGGAAGGAACCAGTTTTGCTGATGAATTAATATTTGACCTCTAGCCCTCAAAACTGTGAAACAGTAAATTTATTTTAAGCCAAAGGAAAAATCACTACCTTTAGAATTAGAGAACCTGAATTTAATTCCAACTGTGATCCTGCTTATGTTACTTAAGTTCCATAAGTATATTTCTATCAGTAAAATCCTGTCCCTACCAATAACAGTATGCTTCATAGAATAATTGTAAGGGATAGCTAAGATGTATGCAATGTATTGCAAATCAGATTCAGCACATATAAAGTATTCAGTAAATTGTGGTGATGATCACTATGGAGTGATACTTAATAGAAAAGTAATCTTCATCTTCTCTGAAACCTTATTACAACCAGTTATTTTGATATAGATTTACCAAATAGCTATGTTCTTTTAGTATTTCTTCTGATTGTCTTTTTAAAATTATTTAAATTTTGTATTGTTTAACTCACTGGCTAAAGTAGTCCAAGGTAAGGTCCAAGCTCTGAACAGGTAACATTTCTTAGATTTAATTGAAGATCATATCCTCTTCAATTCTTGGCATTGTATATAAGAATTACCTCATAGTTTCTGCTTTAATTTTTGAAGGAGTACAGTAGAGTTAAGGTAACCATATACTTTATCATCCAAACTGGGATACCTGCGGGAGTAAAAGGAGTTTTGTAATTACTCCATGACTACTTAAGGTAAACTGGAGTTTAAAATACTCCTTTTTTTTTTTTTTTTTTTTTGTCTTTTTCCTTTTTTATCGGTACCAGGGATCGAACTCACGACTGCCTGCTTGCAAGCAGGCGCTTATGCCACTGAGCTAAATCCCCAGCCCCTAGATACTCCTTTCTTAACCCAAACTGTCTAGTCTATTTTACCATTAACCTGATTCTTTCCAGGAAAGTAATTTGTCCAGTAATTACAAGTAAGACATTAACTTGTCATTTCAAACTCTGTATGTCTTCAAGTAGGAAATGCCTCTAAATCTTAAATCAATTGTGTGCCAATTAAGGAACTTCACAAATAGGAAGTCTATATGTTGTGAGCATAAAAGACATCAGATGATAGATTTTATAAGCAGTAACATAGTCTTCCCCTTTCTTTACTTGTCAGCTAGGTTTTTGTAAATACAATTCTTTTTTTTTTTTTTTTTTTTTTTTTTTTTTTTTTTGAGGCAGGATCTTAACTATACAGTTCAGTTGAACTCACTGTGTAGCCCAGACCGGCCTTGAATTCATGGCAGTCCTCCTGAGTGCTGGAACAAGCACGTACTATGCCTGGCTTTTATAATCCCACTTTTTATTATGTACCTCATGGAATGTACATTCCTAATGGAGTACAGTATTTTATTTATGTCTTTTAAAATTGTCCATAAATATTATTTGTAACAGAAACATTTTAGTTAATGTATCATTGATATTTTTCGAAAGTATTTTCAGATGAAGTTTCTTACTACTGTTTTAACATGATTTAAAATATAAAAACCGATAATCCTAGTTGGATAACCTGACCCTGAATTGTAACTAGCTTGTATTTCAAAGCTAGTTTATAACTATATTCCATAAAGCTCCTCCTCATAAATCTCTTAAATTGGTTTTACAAGTGGCAGTGACCTCTTCAGTTATGACTAAAGAGCCTATCTGATTTATAATGTGACTATAATACTAACAGTGTATCTCAGTAGTAAGAATTAATTACCATGTGAAGATATTTTTGCACAGAGACATATTGCTTTGCCTTACTGGAAAACAGACTCCTTTCTCCAAGTGACAGATTATCAGAATGGAAACTTTGTTTTAAAATGACTGGGTGGAATTTTTTAAGTACAGGAAAGGATAAAGGAAATGAGGCAGAAAATAAAAAGGGTCTTCTCCTCTTTATTTTTGTCTGTCCAGATGGTATTAGTAAGTAAGGGAGTAGGTTTGAAATATTTGTATGTTCTCACTCCAAGCAATACAAGTCTCATGACTGCTGCTGTTCATTTTTTCCATTCTGCCACCACTGTCATGTAGTAAGTCCTTTGTGGACTAACTCTCGAGTTTGGCAATAAGGAGAAAGTCTCAAAGGAGAAAAATCGCAGGCCAGTAGAGGAAAAATGGCTCTAAGACCATCAAGCCAGAGAACTGTTCTATACTAGCCACTATATCATAATAGAAAATCTATATAGTAAAAGTGATAGAATAGAGATGAATCCAGTGTAAATTAATAAACATTGGAATGACAGATTCCCTTTTAATTGCCTGTAAAAAATTTATAGAAATAAAAAATTATATTTACAGAAAACTTTAGAGCTCTAAATAATCAGCTTTTATTAGAAGTTAAGAACTTTGAGTTACAGCTTGTTATGGGCAGGGCTTGGTACTTTTTTTGTTGTTGTTCTAGCATATTTCCTGGAGAGCCAAATCTTTTTTTCTTTTCTTTCTTTTTTTTTTTTTTTCCTGTGAATTTACTGAGTATGTACTGTGCTAGTTGCTGGGAATTCAAAGGAAAGCGAGGTGCAGTGTTTGCTGTTTAAGAATGCCATGTATAGTAAAGGAAGAAAAATACAAAGTTAATGATATAAGAATATAAAGATGCTTCATAATATGCTAAAGGTATTTTGAGAGCATAGAAGAAGGGGTAGTGTAACATGCAGTGGTTTGAAAGGAAAAAATCCTTCAGGATAAAGCGACATATAGGCTGTATTTAAGGAGCTGTCCACTAGCAGCTGTACAAAGAGTCCCAGTCATTTTAGATAGAGGGAAAGTGTTCGTAAGTAGCTGAAGGAAAGAAGGACTTTAATTATTTAAGTAGCCACAGATATTAGAAGTGCCGAGAAGTTGTGTAAGGGGTCAGTATGACTGGAGATGTGTCTGAAAATGTAGCTATATCTCAAAGTGGTTTGAGCAACAGGCCAAAAAACTGCCTCACCGTCAGTCCTGCAGATTGAGCCCAGGGTTTTTGAATGAGCTATATTCCCAGCCCTTTTTTATTTTTTGAGAAAAGAGTCTCACTAAGTTGCCAAAGCTCTGCTTGAACTTGGTGATCATCTTGCCTCAGCCTTTCAGAGATCTAAAATTGCAAGGATATGGCCCCATGCATGACTTAGCATGCTAAGTACTTTAACTTTATTGTGGGGATTGTGGGGTTTGGAAGAACCTTTGAAGAAGTGTATAAAGAAGAGTTAACATCCAATTTACAGAGGTTTTTTTAAAGCTCAGTGAGACTTCCTGTCCTGTTAATATGTGGTACCTGTCAGCTCAAAAGTCTTTGTAAGTGTTGTTTTCCACCTTCTAAAAGAAAAAAAAAAGAAAAATACAAATGGGAAATAAATTGCTGTACTGTGAACCAAAATCAAAGAGTTTTGAACACTTGTTTTTAAAAAATACATGTTTTATATTAACAATGAAAAAGGATAAAAATAATTTACTTGATATGATCAGTTTGTTTCATACCATTCTGAATTCTCTTAAAAATCTCGTGTTTGTCTTTTTGTAACTCTTTACCTTATTCCACTCTTAATCTTATTCCACTAACAGTTCAGTCCTCTGTTGATCACTTTACATTTGGCTCTTCTCGTTTTTAGGTTTATTTATACTGTCTGATACGGTCTCTGACCTCATTTTTTTGCCATCTTGAGCTACGATTTGTTTTAGCATAGAAATAGCATTAGATTTAAAATGAGAACACTTAGTATCTTGAATCTCTCATATTTTTTTCTATTAAGTGGTATTTTGAAATTGATTTTAAAAACTTGATATTTTATGCTTTTGTGGAAAAGAACTTTGATAAATATGTCAACAAATTGTCTGGAATAAGAGATACTATGAAAACTAAATCGTTTTTGTTTGGCATCTTATACATAAGAATGAAAATGTATTAATGAGTAAATTTTTAGATTTAATATTAATAGAATTGAACTTCTTGATTTTATTTTGCAGAAGGGTAGAAAGAAGCCGGGCGTGGTGGCGCACGTCTGTAATCCCAGCACTCGGGAGGCTGAGGCAGAAGGATTGCCGTGAGTTTGAGGCCAGCCTGGACTACATAGAGAGTTCAGGGCAAGTCTGAAGTACAAAGTGAGGCCCCGTCTCAAAGAGCCACACTATTAAATATACAAAATAAAGAATCCAGCAAGGTTTCTAAATTTCGGTTCTTTAGAGTATCATAGAAGAATATTTCATATAGAATATGTGCTCAATTCTGAAGGTACCCATTGTGGAGCTGGCTCTCCTGATGATAAATTGCTACCCTCCTTTAGATACTATCTGTTCAGTGAAGCTCATGCTTCAGTTTTGTTCCCCCCTTAGCCCTTAGTGTACATGCAGAAATGAATGAAGCCAGATACTGTTTTACAAATATTTGTAGCCCCAGTGCCTTTCACTATGCCTGACATCTAGAGGACATACAATAAATGTTTGAGTTGAATGAAGGAAAAAAAAATAATATTTCTTGAGCATTTCTGTGTGTCAGTAAATGGAATCTTGATAGCTAAACACTAGGTAGACTTTATCAAACAGTAGGTAGACTTTATTTTTCTTTTCTATGACATGTCAAAATAAATTAGTGGAGTTAAAGAATAAAACTTATTATTAGTGGTTTTGCATTATTGTGGTACTTCTATTTTGATGTGATTCCATGCTTCTACATGCAGGAGAGAAAACTACCAAAAGCAAATAAGAATATATAGACCAGCTGTGCCTGAATAGGGTTTGTATGCTCTGGACTCTTAAAGAAAAAATATGTTATTTAATTTTATTAATGGTCAGTCACTAAGCACATGTTCCAGGGGTTTAAATTAAAACTTTTGTATTTATTGTTACATAGTTTAAATTAAGCAATTTGGTCATTATATTATTATTGCTTGTTTATTTAGAGATTGTTATGTAGATATTGGAACATAATTTTGCCACAGAGATTATTAGACCATACTTTTTTGGAACTGTTGTTTATATATAGAACCATAGAACCCAAAACCTGTTTCAGATATACAGTCTCTAAATAATTCAGTCACAGATTAACCAGATTTATATGATAATTTATTTTGTAGCATGAATGCCACAGTTGTGTTTCAGCAAAATAAAACCATAAAAGCAACAATAACGACTAAGCAAGCACTCTAGCTCCTCAGGCTGGACAGACTTTTATATCTTTATAAATAAGCATCACTTTGTCTTTTAGCTAAAATCAAGTATCTCTATGGAAAAATAAAGTAAGATTTGCTGATTGCAGAATACAGGGAATTAAAAAAATAAATTAAAATTTTTTAAAATACAGGGTTTTTTTTTTTTCTTATGTTGCTAGAATAGTTTTTTCTTATGCTGTGTTATCTAGGACTGCATTGTCAAGGACCCTCTTTCAGAGCATGTTTAATGAACAACTTTGACAAAAACAAAGGACATTTATGAAACTTTTAAGTGACAAGTTACAAAGAATAAATAAATGTCAAGCTCAAAAAATCATAATATATTGAAATAAGTTAATAGAATGAAATTTAATAAAAGTAAATATAAAGTTCTACTTTTGATTTAAAAAGTTCATTGCACTTGTACTATTAAGATCTGTACCAAAAAATTTAAAAAGAAAAGATCTGCATCAGAGTTCTTTTTTGAAACTGACTCTTGTCTATTAAGCACAATAGGAGTTCATTAAGATTTACTTTCTGCAGTTTAGTTCTGAAGCCATCAGGTGGGAGGGGAATGTAGGCATTGTACTGTGGGAGCAGGGGAGACAAGCTCTGGGGTCCCCAAAGTGAGATTTAGAGCTCAAACTGGGTGAGAAGTGCATCATAGGGAATAACCCAGTTTTGGCAGTCAGAACCCAAGCAGGGAACTGACACAAAGGAAAGTAGCCTAGTACAGAAAACTTGTCTGAAGAGACGGGGAAGGATGTCCACAAGAAAGGGGCATCATGGTACATGGTATAAGAACCTAAGCAGGATGGGGAAACTATTGACAATAGAATAGTCAGCATGAAGAATCAGAGCTCAGGCAAGAGTGAAAAGGCCGTCAATGAAAAGATTAGCCTGACACAGGTTTTAAGAAACCCCAGCATCAGGTCAGACCTTCCATGTACTGAGATTGTCTTGGAATAGAAGGTTAGAGCTTAAATAAGATTTGCAGGGGAGGGAATCACAAAGAAATGTTCTGATTAGTAAATCACCATTAATGCCGTGATTGTATTCCTGCACATTCTCCACCAAGAAATCAGCATTACTTGCTTCCAGCACAGACACCAGCCAGAAATGCATAAGCTACCTGTCAGCACCTGTGGGAGTGATGATCTTTACTTCACACCATAGTGTCTCGTCAAACACAGAGGAGCTTCAGACCTACTCACTGAAACAAATGACAGAATTCACTATTGTGCAGAAGACTTTGTTTTATAAATAGAACTCATTTATTTTAGTAGAACTAGAGTTAAATCTGAGTCATCTATTGAATTTAATTTGCAAGAGAGAAATAATATCTTGAATTGCAAAAATAGAAATATAAGTTCAGTGCACGTGTATAGTATATGCATGTTAGATGCTATTTTGTTAAGATTTTAAAAGTATTGACAAACTGAAGTTGTCCCAAAGGAGATAACCAGGAGAACATAGAAGTATGAAGTCATTCCTGTGAAAGATAAGAAATACCTGAAGAATTTTTAACCTACAAAACAGAATAGTATCTTACTTGGAAGATATTATTCTTTGTACCTTTTTGGGATAGCATTTAGACCAAGGGATAAGAATAATAAGGTAGCAGATTTTTACCTAGGGAAGAACTGTTCAACAGTTGTAACAGTACACCTATGAAGCTGTTATTTTTATACCTGAGTCTTGCCATTATATGTGTTCATGCACTGGTTTGATGACACTATAAGTCAGTTCTTGCATAGAAAGAGAAATTTGATTAGGTGAATTCCAGTATTCATTCTAACTAAAGATTCTTTGATTCCTGAATAATCTGTGAATTAAACTGAGGTCACTTTAGTTTATTCTGGGAATGAGTGCTTTATATGGGAATCTTAAATCTAGTAAATATACCTGTACACAGTCACATTTCATAAAGTAATTGAGCTAGTGAATGGTTATGGCTCATAATAGACCTATAGTATCTTTTCATCTCAGGTCATCTACTAAAATAATGCCTATTGTTTAGCAGGCATTGTTGATTAAGTTAGAATGAACTGCTAAAATATTTTAAGTATATTGACATATATTTGTTTGCTTTGCCAACTATCATATACTAAAACCAGACTTTTATATTTAAGGATATTTTAATGCCTCAAAATCTTAAACACAAGTACTAGTTAAGATTGTACAGTTATGGAAATGTTAATTTAAGGATGTAGATAGTGAGCTGTAGATATCACCTAGATAGTGAACATTTAACAAAAAATCCCGGATTTCTGCTTACTTTCTTATGGTTTGACTTTTACAAATAGAAGAAATAGCCAGGCTCAGTGGCTCAGGCTTGTAATCCCAGGACTCGGGAGACTGAGGCAGGAGGAGGATCATTGCAAGTTCAAGACCAGCCTGAACTACACAGCGAGATCCTGTCTCAAAAAGACAAAAAAAAAAAAAAAAAATAGAAGAAATGTCAAGGTGAATTCAAGTTTATTGAGAGGTATCACCTTTGTTTTCTCACACATCACCTTACTTAGAGAATCTAAGAACATAATTAACAATCCCAGAATATGCTGATCGTGAGCCCTTTTACCCACCAAAGTGAGAATGCTATTGAGATCCACCTTTAGGTTCTGTTGCTTTCCCTTTTGCTTCCAAGTTAGCTCAGTCTGCTTCTCAGCACTTGTTGATGTGTTTATTTTCTTATGTTGCTGTTGTATGGCTTTCTGCTCTGGAGTTTGTTTGGCCCTTCTGTTGTCCTTTTATTAAAGAATGAACCAACACTGTTATTCCTGTGGCAATTATTGTCAACCCTTCTGTTCCCAGTTTCATTCTTTTTAAGGCAACTGCTATTTATCTGTGCTTTTTACTCTTATATATCTCTTTAGTACCTGATCCTGGCTTTCTCTTCCATTACAGTGATTTAGGAAAGGAAGGGAAGGTTTGTCCATTTTTTTGTGTGTCTGTATTCTGGGATCACGAGTATAACCATTTAACCATTCTTCTTCCCCACAGTTAGTCAACTCTTTCAAATTTACAGTCTCCTTTGAAAAGCATTTTTTTGGAGACATCCCCTAAGTGGAACCATTTGGGTGTGTAATATAGTATTTTGTTTAATGCTTATGAGCCCTTTGCCCATTAATCTCAACTGTATTTCATCAGAGTGAATTATTTCCTAGTGCAGATGTTGACGCTTCTGGGCCATCTATTATAATCTAGTCTGAATCCTGATACCCAAAAGACCTGTTGGAAACACTCTTTTCTCATGATGTTTTCATAAAGGAAAGGAAAGAAATGGAGAGTCACAATTTGAGTAGGACTTCTAGTAAATCATGAGGAGTTAACCCCTAAAACACTTCAGTCCCATAACTCTTGTTACATATAGCAGGACTTTGATATTAAACACATCTCTGAAATTTATCAGTAATTAAATCTGTTGTATAAAATGGTCACTGCTTTTTGCTATAATTATCATAACTAGAAGTCTGAAATATATGTGTAGTTTTTCTAAGTTCATGCCATTAAAGATATAACAGAATATATGAAGAAAGTATAAATCTGGAACTAAGTTGACAGACCTGTATTCTAGAACCAACAAGTGGGAATTACAGGGAAAAGAAAAGGTTTTAGTTCAGCATGAATATAAACTTTACCATAAACAAAGCTAACAAGTGAATTAAAGAGTAGAGAGTTTACCATCCATCTTTGTAGGTAGTAATGCATGTGCTGCTTCTTCATTTGATAATGCTATTATACACTTGATCTTATCCAAAAGGCCGGAAACAATTGATAATGATTTTATAGAGAATATTCAGTTCCTTTTGAGTGAATGGTTAAAGTTGATATCTTTTAAGATTCAAGAGCTTAAAATGCTATAGCTCTATAATCTTGGATAGATTAAATTCTGGGCATTGTTTTGCACATATATGAGATGAGGATGGGCAAGTGCAAATCAGATTCTAAGCTCGCACAAGCCCTCAAATTTTTATGCTTAAATGTAATGATTATACTATATCTTAAATTTTTTATAATAGAGATCAATATTCTGAAGAATTTTTTTGTCTTTTGTCCCCTGACTTCCCATTACTATAAATCTGACTAAACTAAAAACTTTAAATTCTACTGAAACTGTACTGCTTAAACCAGTATGTAAATAGATTCTCATTCCTACATGAGCAGGCATTATTAACATTTTTACAATCTTAACTGCCCTTAGAAAATGCCTTAAATTTAGCTAACTTTTCAGACTGGTAAAAATCACACTGTTTTTAAATTGTTGCCCTTAAAATTTCCCCTTCTTCGATGAAAAGTTCCATTATAATGGCTCAAAATAGTAGTTTGAATACTTTAATGAGCCTTGTTTGTGAAGATGAATCATAACAGAGCATCCATTCATAAATTCAGCCTATTTCCGTTTAAAATGGTTGTGACGCATCCTGAGTACATGCAGTAATAGTACCAGGTTGTCCTTGTAAGCTATTGAATATTACTTTCCAAGAGAAATTGTGTTATATATGACTTAGTTAAAAGACATTTGTAGTGTTTATGTTATAAAGGAAAATATAGACAAATGTAGTTTGTCCTTATTCATCAATTCTTCATGTTCATAATGAGTAAAATAGTACCTTAAGGTTTTTTGTCTTAGGGGTAGAAACTCCAAAAAAGTCTAAGCTAGGTTAAATTAGTCAAAGCTGGGTGAAATAAATCAGAAAATCTAAATTAAAATATTTTTAATTAGTGATTGCAAAAGGAAATTAAGACCCAGAAATGTGAATGTGTTAAACAGCTTATGTTAGCTTTTCAGTAAATGTTTATAAACTCTTGCATTCTAGCACAGTTTATATTGATAAATGACTGAAATGGACACACTAGAAAGTAAGCGTTTTTCTGAACTGGAAATGTTTTTGTTTTGTTTTCCTATTCATAATCATTCTTTTTTTTTTAAAGTAGTACTTCAGGCAGAAATGCAAATATAAAATATAGCTCTCTCCTTTTTTCATGACACTAATTTCCCTTACAAGAACGAAGCCACGCTGGGGATTTAGCTCAGCGGCATAAGCACCTGCCTTGCAAGCAGGTGGTCATAAGTTCGAGCCCCAGTACCGATAAAAAATGAAAAAGCCAAAAAAAAAAAAAATTCTCTAGGTAAGAACGAAGCCACGTTACAAAAGTTTAGATAACAAATGGGAAAAAAGAATAGGAAGTAGATTGACTTTACCATGAAAAAATAATGAAGAGATTCGATCATTTTAAAGGCAAAAAAGGAAAAATGAATTTTAAAGTTGAAGTGCTAAAATTATCCTTCTGAAGAAGAATTTATACTAAGAATTCCGAGGTATTCCATGTCAAGGGAGGTTTGTCTGTCTTGATTTTAAAAGTTGTCTTTTGAATATATAATACTAAACAGTTGTAAAAATAACTTTAAAAGAAAATGATAAAATATTTTTGAAGGGTTTGCTTATTTTTTTAAATTAAATTACCATCCATGTAGTTATTTTTTTATGTACAATTAGTTGTTGTATACTAAAAATTGAAATTTGGATATCTTTCATATTTTTTATAGAAGAAAGGTTATTTGACCTGGTGTATATCCTCCTTATTGAAACATGATTCTGTTTTCTTTTACAGTTTTTATACTTTGTTCTTTTGTTGTACCACACTGGTAGCTCTTCAGTTTTTTGTTTTGTTTTTGTTTTTGTTTTTGATGTGTATTAAAATTTAGCTTCAAAAGTATACAGCATGTAAGTGATTTAAGCTAACCACAAAAGAGCTGATATTACGTGATTTCACTCATATGAGATACTAAAAATAATCAAACTGTAATACATACAGAATGTACAATGTCAGACACTAAGAGCAGGAGAGAAGTATGAATGGAGAGTTTTTATTTAATGAATCAGTTTTAGTTCTGGAGATAGATAGTGATGATGATTGTACAACACTGTAACTATACTTGCTACTGACGTGGTAAATTTTAGCACAATTTAAAAAAAGAAAGGAAAAAAATGCAAGTGATGGAGATTAGAAGCTAGAGCTTAAATACTGTGGTAAATAAGAGTTGTAAGTGACCCCCCAGATTATTTGCTCTATTGTACATACTACATCATCTTCAGAACTATGAATATAATGAATTTTACTCATATATTTGGGCCACATTATATGGTACAGTTCACTTTTAAGAGAGATTGTCTGGAGTAATCATTGTGTTATCAAGATGGGGCTCTGCTGTAAGCAAAAAGCATGAGGAAGTACAACAAATGTTAGTTTTCTTGCTGGTTTCATAGATTGTTTGGGCTCTAGAAGATGATTGTGGCCTGTAGCCTATGGCTAACAGCTAGCAAGGAAATGGTGGCCTCAGTTCTACAGTCGCAATACCGAATTTTTACACAACTACACGTAACAGCCTCCAACTTCCAGAGGAGACCCCAACCTGACACTTCAATTTCTTCCTTGCAAGGCTCTGACCAGAAAAAGCAGGCTAGGCCAGAATTCTGAACTGCAACACTATTAACTAATGAAAGGATATGTTTTGTGGCCAGTATGTTTTTGGTAATTATTATATAACAATAGAAAACTAAAATAACATGAACTTTTTTTCCCTCACACACACTGTAGTTCAAAAGTAGGCATTAGTGCTTTATAGTTTCTCTGCTCTATAGGTCATACAGATTACCCAGTTTGCTTGTATCATGGTTTGCCACACCTAGATTACCTTTTCTGCATAATCCACGATATCCTTTTCTCAAATGAATGGAAAAAAGATAAATATCTATCTTTTTTCTTTACAGAAACACTCTGGAGAGTACCTGGATCATTCTTCTCACATTCTTATTGTCTATAGCTTAGTTAACCAAGTGATCCTGAGGTTCAGAGGTGAATTTGTGAATAGAGTTCTTAGTTGAGAGTTAATTGTTTTCAGCTCTGTAATAACAAGACACTCTAGTTTCCAGTATATAGTGTTGAATAGCTTTGCAGTGCATATGTTAAACTATTTCAGGAAGAAAGCACATAATTGGAAGTAACTACCCATTATTGAGTTCCAAGTAAAACATGATCTTAAGTAATATATGCTTGAGAAGTGACTGCAAAGTAATGTGTAATCTGTTGCCAGACCGCTTTAATTAGGTCCCAGCTGAACTATAGTAACTAGTACTCTGGGCAAATTATTAACCTGTATCTCAGTTTCCTTGTATATACAATGAAGAAAGTAGCTGTCTCACTGGGTTGTTGGGGAGGATTAAATAGATTAATTAGATGAACAATGCATGCAGCAGTAACTGGTACATTGTTTTTCAGTAACCTTTAGGTAGTTTCATATACTGATTAAGTTAGAATCATTCTCTCCCCCCCTTTTCCCATTACTTGAGAATCTTTTAAGTCAGTCTTTTTTATTAGTAATGACTAAATACTGAAATAAAGACAACTTTATTACTGTATTTCAAAAACAATAAACAGTTACTGTACGTTTCTGTATGCATGGGGTGCTTGGAGAGGGGAAGAAAGTCTTAAGAGACAAAGAATACACTGCTATTTATTCATGACTTTGTACCATATTCACTTGAGAAAGGCTGATGTGAATGCAGACACCTATATGTTTAAATATTAACTGATTTGAAGATATCTTGGTGCAGGTAAAAATTGTTATTTAGAAATCAAAAAGCTCTTCATTTGAATTCCAGATCCACCAGTACCTAGCTATGAGACTTTTATGAATCTTAGTTTTCTTTTCACTCCTGTAATGTTAAATAAAATTCATGCAATGGACACAGCATAATTCTGGCAGACAGCAAACACACAATGACATTATTACAGTTAAACTATAAGCCCCCCCTATAAAAACAACAATATAAACTCATACGAGTGGTCAGAAAGATTTTCAAAATAGATGTAAGTAGTAGGGGCTTTTTAGGGATTAAAACAACTCAGAAGGCTCTGTGTGTGTGTGTGTGTGTGTGTGTGTGTGTGTGTGTGTGTGTGTGTACACATGTCTGTGATTACATGTGCTTGCTTTTGAGTGATTATTTCAAGAAAGAACAACAGGAGCGAAAATAGAAAGGAATCTCTGCAGGAAATACTCTAGGGCATGTGCGCTGCAGCCAGGTGTTCATATCTCTAAAGAGTTTGTCATTACTCTTTTAGGGTATCTATCAAGCCTGCGATATCTAGAGAAAGAGATTTCTTGGACTAAAGCTGGAAGTATTAGAGCTAGGTGAGGAAGCACTTAGAAAATGAGACTAAGGAGATCTGGGGTGCCCTCACTGGCCTCTCTGCGTGTCTGGAGGACTCTGGATTTCTGCGCCCAGACTGCTGGAGTTCCCTCAGGCTTCCAGGTGCAGTGAAGGAGAGAGGTGGGTTTGAGGCTTCCACATCAGCCTCCCCATTGCCGGCTTCATTTGGAGACCTGCTGAGCTCCCGATAGGTGGGCTGGCCCACACTACCAGCCTAGCCCAGCCTGTTTAGCTGCCGCGCCTGGCCATAGGTCTGCAGAGGAGGAGCTGGGCAGATCTGGGGTGCCCTCACTGGCCTCTCTGCGTGTCTGGAGGACTCTGGATTTCTGCGCCCAGTCTGCTGGAGTTCCCTCAGGCTTCCAGGTGCAGTGAAGGGGAGAGGTGGGTTTGAGGCTTCCACATCAGCCTCCCCATTCCCGGCTTCATTTGGAGACCTGCTGAGCTCCCGATAGGTGGGCTGGCCCACACTACCAGCCTAGCCCAGCCTGTTTAGCTGCCGCGCCTGGCCATAGGTCTGCAGAGGAGGAGCTGGGCAGATCTGGGGTGCCCTCACCGGCCTCTCTGCGTGTCTGGAGGACTGTGGATATCTCTGCAACCAGGGAGGGTCCACAGGTTCCTGAAGCACTGCGGCCTGTGGTGAGTACCCTAACCCGGCTGCGATTGAAGAACTGTGGAGCTTCCAGGGGCAGGTGGGCGCACAGTGTCCCTGAGGCCCAGCTTGTCTGGAACTGCGGAGTTCTGAGCAGGCAGAGGAGGGCCACTGGTTCTGTAGGCCTAATGGCTTGGAGTAGCGCGGTGCCAGAGTCCCAGTAGCTCCAAACATAGAAGGGGATTTTCAACAGATCCTGAGGAAGCTTTCAAATAACACTTGAAACACAGAAATATAGGAAAATGACAAAACGAAAGACCAAATTACAACCTCAAACCTCCAGCCCATCTCAAGAAACCCTAGGAGTGATGTATATAGAAGAAAATATATCCCATCCACCTCATATATCGGACACAATAGCCACTGAAATTGACAAGCAACTCCAGGAAGCTTTAAAGAAATTCAAACTCGAAATAATCTCCCAGATAAAAGAAGAAATGATAAAAGAAATGAAAGAGATTCTAAATATATCTAAAGAAAACACAGATAAAAAATTGGAGGAACTAAACAAAAAGATAGAATCCCTAGAAGAGCAATATAAGAAACAAACAGAATACATAATGCAGATGCACAGAGATATACAGGAAATAAAAAACTCCACTGAAAGTTGTAAAAACCGCCTTAATGAAAGTGAAGATAGAATTTCAGACCTTGAAGACAGGATTGCAGCTAGTGAACAGGAAAGGAAAGATCTTTTGAAAATAACAAGGAACCAGGAAACAACAATTCAACAACTGCAAGACGATGCAAAGAAGAATAACATAAGAATGATAGGGATTAATGAAAGAGAGGGAGACAACATGAAGGATGTCAGGAGGATATTTAGAGAAGTAATAGCTGAAAATTTCCCAAGCATGAGATCAGAAAATGACATCAGGATCAGTGAAGCATATAGAACTCCAAACAGTCATAACCAAAATAAAACTACACCCAGACATATAATAGTCACCATCCCAGAAATCCAACACAAGAATAGATTATTAAAAGCTTTCAGAGAGAAAAGACAAATCACTTATAAAGGAAAACCTATCAGAATCACAGCAGACTTCTCAGCACAAAAAATAAAGTCAAGAAGAGCATGGAGTGAAGTATTCCAGATCCTAAAGCAAAATGATTTCCAACCAAGACTGATATATCCTGCAAAACTATCATTCAAAATAGATGGTGCAATACGATACTTCCATGACAAAGAACAGCTGAAGAACTTCATGAACACCAAACCAACCCTGCAAAAAATATTGAAAGACAGTTTAGATACACAAAGGAAAAAACCACTAAGCAAAGCAAATAATTAAACAGAACCGAAAGATAAAGATGCAACAGCAGAGAGATAACATTCCTACAATAAACCAGCATTTAACAGTAATAACCATTAATGTAAATGGTCTCAATGCACCAATCAAAAGAAACAGACTAGCAGAATGGATCAAGAAACAAAATCCAACCATATGCTGTTTACAGGAAACCCATCTAACCCAGAAAGATACTCACAGACTGAAAGTCAAAGGATGGAAAACAATTCTTCATGCAGCAGGAATCCAAAAAAAGGCAGGAGTAGCCATTCTGTTTGCAGACAACGTGAACTTTAAACCAACAATGACCATAAAGGACAAAGAAGGTCACTACATACTCGTAAGGGGAAAACTCCAAGAGGAAGAGATAACTATCTTAAATATATACGCACCAAACTCCAGAGCACCCAGTTATATAAAACAATTATTAACAGAAATGAAAACTCAAATTATCAGTAACACAATTGTAACAGGAGACCTTAATACACCACTGACACCAAGGGACAGATCAACCAGACAGAAAATGAGCAAAGAAATAACAGAACTGAATCACACCTGTGAACAAATGGGTTTGATAGACATATACAGAATGTTCCACCCAACATCAGAATACACATTCTTCTCAGCAGTACATGGATCATTTTCTAAAATAGACCATATATTAGCTCACAGAACATATTTAAGCAAATGCAAAAGAGTTGAAATCATCCCTTGCATATTATCGGATCATAGCGCTCTGAAATTAGAAATTAATGACAAAGGATACTGCAAAAATTCCGCAAACACATGGAAACTAAATAACACACTCTTGAGTAATCAGTGGGTCACAGAAGAAATTAAAGAAGAAATTAAACAATACCTAAAAGAAAATGAAAATGCAGATACAACTTACCGGAATCTGTGGGATGCAATGAAAGCCGTTCTGAGAGGAAAATTTATTGCACTGAGTTCCCACATCAGGAAAACAGAACGAATACAAATAAATAACTTGATGCTACACCTCAAACAGCTAGAAAAAGAAGAGCAAGTCAAGCCCAAAGCCAAAAGAAGAGAGCAAATTATAAAAATCAGAGCAGAAATCAATGCAATAGAGACTAAGAAAACAATCCAAAGAATCAACGAATCAAAGAGTTGGTTCTTTGAAAGAATAAATAAAATCGATAAGCCCCTAGCCAACCTTATTAAAAAAAGGAAAGAAAAAGCTCAAATTCATGCAATAAGAAATGAAAAAGGAGAAATCACTACAGACCCAATCGAAATACAGAGGATCATCAACACCTATTTCGAAAACCTCTACTCTCAAAAGTTTGATAACACAGAAGAAATAGACAGATTCTTAGAAGCATATGAAGTACCAAAGCTAGATCAAGAGGATATAAAACTGTTGAATAACCCAGTCTCTGCTAATGAAATTGAGAATGTAATTGGGTCCTTGCCCACCAAGAAGAGCCCAGGCCCAGATGGATTCACTGCAGAATTCTACAAGAAATATAAAGAAGACCTAATGCCGACACTCCTCAAACTATTCAATGAAATTGAAAGGGAAGCAATCCTTCCTAAGTCATTCCTGGAAGCAAATATTACTCTAGTACCAAAACCTGAGAAAGACCCAACTATAAAAGAGAACTATAGACCAATCTCCCTAATGAACACAGATGCAAAAATCCTCAATAAAATATTGGCAAATAGGATGCAGCAATCATCAAGAAGATTATACACCATGACCAAGTGGGATTCATCCCAGGAATGCAAGGATGGTTCAACATACGCAAATCAATAAATGTAATCCACCATATCAATAAAGCCAAAAATAAGAATCACATGATCATCTCTATAGATGCAGAAAAAGCCTTCGATAAGGTCCAACACTTATTCATGATAAGAACTTTACAGAAAATTGGAATAAATGGTCTATACCTCAATATAATAAAGGCCATTTATGACAAACCAACAGCCAGCATCATACTAAATGGCCAAAAATTGAAAGCCTTTACTTTAAAATCGGGTACAAGACAAGGATGTCCTTTATCACCACTCCTACTTAATATAGTACTGGAAGTACTAGCCAGAGCAATTAGGCAAGAAAGAGAAATAAAAGGGGTAAAGATAGGAAAAGAAGAAGTTAAATTATCATTGTTTGCAGATGACATGATACTCTACATAGAAGACCCCCTAAACTCCATTGAAATACTCTTAGATACAATAAATAAATTCAGTAATGTGGCTGGATACAAAATCAATACTCAGAAATCAATAGCATTCCTATGCACGAACAACAAAATTACAGAGAGGGAAATAAGAGAAACTGGACTATTCACATTAGCAAGCAAAAAAATGAAATATTTAGGAATTACTCTTACGAAAGAAGTGAAAGACTTATACAGTGAAAATTATAATACACTGAAAAAGGAAATTGAAGATGATCTCAGAAAATGGAAAGACATCCCTTGCTCATGGATAGGAAGAACAAACATTGTGAAAATGGCCATTCTCCCAAAACTGTTATACAGATTCAATGCAATCCCAATAGAAATACCATCAACATACCTTATAGATCTAGAGAAATCACTCCTAAATTTCATCTGGAACCAGAAGAGACCTAGAATCGCAAAGGCAATTCTAAGCAGCAAAGACAAAGCAGGAGGCATCACAATCCCTGACTTGAAGTTATACTACAAAGCAACAGTAGTAAAATCAACATGGTATTGGAATCAAAACAGAGCTGAAGATCAGTGGAATAGATTAGAAGATACAATCACAACTACGAACACACTCAACCACCTTATTTTTGATAAAGGAGCCAAGCAGGTTCACTGGAAGAACGACAGTCTCTTTAATAAATGGTGCTGGAAAAACTGGCTCTCCATTTGCCGAAAACTAAAGCTAGACCCATGTCTATCACCATGTACTAAATTAAAATCTAAATGGGTCAAAGATCTGAATATTAAAACAGAAACACTAAATGTATTGGAAGACAAAATAGGTAGAAACCTTGGAGACATAGGAGTAGGTAAAGAATTCATGAACAGGACTCAAACCGCACGGGAAATACTTCCCAGAATCAATAACTGGGACCACTTCTTATTAAAAAGTTTCTGCATGTCAAAAGAAATCTCCAGCATAGTGAAAAGAAAACCCACAAACTGGGAAAAGATTTTAGTGAACTCTCTCTCGGACAAGGGCCTCTTGTCTAAAACATACAAAGAATTAAAGAAACTCAGACCTCCGAAATTCAAAGATCCAATCCAAAAATGGGCATCTGAGATGAATATGCAATTCTCAGATGAAGAAATGCAAATGGCAAATAAATACATGAAAAAATGCTCATCATCATTGGTCATTAGAGAAATGCAAATTAAAACCACACTGAGATACCATCTCACTCCTGAAAGAATGGCCAGGATCAAGAAAACCGACAACAAATGCTGGAGAGGCTGTGGGGAAAAAGGAACTCTCCTGCACTGCTGGTGGGAGTGTAGACTGGTACAGCCTTTGTGGAGATCTGTCTGGAGATTTCTCAAAAAGTTGGGACTGGAAATCCCATTTATTCCAGCTATTCCACTTCTAGGCATATTCCCAGAAGAACTGAAAGCATCATACCACAGTGATATATGTGCACCTATGTTTATAGCAGCACAATTTGTAATCGCCAGATCTTGGAAACAACCCAAGTGCCCATCAACTGAGGAATGGATAAAAAAGTTGTGGTATTTCTATACAATGGAGTATTATTCAGCTATAAAGAAGGATCACATTGAGATATTTATCAATAAATGGGCGCAGCTTGAGACCATACTCATAAGTGAAATAAATCAATCTCGCATGTGTGAATACCGAATAGTTTCCCTAATGTAAGTAATGATTCAAATATATAAAAATATGTGGTAATCATGATTCCCCATTAGGTGGCCTTGAAGCCTTATAAAGTTTTCACTCATTAATTAGAAAGGCTTTATTCTGGGCTTCTTGATATGAAAATATTTGAAGCTAGAGTATATGAAGTTTTACCCAAATATTTCAAGGAAAAAGACACTATGGTAACTACTATTAAGTCAGGTTATAAGGTGGTGAAGTACTAGGTTATTGAAACAGTCATGCTGTGACCTCTATTGTTATATTGTTATGTCCTGTTTTATCTCAATCTCCCCCTTATTGTTTCAAAAAAAATTATTTAGTCATTTCTTATGTTTGTCTTAATTAAAGAAAAAATTCAAAAAAATTAGGATATATAAACAGTAACTCTTTTCGATTTCCTATTAACTTGTTTTGAAGTCCTGTAGTACTCCCACGATCTTGTTTTGACTGATTAGACTCTGTTCCATTCTATATGATAGTATCAAGTTTGAAGACATAGGCAACTACTTTGAAGACAATAAGATTCACTAAGATACCCATTCTGGTTTGACTATTGTCTTCTTTGGAAGTCCTGTAATGTTTACAATGCCTAAGTTTTATTGGTCTTGTTCTCTACTGTTTTGTCCAACTTTATAATATCTAATAAGATAGACAATTCTTTTTAAGGAAACAAGGGACAACGTTGATAACCATTGTTGATAAACTTGTACTCTGTTCTACACCATGTGCTATGTCTATCCTTGGTATTGACTGACAGCTTTGTTTTGCCATATTTGACTGTATTCTTCCCCCCCCCCAAAGAAAGTAATAAGCACTAAGGAGTAATAAAATCCAAGATGTGTAAATTTTGTTGTAAAAAAGAGAGGGAAAAAAAAAAGAAAGAAAAAGAGCTCTAACGGATATAACAGCAAGTGTGTTTGGGGGTGTTAAATAGCTGACTTTATCAATGTTTTTGGAACATTGAACACAGCTGTTTGCAGTCTCCCTGTTTGAATGTCCACCTTGTGTTCTTTGATACTGTGATTTGAGGAACTATTTTCAAGAAAATAGTGTGTAATCTACTAGCAGGTAATTTCTTACTGTTATGGTTTTTTGTTTTGTTTTGTTTTGTAGTTCTGTATTGCGTGTACCCTTACGCCGCTTTGATTTGTTTTGTGTTTTTCTCTTTTTCCTCTTAAATAAAAAAAAAAAAAAAAAAAGAAAATGAGACTAAGGTCCAATGCTCTACAAAATAGATTTTGGGTATTACAAAATATCTTTCTGATTAATCAAAACCTAGACAGTCTTTTTTCTAACTCATTTTACCCAAAATGTATACAGAATAATAAATTCAGCCATGATAAGCAGAATATAGTGAAAGTAATTTAAAGTCTTATACAGGACCTTGAATCATAAGTATTAATACTTATGATTGTATTGTACAATACTGTAGAATCATAAGTATCAATACTTTTGATTGTATTGTATTATACTATAGAATCATAAGTAGCAACACTTTTGATTATATTGTACTGTAGTTGTAGTAGAAGACTGAATTAAATAAATTGTCAAATCTAAATTTAGATATTGCTGAAGATTGCTTTTGAAATCCTTTGTTTAATTAACATATTATTAACTTATGGAACCATTATTTCGGAACACTATGATGAGCACCATAGACTCTGTCCCTGCCTCCATGAACTTTATAGTCTCCTTAGGAATATAGGTGATTTAAAGAACTCAGTGAAATGAGAGTGTTGTGATTGATAAAGCACTATAAGGGAGCTATGAAGGTTAGAACAGAAACACTCAAACCAGGGCAGAGACTGGGACATATTTCCTGGAGACATTTACAGGATGCATCCAGTTCTCTTAATTTTTTCTCTCAAAAGTGGATTAAAAAGAAATTTTATTAGAGTTTTTATTTAATCAGTACCATTTATTTTATTATACATTATTAAGGATGTCAGTGAGGGATAGACTGTAGCTCAGTGACCAAGCACTTCTCTTCCATGTAATGAAGCCCTAAATTTGATCCCTAGCCCCACAGAAAAAGAAGGAAGGCAGAAAATTAAATTTTTATAAGTTAAAAAAATTACTTTCAATAAATACAGATGTATAAAAAACATATTTCCTGGAGCTGGGGATTTAGCTCAACCGCATAAGCGCCTGCTTTGCAAGCAGGCAGTCGTGAGTTCGATCCCCAGTACCAGTACCGATAAAAAGGAAAAAGACAAAAAATAAAATATTTCCTTTAAATGATTACAGATGTGATTCCAGGTTTTTTCTTTGTAGTTTCTCTAAAGTGTTTAGATTCTTTTTTTAAAAAATTGAGGCCCCTGAGTTCATTCAGGAAAATAGTAGCCCATATATCACTTCTGGTACAGCTAAATAGACTTTAAAACGAGTAAAATCTAAGAAAAAAAGAAATGTATCAAACCTTTAAGTATATAACATTCTTTTAATTTTCTAAAAATCAAGGAGGTGGGAAAAATTTCTGAGTTTACATTACAATACAATACAATGCAATACATTACAATAGTATTACAATATGGAACTAGTTGAATTCTGATACTGAGGACATATTAAAAAAAAACAAAGTAAGGAATCTTTAGACATTTGAGGATTTTATTGATCCAGAAGCATAGCAATAAATACTAGCCTGTATTTATACTCTGTACTTTAGATTTTTTTTCCCTTTCATCAAAGCATTCCATGAACTGATGCTGAAGGAGAAAACCACTATTTACTACAGAACTACTTTGTGCTTTATGTTTATTTTCTTAAACCTATAAAAGAATGTCTGAAAAGATCACCTTCTTCATTAAAAGCAAAAAACCAGACTGACAATAACGTCAATAGAAGAATCTCCTCATGGATCACAAATAGAGATTTACCTTAGTGTAGGGTTATTGTAACTGCTATCATGTATTTTGACTATGAAGTACTAATTAAGCATTCTTAACACCCATTTGTTTGTAAAAGCATGACTAAGAGTAGGATATTCAGAGACTATTTATGTAAAGTTATAAAGAAACTACCATGACTCAACATATTGTGATTTACATACCCTTCTACCATCTGCAGAGAATGTTGCAGGAAGCAGAAAAGATCTTTCCAAATTCTTTTTTTTTTTTTTTTGTTCAGCATTTTGAATGGAATATTTAGTATCTACATAGGTGTACAGAAATTGAAAAATCAGTTTTCCAAACTTACCCAGGACTTCATCTACAGTATTTCCAAGACAAAATATATGAGGTATAATTTCATTCCTCAAAAAATTCTTCCCTATATCTATACAAAGATGACTTGTATTCCTGACTACTTTTATGGTATTACATTAAGGCACACCCAAACATTGCACTAGTTAAAACTCATAATATAATAATGATGGCAGGAGGGGATTTCCTTACAGGTATGATTTCTTTTCTCTGTGACTCCAGAGATTAAGTAACTCTGTAGAGTTGAAATTTAACATAGGATCTTCTCATTCTAAAACTTACATAATATTACTACGTAAATGTCTATTCATTTTTAAAGTGTTAAATTTTAATCAGTTTTCATCCTTTATAGTTTAATAGTCTTCTGGTTTTGGTATCCCCTTCTGTTTCTTTGTATTATATAAATCCTTAAGTATTTTTGAAAAACCCTTTTATTATTAGAGTGAAATACATCTTATTTCAATATTTTAACATTTCTGTCTTACTGTGTTAGAATTTTACTTTGTACTATTTCCCATGCACAAGTACTGTGTGTGTTCCCACAACACATAAGACACTATCACTGAATCCCTTTTCCCTGGAAATAAAATCTACTTTAAATCTTTTATCCTTTCCTAAAGAGTAGCTCATTCTTTACAGCTACTTGAAACTATTAGGCTTTGCTTTACAACTTACTAGAAAAGATAGAGGGAGCAGTGACAAATTGGTATAATAGAATTACATGTGCCCAGGTAAATTTGGGAGACAAAATACGAACACTCAGGCCAGGATAGGGTAACTTAGTGCTTCAGGAAAAGATGATGACTAAAACTTAGAAACTAGCTAAGGGAGGGAGAAAATAGGTATTCATGATGCGGAAAGAATGGCAGGTACAAAGGTTGATGCACACAGAGACTGAAAAGATAAGAGAGGCCAGTGAGAGAATATAGTGCATGGAGTGGCTGAGAATTAGATTCTAGATGGATGTACAGGCTACACTAAAATAACATATGCTAAAGTTTTTGTATTTGGGGATGCTGGTATAGTTTAGCGATAGAGAGCATGCTTAGTATCATGCCCTGGTTTCAAACCCCAGCACTTGTTTTTTTTTTTGTTTTTTTTTTTTTTAATTTAAATTTTAAAAAGTAAGATTTCACCTTTTACCTGGAAAAGAAAAGGGATCTCCAAAGGATTTTAAACAGGGAAGTAACCAAAGCAGTACCAAAAGGATGAGATCTGTGACCTGAATAATCTGTGAATTAAACTGAGGTCACTTGAGTTTATTCTGGGAATGAGTACTTTATATGGGAATCTTAAATTTAGTAAATATACCTGTGCACAGTCACAATTCATAAAGTAATTGAGCTAGTGAGTGGTTATGGCTCAGAACCTATAAACCGAATAAACAAACACTTGGGAAAGAAACTCCCATTAAATTTCAAGGAGCAGGAAAAATTATGCTGTCCTTAGCCTCATATATCAAACCTTGACACAGCAATTCCATTGTAATAATTTACCCTACAGATACACTAAAAAAGATTGAAAATAACGTCAATGCCTATTAATGGGAGAATTGCTAAATAAATTGTATTATATTTTTAGAGAATATAATACAGCTATTAAGGGACCAGGAATAGGAATACATCCTTCCAGGCCATGCCTTATGAATGCCTCTACCATATCTTTCCTTGTCTGTATAGGAAACTATCTCTAAAGCATATTAAGGTACAGAACAGTTTCGTGGTTTTCAAAGAAAATACATCTAATGCCTTTGTATTGATGCACTGTCTCTGAAAAGATTTATAAGAAATTCTCCTTTGGGTGGAAAACTATATAGCTGGAGAACAGCTGTAAGAGATGGCCTCAAACCTTTGATCAAGTGTCTCCAAAACATTTCATAGCCACAACCAAAGAGCCTGAAAAAGTGCTGTCACTTTCTTTCCCTGTGTAATCTGGTCATAAATAATCCACGTAGGCCCTGCTTCCCAGTCTGATAATGTTTGAACCTGAAGGAAATGAAAGGGTGGTAAAGCTTCTTTGTTTCTGGTAGAATTTTTTTCCCCCTTTTCTGTCTTTAGCATACTATCAACTGTGAGTTTTTAATGTACTTTTTTCCATTTTCAGACAACGTTAGCTGGTAGGGGCATCCCTGCAGAGATTAGAATTAGTAGAGTCTAGTAGGAAGTTCAATAGATGATCAAAATATATAAAATCATGATAGAGAAATGTGGAAAATCTAAATTTAAAGATTATTACTAAAAAAGAACCATTAAGATGACTGTCTTAGCAATTTTAAATATTTCTTATGGGTTTTTTTGTTCTTTGGGTTTTTTTGGGGGGGGTTGTTTTGTTTTGTTTTGGGTACTAGAGATCGAACTCACAACCTCATACTCATCAGGCAGGTGCTTACACCACTGAGCCAAATCCGCAGCACCAATTTCAAATATTTCTTTCAGATGCTATATTAGCTTTCATGTTGCTGGGGCAAACTACTCAACATATGGAATTTAAAGGAGGAAGTTTATTTTTGCTCACAGTGGATTCTGCCCATGTTTGGTTCCCAGGCAGAAGCAACATGATAAAAGGGCATGGTAGACAGCTACTCCATGTCAGCCAGGAAGCAGAGAGAAAGGAGGGACTGGGGACGGGAATACACCCTTCCAGGTCATGCCTTACGAACGTCTCTAAAAGAACATTCAGCTATGTACTCATCAGTGAATTGGTTTAATAAGTATAACAACCCCATGATCCAATCACCTTTCAAAAACCCCACCTCTAAACATATGAGACCTTTGGAAGACATTTTAGATTGAAGCCATAACAGATGGTGAGCAGTAAAAATAAATAAATGAAGTTTTAGAATGAGTCATTCTATTTGATTGATTGAACTAGGGTTAGAGCTCCAGAACTCCCACATGGTAAACAAATCCTCTGTCACTGAGCTACACCCCTACAACTATAGTTTTTTTCTTTTGCAGTTTTTTCTTTAAAAAAAAATACTAAAGTGTCAGGGGATGTGAAAAAGGGTCCTTCAGATATTTTCACATTAGTCTATATCAAATTGATGACAGAACAGATAGTTACTAGATACCTGCAGCTTTCATCTCATCTTGGTTTTCCTATTCTCGCAGAAAGTGATAGTTTTTGAAGAGAACATGAATTTAAAGGAAAGATGCTTTAAATATATAACCCTGGTTTCTTTGAAGAGAACCTACAGCATGATGTGATCTTTGTATGGCAAGCCTCCCAGGAGTTTTTATTTGTGTTAAAGAAGGGATTTCTAACTATCTGTGGGTGTGTTTAATTGGGGGAGAAGATATTTTAAAATCTGTTATGCTTATTCAAAATGAGCCATCTTTTGTAATCCAGCTGTAACCATTTAAAAATTTAATATTTTGGCATCCAATGATACTAATAAAGACTTTCGGGAGAAGATAGCGGGAAGAAAGGTGTGGTATGACAATGAATTATCAGGTCTTTCTGTAGTGCTCCAAATCTGAATCTAAGTGTTACTCATCAAGTACAACATATTATCATTGTTATTATAGAAAATACTTAATAAACAGTGACATATTTTGCACATTATTTAAAAAGCCTAGCTCCAGAGTCCATTTTACTAACTCATTTTGCAGGTTAGACCCTAAGACGTGTTTAATGGTCTATAGCTTTCATAGAAACTATGATAAAACATAAATATATAGTCGGTTATATGGGAAATCAATAATTAAAGGGAAAAGCCTTAGCTATTGGTAAACAAAAAAACATTAGAACCCTTTTTGGCATTGTTAGTACTGACTTAATGTAGTCTTGATGGTGGCTGACTGGTCTGCCCTGTTACTTGAATGCTTTTTTTTAGCCTTATGACCTTAATGAAAGGATCTGCGTCATTGATTCATATCACTGCTATGTGATGTCAGCCTGTGGGTGTTCAGTTATTGAGATATAGTTAACCTAATGTGCTGCAGTAAATCCCAAGTACTATTTCCTGCTAGAATAACAAAGAATGATTCATCATTGTTCACATTAGATTGGTACTATAAATAGTAGTATTCAAAATCTGCTGCATCCATGCACATTGATATTATAGCCTCTGTAGATTTCCAACAATAGCACTAAATAACTTCTTGTTTAGAAACAGGTGCTTGGTAAACATCTCTCCAGGTTTTCTACTTTTATGCAGTTCAATTTAGTGCTAAAAGTAGATTCTCAATTTAATATATTATCATATTTATTTTACTTAATGTTTTTATCACTTAGTGCATCTAGGTTTTGGAGGGTTTTTTGTTTGCTTGTTTTGGGGTTTCTTTTGTTTTGTTTTTGAAACAGAGTCTTGCTGTATAGTGTAGGCTGGTCTTGAACTCGCTTATGTAGCCCAGGCTGACTTTGAACTTCATAGCAATCCTTCTACCTTAGCTGCTCAAATGCTGAGATTGTAGGCATGTGCCACCATGCCTGACTGTCACTAATACATCTAAAACATAAACATTTTCAACTATATGCACACAGATAAATAAAATTGTCCATAATTCTGAATATATTTAGGGAACTAGTGTATGTATTCTACTTTATCCAAATTTTAAAAACAGTGATTAGTTTCTAAAGAAAAGAAAATCCCCTGAACATCTAAGCATAAATGGCCTTAATTTTTTTTGTGTTTTTAACTTCCTGCTTTATTCTGTTCCCAGATTCCAGTCACCAACTTGGAAATTCCTAGGCTAGAGCTCTGCGCTGATTGCCTTCCTTGTTTGAATAAATATTGCCAGGTGTGCTAAGCATTCCCTAATAATAAACAAGGTGACTTGATATCCAAGTTTGTCTGGGACAGTCCTGGTTTATGCCTTTTTTCTTGGTATCTAACTGGTTTAACATTTGTCTCAGATTTATCATTCTTTAAATTAGTGCATATGGGTTAGAAAGATTATTTGATTTATTTTGGGAGATTTTTATATGCACATAGCATAATTTAATTATCTTTTACCTCTTTACTGCCCCCTTGCTTCACCTCACTCTACCCAGTTTCACATTTTGGAGGGTTTTCATATCCATCCTCCTATTGCTTGCCCATATATCCCTCTTTATTCCCTTCCTCTTATCTAATAATGGTCTTCCTCTACTTTCTTGTCATCTTTTTAGATTCTATGTATGATATTAGGAAGAGCATATGATAGTTGCCTGAGTCTAGCTTATTTTCTTCAGCATCATGATCTCTTAATTCATTTATTTTCTTGCAGATAACAAAATGTTCTCTCTATGGTTGAATAATATACCGTTGTGTATATTCTATTTATGTATCAGTAGGCATCTAGGCTAGTTCCATCTCTTTACTATTGTAAATTGTGCCAAAATAAATATAAGTATGTAGGAATCCTTGTAGTGTGCTGACTTTAATTCTTTCAAGGAGTACAATAGCTACATCAAATGGTAGCTCTGTTTTTAGTTTTTAGGAAATTCATACTGATTTCCATACTGGCTGTGCTAATTTATATTCCCACCAGAAGTATAGAAGGTTTCCTTTTCCCCGAATCCTCACCAGTGTTTGTTTTTTGTATTCTTGGTGATCCCATTCTGATTGGAGTAAGATGGTAGGATGAGTGTAGTTTGCACATCCCTAATGACTAAAGATGCTTTTATTCATCTTACTAGCCATTTGTACTTCCTCTTTTGAGAAGTATCTGCCCAATTCATTTGCCATTTATTGATTGGGCTGATTTTTTGGTGTTTTTTGAATTCTTTATATATTCTGGATATTAAGCTTCTGCTGGAAGAGTAGCTGGCAAAGATTTTCTTTCATTTTATGGGTTGGCTCTTCACACTGTTGGTTGTTTCCTTTGCTGTGCAGAAACTTTATAATTTGATGTAGTCCCAATGTTGGTCCTAGGTGTTATTTTCTTTGCTACTAAAAAACCATTTAGGAACTCTTTGCTTGTGCCTGTGGATTCAAGTGTTTTCTTTTAACAGTTGCAAAGTTTCGTGTCTTGCACCTATGTCCTTGATCCATGTTGAATTCATTTTTGTCTGTAGCGGTTCCTCTCTGAATGCACCCAATCTCATCTGAATTTTTTTGTTTAGGATGAGTGATAAGGACCTAGTTTCAATCTTATACAAGTGGATATTCAGTTTTCCTAGCACCATTTGTTAAAGAGGCTTTTTCCAGCATGAATTTTGGGTTCCCATATCCAGAGTCAGATGGCTGGATTTGCTTGGATTTGTTACATTCCATCAGTCTACATGTTTTTGTGTGTGTGTGCCAATACTGTGCTGTTTTTGTTACTATGACTTTGTACTATAATGTGAAGTTGAGTATTGCAATGCCCCCAGCTTTACTCTTTTTGCTTAGACTTACTTGGACTATTCTGGCTCTTAAGCTAAATTTATTCAGCATAAAAGTGTTTTTTAAATTCTGACATAAAATATCTCCTACTGTTTTTGCAGTAATAAATCTCTTGTGAAGTGATATGATAGTATACATAAACTTCTTCTGTTTTTCCTTAATTTCTTCTTTCTCTTTAGTGTCTCTTTAGTTTGGTCTAATAAAAACCTGGTTAATAAGTACCATCATTAGTTTTGAAACTTTACTGGCATGTAAATTCAAATGCTTAAGACATAGTACATTAGAACACAAATTTGTCTTTATTGACCATTTTTCTGGTTAATATGTAGTCTCCTTACTTCATCTAGATTTCCTCACCTCCTGATCTGGCTTTAGAATGATCCTCACATTTGCTTGGTTTGGTATACATCACATAAAGTAAATTTTTGTAACAGTGATACATTATTATAAGTAAAGGAGAAAATTAGAGGGAGAAAAAATGGTAAATGATTATACGGCGAGATCCACACAGTGATTAAGGACCCTGAGAATCAAGAGAAAAAACATAGATGAGCAAATAAGAAAAATTTAAAAGGACAAGAAACAAAGTTTGCCTTGTGCCCAAGGACAAAATTGTGTATTCTAATCCTTCGTTTTCCTTATCTTCCAGGGATGATTTGCATGCATCCTTGTCAGTTGCTCATGCAGTAGGTTCCCTCCCATGAAGCACCTTAATTGCATTTGCTGGCCTCCTCAGTTGCCTGACTCTGTGGACATGCATTAGTCATGGTCTGAGCTACATATATTTAAATTACTTCTTAGAACTTGTTCCTCAGTACTGCTACTTAAATTTTCTGACATGCAAATGACCCACACTTCTTATTGCAGTCTAAGCACACCCTTAATAAATAGCTAATTTTATTTGCGTATTGCCAGAAAAAAAGATCAAAGTCAGCTCTATGAGTTTTTAATTGATTTCATAGCTAATAGTCTCTTTCTGCAAGTCAGCAGATTCAGCTGTTCATTTTGCAACTATTTTGAAGGATGTGTTAAAGTAAGAGTTTTGTTGCTTTACTGAATTTTATATATGGCAAAAGTCAGCATTATATATGGGTTGTGTGTGCTTTTGTTTTTTGGGAGTCAAACATTGGTGTCATTCTTTATAGCAAAGTGCGCCTTATTTGATCTGCCGAAGGACTAGCTTTCTGTTGTGCTCCGTGATGTATAATTTTAATCACAGCATTTCATCTCACGCAAACCAGAGTATTTTTGTGGCCAAATTCTAGTAAGAGTATATAATCAGCTTCATTTCTGTTTACCTTTTTCTGTATTATGTTTCCATGTAGTTCACCATCAAATTGTATTTTTGTTGGTTTGAGTTTTGGTGATAAAAGTATCTCTTTAGGTCACTTTCAGTTATCTCTCAGAACAAGTTTAGCCTTTAAGTAATTCATTTTCTATGTCATATCTGTCACTTTCAAGAAACTTTTAGAATCTTCAAAGGAAAAAATCTCATTGAAACAGTGAGATACAGATTGATATAGTTAACTTTGCTACATAATTAGAAAATATTTGAATTGCATTGTATTGGGTCTTCCATCTAAATGCCAGAATTTTTTGTATTATTTTTGTATGTGTTTTAAGGAGTTACGTCTGCCATATCCTTTTGGTAAGACTTAAATCTGTACCCGTATTATTCCCACAGCTACCCTAGAGTTGTAATGGTCAAACTGGTGACATGCTCCCTACTTTCAAGGATTTTTCCATAATAGCAAAAAAAAATATGGATATATTTGTTTCCTAAAGTCCTTGTTAATTGGATAATAAAAATGAAACAGCTTTTTGTGGGAATATAGAGGATGAATTGAGAATGTAGTAATTATCTAAATATGATATTAGCAAACTGCTTTTAATTTTCATAACGTCTCAAATATTTCACATAGTGCCCTCTTAGATTTACAGTGTGGCATACCATAGCAATTGTTTGAACTTTATAACATTTTAACACATTAACTAGCATTTTTTGAATTGTTTTTCAAGTAGATTTGTTGATGTAAGCAGTATTCTTGAGTAACTGCTTATACACTCAGTTGTATATCAAGCACTGTTGTGCTTCACAAATAGGACTCATTTAGTTCACATTATATTTCTGTGAATTAGAATAGCTATTATTTTTATTTTACATATGAGGAAGCTAAGATATAAAAAGGTTAAACAATTCTCAAGGTCTCATAGTTGTAAGCCATCATAGAAATTAAATGGCCTACCTCTGAAGTTTATGCCCTTCACTGTTACTTTATGCAGCTCTTGTTTATAATAAACAACTACAAATCATAATAACATAAATGATAAAATACCACAATAATACCAAAATTCATTTGAAAATATTTTTATGCAAGTAAAAAGAATGTATTTTATTCAGTATTGACAAGAATAAACTTACACTGTATTTTAACCAGTTTACCTAGCACCACCTGTTTCTTGGAGTGCATGGCAAACTGTGGTCAGGAGCTTAGGCTTCATCTTGTAAGTAAGAAAAAGCAATCAGATTTGTTTCTAAGATCATGTTATCACTAATGTGAGAAACATATCAATTTCTCAGGACTTGTCTAGGAGCAAGGGCCCCATTAGGACAATACTGGAATAGTTCTATAAGGCACTGAGTACTGCTAAAGTGGCAACAGAGGAATAGGAGAGAATATGGATTTGAGAAATATTTGAGAGATTAAACCATCAGAACTTCAGCAAACTGATCAGGGAGGGCCAAGGATTTAGCTTAGCAGTATAAGTGCCTGCCTGGCAAGCGTGAGGTCGTGAGTTCAAGCCCTGGTACCCAAAATAAATAAATACATAAAATAAACTGTTCAAATGCATGACCAAGAACAAGATAATGTTGTTTTTAAAAAAAAAAAAAAACTGATACAGGAAATAAGGAGGGGAAGTCTAGGATTGCTCAAGTTTTATATTGAGACAGAACTTTAAATTTATCATGGTAAATACAGAAAGTTGTGAGTATTGATGAAAAATACTGGTTTTATGTGGATGGAATATTAGAACTCAACAGGAAGTGCAGATGAGAAACAGAATCTGAGCTTTCATGGTAGTAAACAAGATCATCTCAGTAAATCATGCAGAATAACCAAAGAAACAAGCCATGCCTGAAACTGCCAAGAAAACAAACACTTACAGGAAAAACAGAAGACAGGAAGCCATTAAGGAGTTGAAAAGATATGATCAGAAGGGAGGAGAAGAACCAAGAGAGACTACTAGTGCAGTATTTAAGATGTTACAAAGAAATAGAGAGCTGTTACCAATGTTAGTCAGATTTGGCAGGTTTGAGCTGAATGACTATTGCTCGTGTAATCTTACTTAGTGAAGTGGTGTGGGCGAAAGCCTGACTACAGTGGACAGAGATATGATTATAGACACTTTATTTTAACTTGGTAGACTAGATGCTCTGAGTAACCATCATCTTATAAAATAAATTCTTCCTTAAGACAGTTTTAATTGTCTTGCTAATGTCTATCCTGTGGGAATGGGAAACAATTGCTAGGACAATTGGTTATTCATTTGGATTAAAATGGAATCAGATCTTTTCCTCATAATTTACCCAAAAATCAATTCTTTTTTTTTTTTTTTTAATCGGAACCGGGATTGAACTCATGACCACACACTGGCAAGGCAGGCGCTTATGCCGCTGAGCTAAATCCCCAGCCCCCAAAAAATCAATTCTTGAGAATTTACCTGTACAAAGATACATGTAAAAATAATGGAGATTTATTATCTTTATGACTGTGAGAGACTCAGAAATTTTTCTTTTCTCCAATATTGGAGACCGAACTCAGGGCCTTTGTACTGAACTACATCCTCAGCCCTTTTTATTTTTACTTTTTTGTATTTTGAGACAAAATAAAAATTGAGTTGCCTGGGGTAGACATGAACTTGTGATCCTCTTGCATCAGCCTCCCAGAATGCTGGAATTACAGGCATGTACCACCATGCCCAATGACAATGGTGGATTATAAGTGGATATACTCAGGAAAACTATTTCCACTCTCCACGAAAACATAACTTTAAAACCCAGTGTTTCTCCTCCTAGGTATTTACAGCACTTTAAAGAAACATTTAGGGGGGTTCTGGGGATGTAGCTCAGCAGCATAAGCGCCTGCCTTGCAAGCAGGGAGTCTTGAGTTTGATCCCTGGTACCGATAAAAAAGAAAAAGACAAAAAAAAAAAAAGAAAGAAACATTTAGGCAAAGAGATATACAGAAATATGCTCAAAGTGGCCATGTTCCATCTAAAAAATTAGATTCCATTCTCTGTCGTCTTTTACTTGTCTGGTGATATCATCAAGTTTCAAGAATTAAAAACCTATTTATCAAAGATTAAGGAATTTACACCACCAGACTAGTTGTGTCCTTGAATTCCAGAATAATTAAACCAACAGTCTGATACATGAGATCTCTACTACGATGCTTACTGGACATCTTAAATGTAGCATTTCCAGGTTTTTTTGTTTTGTTTTTTTTTTTGTTTTGGTTTTTCTTTTTGGGTTTTGTTTATGTTTTGAGACAGAGTCTCACTGTATAGACCAGGATAGTTTTGAACTCACTTTGTGGCTCAGGCTGGCCTTAACTCAAGGCAATCCTTCTGCTTCAGGCTCCCAAGTATTGGGATTATAGGTGTGTGCCACCATGCCCTGAAGCATTTCTAAATTTGAACATCTCGTTGTCCTTTGAAAGTCTTTTTTATCCACTTTGGTGCCATTACAAATAGCATTGATATGAATGTGCTTAGCATTTTCATTGCCCATATATGTTGATGTGGAATTACTTCAGCTTTAGTAGATAATGCCAGTTTTCCAAAGTGTTTTCTGTATTCATCAGCAATATGTCTCAGTCAGATTCTTTTAAAATATAATTCAGATAATATCTTAAAATCCAACACGGGCTACCCATTGGTTTTAAGGAACCAAACTCCTTAAAAATAATGACCTATAGGGCCCAAAGAATCTAATACATTTCCTTCTTTACCAGTGTGACCTTGTCCCATGCCGTCCCTGCCATTCTGCTCTGGTACATTCATATCCTTGTCATCACACAAACATGCCCGTCCCGCCTCGGAGCGGAGCCTTTGTGGTCCTCTGTGTAGAATGCTCTTTCCTCAGATAGCCCTGAAAGGGTTTTAGTCATCTTCTCCGTGTTCTCAGAATAAAGGCCGCCTTTTGTTTATACCTCTCATCTTTTGGAAATATTTTTCATCTTTTGGAAATAATCCTATCAGCCCCATGACTCATTGCCCTCATCTTTCAACTCTATTCAAAGTCACCTTCTCAGAGAAGCTTAACCCGACCTCCGTATTTTACCTTAATGTCCCGCCTTCCCACTCAGTCACCTTCACTCTGCTCTGCTACTTCGTGGCATTTTTATCTTCAGCCATATTTTCAACGTATTTTCAAACATGTCACTTTCAAATATATATGTACTTGAGTGTGATTTGTTTATCATATTTTAATTATTTCTTCTCCTAGCATAAACTCTCGTAGAACATGTATATTTGTCAGTTTCACCTAGCGATATATCCCGAGTGCCCAAAACAATATCTGGCACATTGTAAACACTCTGTATGTATTTGTTGAGTGAGTAGATGGTAAATGATAGGGGGGGAAACACAGTCACAAAAGTTTCAAGAAACTGAAAAGAATAAAAAATATAGTGATAGAGTAAAATAATAGTTATTTACTTGAAAGAACAAATTAAAATGAAACAGAAACATATTTACGTAGATGTTCATGACTTTTCTTACAGAAATTTTTGTGTTTGTGAGGGTTTTTTGTTATTGTTGTTGTTGTTTGTGTTTTGCTTTGCTTTTTGGCTCCAGGAATCAAACCCAGGGCCTTGTGCATTCTAAGTAGTAACCACTGAGCCATACCCCTAGCCTACAACTGCTCTTATGAAAAAGGTAACAGTAGAGAGGCAGGATGCACACCCCTGTATTCCTAGGGGGGGCTCAAATTTAAGCCCAGTCTGAGAAACTTCTTGATACCCTGGGTCAGTGGTAAAGAACTCTCATAATTTGTCTCTAAACCAGACACAAGAGCTACAATAGCGCAATCAGTTAGCGCACGGTACTTGCATAAAAGCAAGATACATTATTGACAAGGATAGATTCCTGAAATGGAGCCCGAGCAGTGCTGGCAACTATATTACAGTGGGAGATAATAAATTTATAAGCATGCCAATCTGAGTACTGTTTGATTCCTATATTTCAAGTGTAAGAAAAAGAAGATAGGGGCTGGGGATTTAGCTCAGCGGCATAAGCACCTGCCTTGTAAGCAGGCGGTCGTGAGTTCAATCCCCAGTACCGATAAAAAGTTAAAAAAAAAAAAAAAGAAAAGAAAAAGAAGATAATTATCTGATGGATTAAAAGTAGAGATTTTCAGGGGAAGAGAAGTAAAAGTAAAATGTGAATAGCAAGAAAATCAGGGAGGTTGTGCAGAGTTGGATCTGGAAAGAAGGAACAGGGTCATTCTGTGGAACAAAAAAAGGTGTGGAAAAAACTGGAAAGGTGAAAAATACAGTAACCAGAAACTTAAACACGAAAGTTTCTAAAGATGAAATAGTGGAATGCTGAGTTCCACGATGTGTTTTTGAATACAGTATACTAAAAACAATGTAAGAGACGAGTTAAAAAAAATGGTAAGCCTGGTTTTGGACATTAAGAGTCACCGTGTTGACAGGAAGAGTTGGGATAGAAGAAAAACTGAAATCATTGTCAAAGTTCTCAAAGAATGCACAGAAAGCAGATGATACCAACAAAGCATGATCTCAAGGAAAAAGAATTTAGCTTGAAACACGAACAATGTTGGCGATGGGAAACAACATCAGGGTATTTGGAGCCTACCAGTGTTGCCTCAGGAAATGATGGGAACTCCTGGAAGACAGTTTGGTTTGATTTAAAGGCAACACAGGAACAGTGTTTCTTGAAAAGGCTGAGAATACTGTGGAATTTACGTAATAGTGGAAAAAAGGTTTCCAGTAAGAGCAATGGGAAAAACTGAAAAAGAGACTGTTAAAGAGATTCAAAGTGAGACTTCAAGCTACTGGCACAATCCTAGCTACTCAACCTACTAACTAGTACTAGTGACAGTAATCCTAACTACTTGGAAGGCTGAAATAGGATTGCAAGTTCGGAGCCAGCCTGCGTGATTCAGGGAGACTCCTGTCTCCAAAGATTTCAAATAGAAGCAGGGCTGGGAAAGTAGCTTGTTTAGCGTGCTCAGGGCTGTGGATTCAGTGGGGTGCAGGTAGGGGAGTTACAGATGTGTGTGAAGTGGGCTGCAGAGGTTTGCTTTTCTTTCACAGCTTGAGATCAGAGACATGGTTGGATTTACAAAATCTAGGTTTAATATTCATCAGCAAGGTTCAGTTAGGATCAGGAGACCTTCTCTTTCTTCTTGTTGAGGGAAGCCCAGCCTTCTAGTAGGAATTCAGAAGTTAATAATTGCCACTTCCAGGTCATAGGAATAGCCTTTATTGTCTTAAGTCTTCTGGGAAGTGTAGCATCTGCTGAGGCAGACTGCTCCCCAAATTACTCCTTACCAGTTTTTCCCACCAAACTGAGAGTTTGAGCCTTTGAACTTTTACAGTTTTAAATTGGCCTTATCATTAGATAATCTCTCGTTTACTTTGTGTCCTTTGCCTCAGTTTATGAAACTGAGATAGCTACTTTAGTTCTAATGGTTGAGTCTACACAAGCAAAGCCTTCTGAATAGTGCCTAGCACATACTCTGCATTCCATAATTACTCTCTTTAAAAACATACATCCATCATACTTTTAGCTTATAACTATTACTTTCTGAGGGGTATGAATCAGTGTACTTGAAGCTTACATTTATCTAATTTGATTCTCAACCATGCTGAGGTTGTTTAACTTTTTCATAGAAACAGGTTCAAAGCATAGCAGTAAATTGCCTTGCTAAATAAGTATTAAAGCTATCATAAAAATGCCTTTTGATACCAAAAATCTATTTTGTATTCTGGATAACCTGTTGGTAAATCACAGTGATTATTATTAGGTTTGTGTTAGCTGCTAATAAATTTTCTCTGAACATCCATACCACCACAGAGTAATAAAAGACCTCTCAAAAGTTCTTATAATCACTTTCTTCCCTTTGTAACTGAATATTGGTTTCCTTCCTGGTCTCTGCTTTTCATGAATATATAGCTCTGAACATGAACCTAAGCCTATTTTCGTGGATTTCATGGATATGAGTGAGAGTACAATTCAGTTACTGTCTATATTATAATGTCTAGGTTGTCTTTTTTTTAAAAATTAGAAAAAGTAAAATCAGTAGTAATACACACAGACACAAACACTGTACAGAGGGATTGAAATCCAGGCTTCCTCACAACATGCTAGGTAACCAGCCCTGTGATAGCCCGGAAAGGCAGTTATCAGCCAGAAGCTTAAAACCTGCCTTAGAGGAGTACATCAGTAAAGCTATTGTATCCATAATTCTTTGTGTGTTATGGACATTCCTTAAGGATTGGGATTAAAGAAAGAAATTTTGCAATGCAATTTTAGACAAAATCTTTTAAGTTAAAAATTACTAAAATTTATCTCAAATTTCCTAAGTGAAAATCAGCTGTAGGATGGATAAATTAGAAAATAGTGACTTCAGAAATGTCACCAGTGAACACAAAAGAGAAACAGCGCTACATAAAATAGATATTGTGAGATGTTTTGATGAACTTTAGGTTGTACCATGAGGAAGACCGAAAAGATAATCAGATGGCAGGCGGCACCAGCAGAAATCATCTTTCTGTATCAGAAACAGTACAAACAAGCGCGTTTGTGTCCTCCTCCCTTTCCTTTCCCGGTCACTGAAGGTCATGTGATGATGATCACGTGACTCGGCCAAAGGATCTTTTCCTCTTACAGCTTTGCAAAAAAAAAAAAAAAAAAAAAGGAAAGAAAGAAAGAAACCGTTCACCAATTAAAGCTGTTAACGTGTACTACGCTGTTTCCTTGTTGGATTTTCTTGTTCCTGCAGCTACTGTAAAAACAAAATGAGTGGTAAGACTTGCTGTTTTTGAACATTTGCTTTATTTTAGAAAGCATTGTCTTAAAGTCACGCCGTTTTTTTAAAAATACATGCCAAATATAATCGCTACAAAATATTCTAAATTGTTATTCTGTAGTTCTAAAAGATTAAACTCTATAGAAAGTTAGACTGACTTTATTTTCCACGAACTATCATATTCTAGGATCTTGGTTTTTCTTTTCAAAACGAAAATTGGCATCAGATTATTTGGAAGCCATTGTGAAAGCTTGCTTATAAGGAAAATGTGTAGCACGTCGGCAGACTATCGCATTTAAAATTTTAGACGCCTGAGCAAATACGTACTTTTTTTAAAGCCCTCTTCAGTATATTAACAAGGAAAAATACAGAAGAACTTTTACTAGGTGAAAATAGCTTACTTAAGTTGTTGATGTCACTTTAAGAACTGGGGTGGGAAGCTCCTGGACAATTGGTGAATAAAATTACTTCCTTTTCCGCAGGTTTTAGGGTAGGAAATATTTCTGTTAAAATAGTGAATATCCCTGTGATATGGGCTAGATTTTGCCTAAAACATGTAGATGCTGAAGGAGCTATTAGGGTATCACTTCAGATACAGCTATTCTTGTGCCAAGTGTGCATTTAATGCTACAGTCTAAGAAATCTAGGTTCTTTGGGACAGACTGTCCCCTGCTTCACATTTAAGTCAGTTTAATAGTTAACCTTTTAGAACTTTCTAAATTTAAAAAAAAAGAGCCACCCTTTTGGATTGTCTAAACTAAGGAAGTAATTAAACATTTGCATTATTAAGTATGCAAGGTTTTAAAGTATTGTTACTTCTACATACAGTAAAAGCAACAGAAATGGTGCTGTAAACTTGTTTATACATTAGAACTTTATGTGTTCAATTTGAATACTGCTTCACACCAACATTTAATATATTAAATATAATATTAATGAATTATGTTTTTTAAAAAAGAAATCTAACCATGCACTATTTCTGCCTCAGAATATGAAAATTCACTTGCTAAGGTGAAATAATTACTTATTAGAGAAATAAGTTACTCAGTATTATTTGTGGACTAGAACGAGTAATACAGGTACAGCTGGTTTATTTTAGGTCAGATTTGTTTTGTTCTATTTTTAGTAACTAAAATGAATTTAAAAGATAAGTTGTGCTGCTAAATTTTAAACTCTTTTAGTAGCTATCAAAGTATAATATGGCTTGAATTGTATAGCTGCATAGTAATTGTATGGTCATATTTGTAGTACAAGGAGAAAAACCTAAGGTAGTTATGTCAGTTTTACATGTAACCAGCAAGTTATTGTAACTTGACATTGGGATTAAATTTTACTGCATGTAAAAGGGCCCAAAGCTTTTACTATACAATAAAAGCTCAATAAAATGTTTCTTTCCTTTATTAAGTTTATAAATGCAGCTTTTAGTAAATTTTCTTTCTGGTTCTCAACTCAACTTCGTTTATTATAAATAAAATATAAGAGATTATTATGAGTAAACTCTGAATTTAAAAAAGTAGTTTACTTTGTAGTTTTAAGTAAATTAACTAATGGAAGTAAACCATCATTAGTGTAAAATTCTTGTATCTCTTGAACTCACAATGCAAAAAATGTGTTTTGAATGAAGCCTTTTTATGTAGAGATCTAAAGTGGCTCAAGAGTTTTAAATTAGTAGACGTAGTAAATTTATATGTGATTTGCATAAATTTGAGAAGTTTTGTTCTTCCTTTCTCTTGTTTTTCTATTAGTACATGTTTGTGTAGTGCATAATGATTACCTTCACAGGGAGTTAGTATGTGTATATAACACATTTTAATTTCTCTTTAAGAGAAAACAAAAACAGAAAAAGTTCTCATTTCCTTTGGAAGCATTAGAACGGGTCTAGTTCTTAAGACTCAGACTACTTCAGTTGCCAATATATGAATAATATTTTTTAATGTTTAAATTACAAAAATACATATTTAGAAATGAAGCCGATTTGAATTTCATTTCTACCATGTGGAAAAGGGGGATAATAGTGATGATTATAAAGATACAGAAATATATAGTGTGAGTAGTAACTACATGTAATTAAGATTATATTGTCTTCATCTTCCTGTATTTGCTTGGCGTGTTTTGCATAAGAAGGCACATTATAACTGGCTGCCCTTTTCCCTCTCCACCTCACCTGCCCTTAACCAGTCGTCCTGACTCTCCCCTCTCTGCCCACCTCCGTTCTTCTTTCAGCCCTTTCATTTCTCTTCCCTCTTTTCTGTTTTTTTCTCTTCCTTTCCCTCCCTTCTAGTCTGCCTTTTTACTCTCCCCGCTCCTCTCTTACCTCTCCCCTCTCCTTTCTTCTTTGTTCCTCTCTTCCCTTCCTTCCCGCTCTCCTTTCCCATTCCTTGCCTTGTCTTTGCTTGGCGTTTCCCTCCTGAGCTCCTTTTGCTGAGCACCATCTCTCCTGTCTCCTCCCCTGCCTCTCTCTCTTCTGGCCCTTCCCCTCCCCCATCACCACTGTGTTGCTCCACCCCTCCCCCTTCTCCCCAGGCCTGCAATCCTGATTTCCTGGAACCCTCCTGCTCTTTATTGAGCGTGTCTGAAGTATGAGTAATGTTATCAGTGGTAACATTCACTTTCAGAATTAAATTCTGCATATAAAAGAGATCCTTTCCCAATTGTATTCTTTATTAGATTCTTGTACTTTTATGTCCTTGAAAATAAGTAATTTCTTTGAAAAAGTTTCAAGTTACTAAAACCTGGTGGGTGAGGGGACAACATACCCAAGAGTTACAGAAGAGATCTGAAGGTGAGATGCTTCTCTTAAGAAGTTAAATAAAACAAGGAAAATTTTATTTCCCAAAAAGAATAGAGCACTCCTTTAAAATGTGCTTATTTTACTTACAGAGAAGTAAAAAGAAGTAAGTAAGACATATGTATAAAAATTATTTAGAAAACATAACACTGTAGAAAATTGAAAAGAAAATTAAAAAGTGAAAGGAAATATAAGATAAGAGAACTTGAAGTTTATTATTTAGAACACTTCCGAGAAAACAAGAAAATTGTCTTTGGGTAAATATCCATGTGTTGAATTTCTTTAACTTTCTTCTTAAACCCCCACAGACATGACTTATGTATTACAGGAGTCTTTTAACCCTAACAAAACACTTCCGTGTATTTTAACTTTACTTTCTCTTATTGCTCTTCTTTCTTTTTTCTTAATATTTTACATTGCTTTTAAAAATTTTGCCTTTTCACTGACTTTATGTGCCAATTTCAGATTTATTTTCTTCTATGTCTGTGTTTCCAGCTTGCATAATTATAAGTCACTTGTGATATTTATAAAGTAAATGTAGTGATTCATGTAGACGTACTAAATGAGAATCACTAGAAGAGCCTGTGAATCTTATGCTTTAAAAACTCCCCACGTGAGCCAGGCGAGGTGGAGCATGTCTGTAACCCCGCACTGGGGAGCTGATGCCGGAGGAGCATTTGGAGTTCAAGGCCAGCCTGAACTGCCTAGTGAAACCCTGTCTCAAAAAGATCCCCCCCCCCCAAAAAAATCTTCCCAGATGACTATGGAGGAAAGTTTTAAGAAACAGAAAGATAGGTAAAAGGTAATCTTGCACTTTCCAAGGTAAATAATCTTTCCAAGTAATAATCCTTTGTAGTTCTATTATCACTATTGACTTGAGTGTTGAGATAAAGTAATAAAATTGTTTTCAACTTTAAAGTGGTAAACAGTCATGGATTAATATATTATTTCTGTGACCCATTCAGGTCCTGCTCAGGTTCCAATGATGTCCCCAAATGGTTCTGTGCCTCCTATTTATGTGCCTCCTGGATATGCCCCACAGGTATGTTTTATTTTTCTTTTATATGTATAGTGATAGATATATTCTTTTTCTTTGACTTTGGTGAAGAAATAACACGTGAGTACTGAAAATTAAGCATGTGTGATATATCTGGTAAATCTATTTTACCAAAGGAGAGAATCTATTTTTTGGTGGATCTATTTTACATTTGAAAAGCAGAAAAAAATTTATTGACAGCACTCATTTGACCTTGTCTTTAGTTATTAAATTATAAAGAAAAATCCCTCCAGGGTTTGTCCCTGAATATGTGACTAATGTAAATACCTAAGGTTCTCAGTGTGCTTATACTAACATTTTTTAATACACATAGAAATAAGTCAAGAAATAATACACTTAGAAATAAGTCAAGACAATGCTTATACTCTTATTCACAGAAGACCTTTCAGATACCAATAAGAGTAGAATGGCATACTGTAGTAAATAGAAGAGAATTTAAGCACGTAGTCCTGACAGCTAAGAGGATTAATATCATTGCACACCTACAACCTTTTCCTGTCCATGCAGGAAATTCTGACTTAAACAGTAATGTGCAGCTAGGTTACATACACAGGCAAACTGAATTAAACTGGTTTATAGGTAATTTGGTACCTTCCACCACTGAGATTCTAGCAGTTTCCTCGTTGCATCACACTCTTTCACTTCCAGGACTGAATTTATGCTTGTTTTCTTCAAGGCCCTCTATTACTTCCTCTCTGATTGTGGCAGAATGAATTACTGGTGGGATTTTGTGGTAAATACTTTGCTAACTGTGGTACACACCACTGTGTGAATGACAGCAAAATGGAGGCACTGATGGGGAACATGAAAAGTGTCTAAGACAGTCAGAACATCTGGATCCATATCTTAGTTCAGACCCTTGCTGGCTGCTAGACTCTGGGCAGATCAACTTCCTTGAATCTCAGAGTCCTCAATGTATCGTGAGAATAATAACATGTAAGGTGGCGTATTTTAAAGTACCTATAGTCTTCTCAGAAGCTTCTACTCACTAGGCCTACATTTAACACACTAACTCTGCATTCTGCTTGTGTTACTCTGCTAAGATTGCCAGATCCAAAGGTCCTTTTTCCGGGCCGATTCTCCTGGACATCTTACAATTTGACACTGTTGATAAAATTTACCCCAGACTTCCTTGACAAGACGTTCTGTTTTTTTCTTTTCTGTTGCTTCTACTCAGAACTTTGTTTACTTACACAAAGACTTGTTCTAGCAATAGTTCTGTTCAACATTTATTGAGTGGGTGATACATGCTAGTGACATATAGATGAAAACAAACTATTTCATTTATAAGATATCCAGATAGTTTTTTTTTTTATGACAAGCCCTTCTCATTTCAATCATGAGGTTTGAGAAACAATTTCCGTACACTTTTCAAGGTGAGTCTCCTTTTAGACTCTCCTTGAATGTATCATTTCTTTTTTTCTTTCTCTTTTCTATACTTTTCTTTCTTTTTCTTTTTTCTTCTTCTTCTTCTTCTTTTTTTTGTGTGCCAGAAATTAAACTCAGGACCTCACACTTACCAGACGGGCGCTGTGCCACTGAACCAATTTATCATTTCTTAATTCTCTTCTCTAGGAAAATTATGAATTCTTACAGTTCCTACATTCAACAGTATTTCATAAATAAAGAGTACTCATATATTTCAGGCACTCCTGAGTGCTTAATATAAAAGAGGCAAAGATTCTTCTATGAAATTTACATTCTTTTTTTAAATCACGGTGATAGAACAAAGCTCATTGGAAAGATAACATTTAAATCAAGTCTGAAAGGATAGGTGAGAGATAGTAATGCATTTATCTGGGGAAAGAAGATTCTAGAAACAGAAACACCCAGTGCAAATGGCCTAAAATAAAAATACATCTCATGCCTGGGAACAAGAAGAAAACCAGTGTGGCTGAATTCAGTTGTCTAGGCAAAAATAATAATAGGGAATGAGGTCAGTTCCAAAACTAGATCATACCTGATACTCATCTGTTTTCTGAATACAGTCTCTGTGATATGGTAGGGACTTGGTTAATATTTATGAGTCAGTCAAATAGTCATCCAGGTCAAGGTTTTTTATCTTTAGAGCAACATCCACTAAAATGACTTCTTTTGGGGGGTGGGTACCAGGGATCGCACTCACGACCTCACGCTTGCCAGGCAGGTGCTTAGGCCAATGAGCTAAATCTCCGGCCCCCATAAAATAACTTCCATAAGAAAATTTCTTTGAATGTACAGAGCATTTAGTTGGTTTATCCACTCAATGAAGTACAAGTTTCTTGAGAGTTAAGGCCTGTAACAATAACACCTTAGTTTGCCTTATACTTTTAGTCCTCTTATGACTTCTCTTGTGCTCGCATAGTGTTTTCCTTTTTCCATGGTTTTAGTAAAGCTGTTACTTTGGGAGTGTTACTCATTCTGCTATTTCTGCCCTTTGAAATTGTGTTCATCTTTGAGGGCCTAGTTCAAGTTATTTATACTACTTCTTGGTTATAATGCATGCTAATATTATAATTACCTAATATTATAATTGTGTATATGACTTAAACTCCTACAGAATTTTAGGATCCTTGAGGAGTTGCATTTTATGTATTTTTTGCATTCTCATAGTAACCTGAAATGTAATATCATAAATATTTGTCAAATTAGTGAAATTCAACAGTAATATAACTTGGAAAGATTATATAATCCTGATGAATTTATCATCAAGATTGTCTCTAGGAAATGTATCATTTTCAAACACATTGAGTAAAACAAACACAAAAGAACTAGCATCCTTATTGAAATAGTTTAAGAAGCCAAGATGTTCTTACATTTTCATATCACTGTCAGACATCCCTCTTCCCTTTCTGATGTTGGAAAGCACTTGTCATTAAGATCCAGGTTTTAGGCTATACTCAAGATATATCAACTTGCGAATTTGTGATGTTAGTATTAATTTATGCTTCTGTTAATTTTAAAAGCATTTCAAATATGAAACCACTATATATTTAAACATCACTTTTTAGAGTAGTATTAGGCACAGTTAAGCACTTAGTACGTGGTCCACAATCTGGTGCATAAGCATAACATTACCAAGTCAAGAAACTGCATTTTAGTCAAGTATTAAGATGCATAGATAGTTATAATAAAGAACAGGTCAAATTTGGCTCAGCAGAGGATGGTGGAGCCTGTGTAGCGTCGCCGTTACTCTGAGAAGATAGTTGGTATTAGGGTGTAAAAATGCAGAACAGTAAAACTTTTAATTTGGAAAAGCAGAACCATACTTCCAGGAAGCATCATCAACATCACCACCAGTCTCAGCCGCAGCAGCCACCACCACCACCACCGATACCTGCAAATGGGCAACAGGCCAGCAGCCAAAATGAAGGTTTGACTGTTGACCTGAAGAATTTTAGGAAACCAGGAGAGAAGACCTTTACCCAACGTAGCCGTCTCTTTGTGGGCAATCTTCCCCCGGATATCACTGAGGAAGAAATGAGGAAACTATTTGAAAAATATGGGAAAGCAGGAGAAGTTTTCATTCATAAGGATAAAGGCTTTGGCTTTATCCGCTTGGAAACATGAACCCTTGCGGAGATTGCCAAAGTGGAGCTCGATCATATGCCCCTCCGTGGAAAACAACTGCGTGTGCGCTTTGCCTGCCAGTGCATCCCTCACAGTCCGAGACCTTCCTCAGTCTGTGTCCAGTGAGCTCCTGTGAGAAGCCTTTTCTGTGTGTGGCCAGGTGGAAAGGCTGTAGTTATTGTGGATGATCGAGGAAGGCCCTCGGGAAGAGGCGTTGTTGAGTTCTCAGGGAAGCCAGCTGCACGGAAAGCTCTCGACAGATGCAGTGAAGGATCTTTCCTGCTAACCACATTTCCTCGGCCTGTGACTGTGGAGCCTGTGGACCAGTTAGATGATGAAGAAGGACTTCCAGAAAAACTTGTTATAAAGAGCCAACAATTTCACAAGGAGCGAGAAAAGCCAGCTAGATTTGCTCCTTCGAATATGAATATGCCGTGCGCTGGAAGGCACTTCTTGAGATGGAGAAGCAGCAGCAGGATGAAGTAGACCGCAATATCAAGGCAGCTCGTGAGAAGCTGGAGATGGAGATGGAGGCTGCTCGCCATGAGCACCAGGTTATGCTGATGAGGCAAGATTTGTTTTTGTTTTTGTTTTTTTTTTATTTAAGAGGAAAAAGAGAAAAACACAAAACAAACCAAAGCGGCGTAAGGGTACACGCAATACAGAACTACAAAACAAAACAAAACAAAACAAAAAACCATAACAGTAAGAAGTTACCTGCTAGTAGATTACACACTATTTTCTTGAAAATAGTTCCTCAAATCACAGTATCAAAGAACACAAGGTGGACATTCAAACAGGGAGACTGCAAACAGCTGTGTTCAATGTTCCAAAAACATTGATAAAGTCAGCTATTTAACACCCCCAAACACACTTGCTGTTATATCCGTTAGAGCTCTTTTTCTTTCTTTTTTTTTTTCCCTCTCTTTTTTACAACAAAATTTACACATCTTGGATTTTATTACTCCTTAGTGCTTATTACTTTCTTTGGGGGGGGGAAGAATACAGTCAAATATGGCAAAACAAAGCTGTCAGTCAATACCAAGGATAGACATAGCACATGGTGTAGAACAGAGTACAAGTTTATCAACAATGGTTATCAACGTTGTCCCTTGTTTCCTTAAAAAGAATTGTCTATCTTATTAGATATTATAAAGTTGGACAAAACAGTAGAGAACAAGACCAATAAAACTTAGGCATTGTAAACATTACAGGACTTCCAAAGAAGACAATAGTCAAACCAGAATGGGTATCTTAGTGAATCTTATTGTCTTCAAAGTAGTTGCCTATGTCTTCAAACTTGATACTATCATATAGAATGGAACAGAGTCTAATCAGTCAAAACAAGATCGTGGGAGTACTACAGGACTTCAAAACAAGTTAATAGGAAATCGAAAAGAGTTACTGTTTATATATCCTAATTTTTTTGAATTTTTTCTTTAATTAAGACAAACATAAGAAATGACTAAATAATTTTTTTTGAAACAATAAGGGGGAGATTGAGATAAAACAGGACATAACAATATAACAATAGAGGTCACAGCATGACTGTTTCAATAACCTAGTACTTCACCACCTTATAACCTGACTTAATAGTAGTTACCATAGTGTCTTTTTCCTTGAAATAATGAGGCAAGATTTGATGAGACGCCAAGAAGAACTTTGGAGAATGGAAGAGCTGCATAACCAAGAGGTCCAAAAACGAAAGCAACTGGAGCTCAGGCAGGAAGAGGAGCGAGGCACCGTGAAGAAGAAATGTGGCGGCAACAAGAAGAGATGATGCGGCGACAGCAGGAAGGATTCGAGGGAACCTTCCCTGATGCGAGAGAACAAGAGATTCGGATGGGCCAGATGGCTATGGGAGGTGCTATGGGCATAAACAACAGAGGCGCCGTGCCCCCTGCTCCTGTGCCGGCTGTACCCCAGCTCCTCCAGGACCTGCTACTATGATGCCAGATGGAACACTGGGACTGACTCCACCAACAAGTGAACTAAGCTTTGGCCAGGCTGCTGCAAGGGAAGGAATGGGGCAATTGGCGGAACCCCTTCTGCATTCAACCGTGCAGCTCCTGGAGCTGAATTTGCTCCGAACAAACGTCGCCGATACTAATAAAGTTGCAGTGTCTAGTTTCCTGAAACCCTTAAAAGAAGGAACCCTTTTGGACTAGCCAGAATTCTAACTTGAAAAAGTGTTAGGGATTCCTCCCAATAGTTAGGTCTTCCCTGCCTGGTACTACTCTAAGGGAGTATGCTGGAGGCGGAGGGCAAGGGAGGGGTGATATTTAACAAATCATTTCTGTGTAGTATATTGTTTAATCAATTTCTGTGTGATGCATTCCTGAAATTTCAAATATAATTAATTGTTGAAGGCCTGGGGCAACCATGACAATGCTTCCTTGGAGTCCCGTTAATCTTGATCATTCCGGTTTTTTGTCCATTGTGTTTTATTTGCTTTCTACACTCCTCACTCCAGAGACACTGCCACATACACCACAAAAACCAAACATCTCCATCTCCCAGGGACCTTAGCGCCATTGCTCCATTTGCTCCCAGATGAGGATTCAGGCAAATGTCCACAGAGGTCACAGACAGCTATGTGTGTTCTGTTATGTCCCATATATTATCCTTTCATGTAGTAAAGACATTTTCTCTTAGAGTTTTCATTTTAGTACATCTTTAAAAAGTTCTTGTGTTAACTTGCCTCCATGTTTTCCTTGGGTAAGAATGTCCTAGAAATGACCCTTTTGTATCCATGATGTTGCTCTTCACAGTTTTTCTTGATAGGCTTAGTACAATCTTGGGGACAGGGTTGCTGTATGCTCAAGGTCTGACAGTAGCTCTTAGCCTTGCCTATCTTAGATAAGTATGCTGTGCATTTTTATTGGTGTACCATGTTTGATTTATCCCTGATATCTTAAATTTGGAGTTTTCTGAGAAATGGAGTGATAATACAGCATCAACTTATTAAAGTACATTTTAAGCCTTTAAAAAAAAAAAAATTGGCTCAACAGGAACCAAGTAGCACATATATGAATGGCTACCATCTAGTCCTCTGAAAGACTTTTATACATGGATCCGCCCTCATAACAAATTTTATCACTTCATTTTATTGCTTGTGTATTTCTACATTAAAGCCAGTATAGACCACAAATAATATTTTTGCTGTGTCAGCATGTATCTAATAATTTAGTACATACCTAACAACAGATGTATGTATCCTAAAAAGTTTGGTAAGGCAAGCAAGTACTGCAAAATCTTAAATCCAGTATTGACGTCATTTGGGTCCATCCCTGAAGAAATAACAATGCTAAGAGCATATTGGGATGTGAAAATGAAAGATCCAAAAGATCTTGATTGAGATTAAAATCAAGATCTAAAGAAAGTACTTAATAAGAGAAACAGTGAAGAAAACATACCTAGGATATATCAACCTTCAAATATGTATGTTAATTCTAATTTTATAACTCCATATTTGACTGACTTCTAAACATTATCTGAGCACCTACTGTATTACAGACACTGTGCTCTAGATAAAAGATGAGTACTAGTATGATCTAGTCCAGTTTAAAAGCGCTTCAAATATGAACTAATCATTTTCTTAGTCTTCTTAATTTTTTAGAGTAGTTTTGGATAGCCGGGATACCAAACATTGAGTTACTTTGGGAGTAATTCATTCTGTTTTTCTTGTTTGAAATCTGCCAACCCTTATCTACTGCCTACTATATTACACACTCTGCATTGTTATTGAAGAAATCTAGTGTTATTTTGTACTCTTTGTAGTTTATTACTCTGATTTTACCAAAACCTGTTCTCATCACAACACAGAGGTATTCACATTGCTAAATCCAGTGGCTACTTCTTAGTCTCGGTCTTGATCTGTCAGTAGCTTTTGACACAGTTGATCCTTTCTTACTTATAGACCTTTGCAGATTCCACATTTTATTAATTTTCCTCTTGCCTCACATGGTGGTCCCTTCTCTCCCCTTGCCGGAATTGCAGACTAGTTTATCTTATCAGACTATTCAACATTTCCACTTGAATGCCTCGTAAATTTATCAACCTTACATGTTTGAACCTGAAAATCTAAATCTCCACCACTATCACTCCTAACCCCAAAATTTTGTTCTAGCCCTCAGGCTTCCCCCATCACTGATAATGGAACACTATTCTTCTATAACTTTTTCTCACTTTCCACATGGAATTACCTGTTAATCTTACCCTGCCTTTAAATAAATGCTGAATATGTGTCACTTCATGCGCCCCTGCTGCTGCGGATGCTCTGAGCCAGCCTACTGTTATCTCTTGCCTAAATTACTGCAGTGACTTTCTGAACAGTTTTCCTGTTGCTGTTACATTCCAGCCTGCTCTCAACTCACCAGCCAGTTCTGTGAAATATAAGATTGTATCAGAATTTCTTAACCTTGCTACTATAGACATTTTGGGCCAGATCATTTCTGTTTCAGGGGATTGTCTTTTGTGTTATAAAATGTTTAACACCATCCTTGATCTTTCTACCCAGTAGATGTCAGTAGAACTCCCCTGAGTTGTGCCAACCAAAATGTCTCTAGATAAAAGCAGATGTTCTTCAGGGGGCAATATCACCTGGGAGTTGGAAAATGGTAGATTATGTCGTTCTTTGACCAAAACTCTGTGATGGCTTTCCGTTCTATTCAGAGTTTACAAATCCTTGCCAGACTATGTGGGTCCACCTGGCATAGCCACTCTGTGCTCCTTTTGTCTCATCAACTTTCTCTGCTTCTTTCCTTTCTTTTCCTCCATGGTCCTCCAGTCACACTCACTTCCTTCCGTTCCTTGGGAACAGCAAGCCCCTCTTATACCAGAGAGACTTAGTTCTGTTTCTTCTGCCTAGAACAATATTTCATTTTTCTGTATGATTAATGTCTTTTCCTCCTCAAGGTGCCTGCTCAAATTTCACTTTGCCAGTAAGGCTTTCCCTGATCACTGTCCTTAGGTCTGTAACCTTCTTCCTCCTGTAGTATTTGTAATTACCTTTAGCCCTAGTGCCTTATCTCAAACTATTTATCGCTTTTTAACGTGCTAAATAATTTACATGTCCCTGTTATTATGGGTAATCCTAGTAAATACATCATTGTAAGATTTTTTTCCTTTCTCTTTTTTTGTTTTTCGTTTTGTTGTTGTTATTGTTGTTGCTGCTGTTTCTTTGTTTGAGTAAGGGTCTCGCTATGCAGTTCAGACTGGCCTTGAGCTCACTTTTGGTCACTTGCTACAGTTCTCCTGCTTCAGCCTCTGGAGTCCTAGAATTGTCTCTTTTTTTTTTTTTTTTTTTTTTTTTTTTTTTTTTTTTTTTAATCGGTACTGGGGATCAAACTCACTACCGCAGGCTTGCAAGGCAGGCACTTAGGCCACTGAGCTAAATCCCTAGCCTTTTTTTTTTTTCTTTGTCTTTTAAATTACTCTGTTCAAAAACAGATTTTTTAAAGAGGTAAAGAAGGTAAAGTTACAGCTAGATTTGTAAAGTAAATAAGATTTGTGTGTTTATAGATAAAGGGGAAGCACAATAAAGAGGAAAATAGCATCAACAAAAGTATACGATGCAATAGTGTATAGGCCAATGTGAGGCCAGCCTGAGGTTTAGGAGATGGCACAGAAGAGAGATAGAACTTAGAAGGTACGCGGGCTGGAGATTTAGCTCAGCGGCGTAAGCGCCTGCCTTGCAAGCAGGCAGTCTTGAGTTCAATCCCTGGTACCGATAAGAAGGAAAAAGACAAAAAAAAAAAAAAGAACTTAGAAGGTACATGGGAACGAGGCCAAATTATCCTATCAAAAATGGAGAGTCTTTTTTTAAGGTTTGTGAATTGGAGAATGATAAAGATGACAGTGGTATTATATAACATATCGTGGGGTTGGGCTCACTCATAGTCAGTTCCCAACTGCTTCTGTTGTCCTTTCTTGTAAGCTCAAAACTAAAAAGCTATAAACAATGCCCAGGTTCCCTTCTGCTAGACTTCCAGATTTGATTCAGTTCCCACCAACTGAATGCACGTGCCTGAAATTTTGAATTCAAAAGTAAATTAAAAGCAGAAAGGATATGAAATCCATTTTGCTGGAAGCAAGGCTTTGTGGTTCTAAATCTAGCATACATAAATAGTATATTATATATTTGGGTTTCCAGTGTCGTACCCCACTCTGTAAAAACAGTTTAATGGTCTTTTTAATATTTGTAATTTAGACGTATCTGTATCCATAAGTGTATTTTAATGTACCCATACCTACCAAACACATAATTGTATACAAAGTTATTTATCCTTAAGCTTTGTAAAATAAGTTGCCTTTAAATTAGCACTTTACAGTAACATTTTCTGTTTCCTAAAATGGTATCATTAGCCATTTGTTACAAACAAAGGGTTGTTACTTAAGTCTAAAAGAATTTGGTGTAGGAATTTCTTATTTTGAGATGAAATCCTGTAGCCTTTTAAGCTTTCCTGTGTGTCGTGTGAGATTCAAAGAAAATTAATTTATCAATGATTTTTTTCTTTTATTTATTTAAGAGAACAAAAGGCATAAAAGAAAAACAAAAAGCAAAAGAGACAGACAACAACAATAAACTCAAACAGTAACAGTATAGGTTTTCAAAACAAGATGATAGGAATTTAATAATGGTTGCAATATTGCATATTGTTACCTTTAAGAGGGTTGCTTAGATTACCAGATATAGACATACAACATTGACCATATGAGTATTAACTGTTCTTTTCCAAAAACTAATAGAATTAATAGTATAGTCATCTTAAGTATCTTAAGTGTCTATATACAGATTTATGTCTTTTTCCTTTTCCCTTCCTTTCCTCCTTTCCCCTATCTCACTTACTTCCTAATGGAGCAGATTCTTGCCCTTACAATATTTATTATAGATTTTAGATCATTTTTCCTCTATCAGTTTCTTATATTAGAGAGACAATATGATATTTACACATGAATTTGATTTATTTCACTTACAAGTTATGCTCTCAAGTTGTGTTCATTTGCTTATAAAAGCCTTAATGCAATCTTTCTTTATAGCTGAGTAGTTCTGCATTGTTTAAAAATACCACAACTTTTTTATCCATTCCTCAGTTGATTGGCACTTGCGTTGTTTCCAAGATTTGGCTATTACAAATTGTGCTGGTATAAACATGGGTACATTTAGCCAGGAATTTAGCTCACTGACGTAAGCACCTGCCTTGCAAGTGTGCAGTCATGAGTTCAGTCCCTGGTACAAAAAAGAAAACATTGGTGCACAGATATCACTGTGATATGATGTCTTCAATTCTTCTAGGAGAATGGCCCTAAGCCATATAACTGAATCAAATGGAACGTCTAATCCTAGCTTTTTGAGAAACTTCTACACTGATTTCCACAGAGGTTGCACCTGTCTACACTCCCACAAGAGTGGAAAAGAGTTGCTTTTTCCCCACAGCCCTTCCAGTGTTTGTTACTGATTTCTTGATCTTGACTGTTCTTTCTCTTGTGAGATGGAATCTCAGTGTTGTTTTAAATTGCATTTCTCTAATGACCAATGATGCTGAACATTTTTTCATGTATTTTCCATTTGTATTTCTTCATCTAAAAAATGTATATTCATCTCAAATGCCCATTTGGGGTTGGATCTTTGAATTTTGGGGGCCTGATTTTTTCTTTAATTCTTTTTTTTTTTTTTTTTTTTTTTTTTTTTTTTTTTTTTTTTTGTCTTTTTCCTTTTCATCGGTACCAGGGATTGAACTCACGACTGCCTGCTTGCAAGGCAGGTGCTTATGCCACTGAGCTAAATCCCCAGCCCCTTTTCTTTAATTCTTTATATGTTCTAAATAAAAGCCCTTTGTCTGAGGGACAGTTGACTAAGATATTTTCCCAATGGGTTTTCTTTTCACTCTGTTGAACATTTCTTTTGACACGCAAAAGTTTTTAATAAGGCAAGATCCCAGGTGTTGATTCTGGGAAGTATTTCCCGTGCAGTTTGATTTTTTTTTTTTTTCCATGAATTTTCAGACTATGTCATCAAGATTTTTACCTACTTTTGTCTTCCAACAGATTTAGTGTTTCTGTTTTAATACTTAAATCTTTAATCCATTTTAACTTTAGTTTAGTGTGTGGTGATAGACCTGGGTCTAGTTTTACTTTTTAGCATTGTGGAAAGCCAATTTTTTCAGCACCACTTATTAAAGAGACTATCTTTCTTCCAGTGAGTGTGTTTGGCCCCTTCGTTGAAGATAAGGTGGCAGATTGTGCTTGTAATTGTGATTTTATCTTCTAATCTATTCCATTGAGGCTACAGGTCTGTTTTTATTCTACCATGCTGATTTTATCACAGTAATTTTGTAGTATAATTTGAAGTCAGGGATTGTGATGGCTCCTGCCTTGCCTTTGTTGCCCAGAATTGTGTTTGCTATTCTAGGTCTCTTCTGGTTCCAGATGAATTTTAGCAATAATTTCTCTGTGAAATATGTAAATGGTATTTTGATTGGAATTGCTTTAAATCTGCGTAACGATTTTGGGAGAATGGCCATTTGCACAATGTTTTTCCTATCCAGTAACAGGGAATGTCTTTCTGTCTTCTGAAATAATCTTCAATTTCTTTTTTCAGAGTTTTGTAATTTTCAATATATAGATCTTTTACTTCCTTTGTTAGATTGATTCCTAAGTATTTCATTTTCTTGGATGCTATAGTGAAGGGTGTGGTTTCCCTTATTTTTCTCTCTGTGACTTTGTTGTTTGTATACAGGAATGCTATTGATTTTTGAGTGTTGACTTTGTATCCAGCTACATTGCTGAATTTATTTATTATACCTAGGAGTCTTTCAATGGAGTTTTGGGAGTCTTCTGTGTAGAGTATCATGTCATCTGCAAATAATGATAATTTAACTTCCTCTTTTCCTATCCTTACTCCTTTTATTTCTCTCTCTTGTCTAATTGCCCTGGCTAGTATTTCCAGCTAGTGCTGGATATTGAATAGGAATGGTGATAATGGACATCCTTGTCTTGTTCTTGATTATAAGTCTAAAATTTGGGGGGTTTGTCCATTTAATAAGATGTTGGCTGTTGGGTTATTATATATGGCTTTTATCAGATTGAGGTAAAGACCATCTGTTCTGAGTTTCCATAGGATTTTTATCATGAATGAGTGTTGGATTTTGTCAAAAGCTTTTTCTGCATCTATTGAGATAATCATGTGATTCTTGTCTTTGGCTTTGTTGATATGGTACATTATGTGTATTGATTTACAAGTATTGTGATTATATCTTCTAATCTGTTCCAATGATCTTTAGGTCTGTTTTTATTCCAGTACTATGCTGGTTTTATCACAGTAGCATTCCTAGGATGAATTCTACTTGATCATGTTATATAATCTACTTGATGATTTGTTGCATTCTATTTGCCAGTATTTTATTGAGGATTTTTGAATCAATATTCATTAGGGAGATTAGCCTATAATTCTCTTTTTGGTTGGATCTTTCTCTGGTTTTGGTACTAGGGTAATATACTTGCTTCCAGGAATGAGTTAGGAAGACCTGCTTCCCTTTCAATTTCATTGAAGAGTTTGAGGAATATTGTCATTAAGTCTTCCCTATATTTCTTATAGAATTCAGCAGTGGATCCATCAGGACTTGGGCTTTTCTTTGTTAGTAAGGTTCTAATTACATTTTCAATTTCATTAACTGAAATTGGGATATTTAGTAGTTTTACATCTTCTTGATTCAGCTTTGGTAATTCATATGTTTCTAGGAATCTGTCCATTTCTTTTGTCATCGAACCTATGAGAGTATAAAGATTTTTGAAGTAAGTATTGATGACCTTCTGTATTTCCACAGCATCCGTAGTGATTTCATCCTTTTCATTTCTTATTTCATGGATTTGAATTTTTTCTCTCCTCTTTTTCATAAGGTTGGCTAGGGGTATATCAATTTTATTTATTCTTTCAAAGAACCAACTCTTCAATGCATTAATTCTTTGTATTGTTTTCTTAGTCTCTGTTACATTAATTTTTGCTCTGATCTTTATAATTTCCTTCCTTCTGTGGGCTTTGAGTTTAACTTGCTCTTCTTTTTCTAGAAGTTTGAGGTACCCCATCAGGTTTTTTATTTGCGTTCATTCCATATTCTTGATGTTTTGAGTTTACCACTATAAATTTCCCTCTGAGGACTACATTCTTTGTGTCCCACAAGTTCCAGTGAGTTGTATTTGCACTTTCATTCGATTGTAGATATTGTCTAATTTCTTCTTTAAGTTTTTCGGTGGCCTTTGGGTGTTCAGGAGAGTGTTACTTAATTTTCATGTGTTTATGGGGTTTTTGTGGGGTTTTTTGTCATTGATTTCCAATTTTATTGTGCTATGGTCAGTTATTATGCATGAAATATTTTCATTTCCTTTGCATTTACCTAAGCATGTTCTGTCAAGTAGTATATGATCTATTTTAGAGAACTGACCCATGTGCAGCTGAGAAGAATGTGTATTCTGATGCTGCTGAGTAGTACACTTGTTATACATCTACTAGGTCCGTTTGTTCACAAATTTGATTCAGTTCTGTTATTTCTTTGCTCTTTTTTTTTTTTTTTTTTTTTTCTTTTTTGGTTGATCTGTCTCTTTGTGACAGTGGTGTATTACTGTCCCCTGTTATAAGTGTATTTTTGCTTATTTGATTTTTCATGTCTTTTAAGATTTGTCTAACATAGTTGAGTACTCCCATATTGGTGCGTATATGTTTATGATTATAATTTCCTCCTCTACAAGTTTTCCCCTAACAAGTGTTTAGTGACCTTCTTTATCTCTTTTGATCTTGCTTGGTTTGAAGTTCACTTTATCTGCAAACTAAATAACTACACCTGCATTTTTCTGGGTTCCTGTTGCATAGAGTATTGTTTTCCATTCTTTGACTTTTAGTTTGAATTTCCTTTTGAGTTAAATGTGCATATGGTTGGATTTTGTTTCTTAATCTACTCTACCAGTCTGTTTCTTTTTATTGGTGATTTGAGAACATTTACATTTATGAATAAAAGTTACATGTACGGACTTATCCCTGTCATGTTACCTTTCTGTTGTCAATTTTCTACTTTTTCTGTTTGTTTTCCCTGCTTAGTGGTTTCCTTCTGCTGCTGCTCTTGGAATTGTAGTTACCTTCATGTCTTTCTAGATTATCTTCCAGTAGTCTTTTTAGTGTTGATCTGATGATCACAAATTTCTTCAGTTGTTCTTTGTCATGGAAATATCTTACTTGTCCATCAATTTTCAAATAAGAGTTTTGCAGGGTACATCAATCTGGGTTGGAAGTTGTTTTCTTTCAGGACTTGAAATACTTCACTCCAAGCTCTTCTGGACTTGATGGTTTGTGTTGAGAAGTCTGCTGTGATTCTGATAGGCTTTTCTTCATAGGTGATCTGTTTCTTTTCTCTGACAGCTTTTAGTATTCTGTTCTTATGCTGAATTTCTGAGATCCTAATTATTATATGTCTGGGTGAAGACTTACTTTGGTTATGGCTAATTGACATTCTGTATATCTCACTTATCTGTGTCAGATAATTTTCCTGCTATTATTTCTGTAAATAATCTTCTTATTCCATTTGTATTGAGCCCGGCTTTTTTGCTGACATCTGTCAACTTATATTGTTTCTCTTTGCATCATCTTGCAGTTGTTGAATTGTTGTTTCCTGGTTCTTATTATTTTTAAGAGATCTTTTCTTTCGTGATCATAAGCTTCCATCATATCTTCAAGGTCAAAGAGTCTTATCTTCAGCTTCATTCAAGGGGTTTTGCCAGCTTTCTGTGGAATTTTTAAAATCCTGACCATCCCTTTGAATCTGTTTCATGCTTATAATTCTGTCTTACGTTATTCACTCAAGGTTTCCATCATTTTCTTATGTTACTCTATTTTTTTTTTATCTAGATCTTCTTTAAATACATTCTTTCATAATGTTTGTCATTTCTTTTTTTTTACCTGGGAGATTGTTTCTGATCTGATTTCCCCTATTCATGGAGTTGTTTCTTTACTTCAGTTCCTATCATTTCAGACAGTTCAGTTGGGCAGTTTCCAGTGTCTTTCATTTCACTGTCTCCTGAGTTTGTTCTGGTGGCCTGGAGGACTAAGACTGCATCTTGCTGTTTCATTTTGTCCTTTTCCTTTGGGACCTGTACAGCTAGCTGGCCAGGCACCCTCCCAATGGATTGCCCTGGAATTCTGAGTTAGGCAGATCTTAAATCCTGCAATATCCATATGGCTAGCCAGGGCGCATCCCTAAACTATGGCACTGGAGCCTTGTGCTGTGATGGGCAGAATTCAAAATCTTAAGGACCTGTCAGCTAGGCTGGTCACTCCTGATAGATGACTCTGAGGCTCTGTCTGGGCGGGGCTCGGTACCATCCTCATCAGTATTTTAAGATTTATATTGAATTTTGTAACTATTTTGGGTTGTTCTGTCTTAGTTCATATGGATATTTCTTCTTCATAATGATGGTAGTACTAAGAGCTAATCCAGGGCCTCACACATGCTAGACAAATATTCTACCATTGAGCTATGTCCATGACCCTATTTAATAAATTGTTGTCGCATTCATTCTGAACAAAAATTTAGTTTCTAATGAAATTGCAGCTCTAACATACTTGAAAACAAAATTTCTTATATCCTACACAAGAAATTTTTAATCTAATTTTCATTTTCTAGGTTATTGAAGACAATGGTGTTCGAAGAGTTGTTGTGGTTCCTCAGGCCCCAGAGTTTCATCCTGGTGGTCACACAGTCATCCACCGAACTCCACATCCTCCTCTACCTGGCTTCATTCCTGTCCCAACAATGATGCCTGCACCACGCCATATGTATTCACCTGTGACTGGAGCTGGAGACATGGCAACACAATATATGCCACAGTATCAGTCTTCACAAGTATATGGAGATGTAGGTAAGACGTGTGAAACCATTCCTGCTTTACAGAGTTGGATATTCTTTGCTTGAATAGAAGAGATGCTATCATCATAGCATAAAAAAGAAACCACACATGGTAATAATACCATAATCATTTCTATTACCTATGCGCTCTGTTAAGTGCTTTGTCCTTATGACCACCCTTTAAGGCAGATAAGGAAACAGAAGAAGTAGCATAATTTCTGTCATGCAAAGTTATATGGTATTTAGTGGAGTCAACGTTCACACACTTCTATCATGCAGTCTAGACTGAGGAAAGTTCACCCAGGAATCACTGTGCCTGTGTTAAATCCTAAAAGCTGTGTTGCCACTGTAGATCTACACAACTTACTGTGTTTAGTTCTGTGAGGGACTGAAAAAAAACAGAATGAACCATTAACCCTTGCTCTCAGGGGGCTAGTAGGGGAAGAAATGATATTATTCTTTCCCATGGTTTTAAATACTACTCATACACTGACAACTCTCAAATTTATATTCAGCTAAAAATTTCTCTGCCTAGCCGCAGGCTTCTTTTTCTGACTGCCTTCTAATAACCCCACATAGCTGTGTCCTGCGCAACAGCCAGAAGACAACTAATAATAGCCTCAATCTTGGTCTCCCAAAACCTGCTTTGTCTCTGTCTTCATTTCTACTTTCTCTAATATGAAAGTAAAGGTGAAACTTCGTTATTCCTCTTTCAGTAACCCCCCTCATTAGTTTTATTTTTGAAAGTTTCCCAGATTTCTGCTTTTCTATTGCTATGCAAATTTGGTCACCATCAAATCTTGCCCGGACAACTGAAACAGCAGCCATCCACTTGTCTTTCTGTTTCTTTTTTTTTTTTTTGCCTTTTTTGTTTTTATCGGTACCAGGGATCGAACTCACGACCGCACACTTGCAAGGAAGGTGCTTACGCCACTGAGCTAAATCCCCGGCCCCTTGTTTTTCTGTTTCTATTCTTGCTCCTAATAATCCATTCTCAGCTGCAGTACTTTTAAAATATTAATCAGATCATTTCTACTATTTAAAATTTATTTCATTAGAATTAGATTATTAGATCAGTATTTGGAAAATTGTTATTCTCACGAATTTCACCTTAAAATGTTTCTTGAAATCTTCAGTTTCTGTTTTCTAGTTTTCAGTACATAGGTGTTATAAATTTTGTGGTGAGATTTATCACCATTTCATATTTTTATACGCTGATAAGCAATGTGTTTTGTTGTAGTTTGTCACCATGAAGTGGAAGTACAATTGCTTTTCAATTAACTTTATTTGATTAAAAATAAAAAGTTTCATTTCTCACTATATTAAGAATGAAGTACTGGACTCTTCTCCTTGACCCTGGTTTCCAAAACATACCACCATTAACACTTTAGATGAATAAGTCCTTACTTTGGAGGCAGAAAAACGTAGTAGATCTTTACTACATAGTAGCATTTTTGACTTCTCCCTAGTGGCATGCAGCTCTAGCACCTCCAAAACACACATTGTAACATCTAAAATTACGTGTAGACATTGCTAGATAACTCTTACCCTGTATAGACCACTACCATGTAGCCCCTAATTGCTTTGTGCTGCTGCTTCATTCTGCTCCTTCTGTTTTTCTAAACCATCAAGCTGCTTCTTGACTCATGTCCTGTACATGTATTCTGTGAAGAATATTCTTCCTGTTTTCTTTAGGAAGTTTCCTTTTTCTTTTTGACTTCAGTTTTTAAAAGTTCTTTCCCAGTTTTACCGTATCAGTCTCTAGCACTAAAACATACTTGTTTCATTCCCAGAACCTAATATAGTTTCGGGATTTTTGTTTGTTTTGGTTTGGTTTGGTTTTGGTTTTCTTATTTGAATGTCTTCTTAACAGGACACTGCCTAAGACTTGAGCCTTTGTTGTTTTTATTTTCCCTTAGCTATCACTTATGCTCAGTAAACTTGTAGAAAAAATATCTAAGTAAAAATTTAATGTGTAGCACAGCCTATAAGTAATACATATATTTATATATATATATATATGTGTATGCATGTATACAGATAAAATAGCATGTGCCATATGTACTTTCAAACGTATTTCTCTTGCCTATGTAATGCAGATTGATTCAAAAGGTCTAGGTGGGGCTTGAGATGCTGCATTTCTAAGAAGCACCTAGGTGATGTTCATGCAGTGATCCATCAGACACACTTTTGAGTAGCAAAAGTTTATACTGCACATTAGTCCCTAATCCTAAAACAGACCGAAAGTATATGACAATTCAGATAGATTCAGATTTTGGAATATTTTCATATGCACAATTAGGTGCCCTGGGAATGGGACCTGTTATATTTTAGCTATAGTTTGGCTCTCTCCCCCAAAGCCTCATGCAGTCATGGGAGTGGGCTTTTCAAAGGTGGCTAAATTTAGAGTTTGTGATTGGTTCATCTTTTAGTGCTAGGGTTGGTGGTGTGAGTGCATACAGTATAAAGGAGGCAAAGCAGCTTGCTCCTCCCTTTTGCCTTTTGCCCTTTGCTCCTGCTTTTGGTATCTGGCGCAGCTGTTCCCCTCTGCCTTGGAGCCAGCTGGTTATGGACTGAAACCTCCACAGACTGTAAGCTAAATAAACTTTTCCTTCCTTCATTTTGGGTGTCAGGTATTTTGTTTCAGCAATGAGAGAAAAATAGCCAGGACATAATTTGGTACCAGAAGTGGGATTCTTGCTGTTACTATACCTGACCATGTGGCTCCAAAGTCTTTGGGAATGGCTTGTGGAAAAAGTTGGGAAAGGTTCAGAGATGTTATCTGAAGGAGTAGCACTAGAACACTTTAGGCTGTTCTGTATGGTAGAATTAGTCAGAGCTCAGATGGCCAGAGGCTGATAGAAATCCTGTCAGTAAAGACTAAGGTAGAGAGTTTCTGCTGAGAAGAACTGCATTGGGTGCTGGACTCCAGATGATGTGTGTTATGACTTGGCAGAAAGACTTTGTGTGTATTTTGCTCATGTCCAGAGACTTTGCCCAAGACTAAGGTTGAGGGAGGTAGACTAATTAATCTGGCAAAAGAAATTTCAAGGCAGTCAAATGTTGAGACAATAGCATGACTATTGTTGGGGACTTTTAGCTAGATTTATGTTGTGAATCAGGAGCAAAGATCCCAGCAGAATGATTTAAAATGTTGCGAGTTTAGCCAGAAAGGAAGCTCCAGTAAAGCTGTGGACTGTAAAGTTAGAGCTGAGATCTCCATTGCTGAGAAGAAACAGAAGAGTAGAAAAGATGGCCTGGGGCATCACAGGAAACAACAGGTCACCGCCCTTTACAGCCTCAAAACTGCCAAAGTGAAAGACTTTGCTTTAGAGTATGACCACAAAAGGTCGTACTCTACGTTGGCAGTGGTGGCCACACCAGGTTCCAGAATGATGATGACATAGAGAATCTATTCCTCACAATCAGGTTCAGATGGTCAGTGATCCAGGCACTTGACTCTTATAGCCAAGAGAGGAAAAACTGACTACTCATTCAGCTGACAGCAGACCCCAGCATCATCCACATGATGCTGGTTTAGCTTCATGCAGAATGCAAGAGTTCTGAGGCGTCTTCCACCCCAACTTCAGAAGGCCTGGAAGGCCAGGCAGTCTGTAAAGTTCTGAGTGTGAGGCCAACGGTGCAATGGAGAGCTCAAAAGTTTGGAAAAGCCAGGAACGTGGATTGTCTAAGAAAAGCTACAAGGAGAGAGCCTAAGAGAGAATCATTAGGAGCTACAAGAAGTAGCAATAGGGGGTGAGTCACACAAGCCTTTTGGAGCTCACAACTTACCACAGATTGCTTCGGATGTTCCACATGGAACTATAGGACTTAATGTTTGCCCTGCTGGGTTTTGGACTTGCTTTGGTTTGATCCTTTGTATTGTTCTGTTTGTAACTTTTGGAATAGAAATGTCTTATAGCCTTGAATGTTGGAAGTGTTTAACTTTGTTTTCATTTGTACAGGGGCTTCCAACTAAGAGTTTGCCTTACATCTATCTCAGAGGAGATTTGAGATTTGGACTTTTCAGCAGTGCTGAAACTGTTAGGACTTTGGCAACTCTTAGAGATGGACTAAATGCCTTTTGCATAAAGAAATGTACGTGGGTCTTTGGAGGACTGGAGCAGAACGTTATGGTTTGTGTCTGGCTGTCCCTCCCAAAGCCTCAGGAGGTCATGGCTATGGGGGAGTGGGCCTTTCAAAGATGGCTGACTCTAGAGTTTGCGATTAGTGACAGTGTCTAATGCTGGGACTGGAGATGTATATGCTGCCCCACCCTGAGGCAGGTAGCTGGCATACAATATAAGGAAGGGAAAGTGATTTACTCCTCCCTTTTGCTGTTTTGCCCTTTGCTTTTGGTATCTGCCTCAGCCTCTGAACGTTTGCCCCTCAACCATACCACCTTGTCTTGGAGCCAGCTGAGTATGAACTGAAACCTGCACAGGTGTAAGCTGATGAATAAGCCTTTCCTTCTTTCATTTTGGCTGTCAGGTATTTTGTCTCAGCAGCCTAAGGAAAGTAACGAAAATAGGACCTAAATCTAAACATGAAATTTGTTAATGTTTCTTATATACCTTTCGTACATATCATGAAGGTTATTTTTACACAATAATTTTAATAATTTGGTACACCTGATCTCATGAGGTTAGCTGTATATAGAATTTTCCACTTGTAAAAATCATGTCACTACTCAGTGTTCCAGATTTTGGAGCATTTCAAATCTTTAAGGATATTCAACCTTTATTTACTGTATCAGTAGCCATTAATTCTGGAACATTTCATCCCCCAAAAAATCTTTATACTTTCCTCTTTTCTCACCATCCTCTAAACTACTTTGTCTCTGTGAATTTGCCTATTCTAGACATTTCATTTGACTGTACATGCAGTGTATGTACTACATATAAAATGACCTTTTATTTAGGTTTTTTTCACTTCACATAATGTTTTTAAAGTTCATGTGTGTTGCTACACATAGCTGCATTTCATTAGTTTTTGTGGCTCAGTAATATTTATTGGCTTTGTAACATTTTGTTTATTCATTCATTAGATGGTGGGCATTTGGATTGTTTTCAGTTTTTGTCCATGAAGGATGCTGCTGGGAAACATTTGTATACAAATTTTGGTGTTGACATACATATACCTCACAGTCAAATTGCTAGGTGATATGGTAATTCTGTGTTACTTGTTTTAGGAATTACCAAACTATTTTCCTCAGTCACTGTACAATTTTTTATTCAACCAATAATATATAAAGTTTCCAATTTTTACACATTCTTGCCAAAACTTTAGTGTCTCTCCTGATTGTAGCCATTTTGTTGACTGAAGTTTTTATATCATGCTTTGTTTGATTTGCTTTTCCCAAATGACTATTGATGTTGAACACCTTTTCTTGAGCGTATTGGCCATTTATATATCTTCTTTGAAGAAGTCTCTGTTCATACCACGCACCTGTTTTTTTTATTTGAGTTGTCTTTGCTGTTGAGTTGCATGGTTTGTATATTCTGGATACAAGTCTCATCTGAGTTACATGACTGCAAGTGTTTTCTCTTTCAGTGTAAACAAATTTTTAATTCTGATAAAAATCCAGTTTATTTTTTCTTCATTTGCTTGAGCTTTTAATGTCCTTATCTAAAAACTAGACTAATCCATAGTCATGGAAATAGATACCGTTGTTTCCTTCTAAGAGTTTTATAGTTTCAGCTCTTAATACTTGGGCCTTTAATTCTTTTTGTACTATGTGATATGACATAAAGGTTCACCTCAATTGCTCTACATGTAGCTATTCTAATTCCTTAGCTTTTTATTCTAATATAATCATACATATACTCATTTCAAAATTATACTAATTTTCTTAAAACACTGTTAAATTAAAACTGTGTGTGCCTGTGTTTGTCTGTTACGTTGTTAGGGATTAAACCGAAGTTTTTATTTTTGTTTTTTTCTTTTCTTTTTAATTGTGAGATAGAGTCTAACTAAGTCACTGTGTAACCCAGGCTGGGCTTGAATTTGCAATCATGTGACAGCCTACATTAGTGGTGGAATTATAGGCGTGTGCATCCACACCCAGCTGAAATTACTTCGTTGAGGCCTTTAAGGTTTTTCTCTTTAAAAACCATTTTTTCTTAGAACAGGTTTTAAATTTAAAATAAAAATGTATTGTATTGCTGTGTGATTTTTATTAGGATGAATACACTTCATCTAAAATACAACCTTGAGTTTATAGGTGTTGTATAGTGAGGTATTTTGGTTTTGTAGTGTCGTGTTGTGTTGGTACTGGGTTTTGAAGCCAAGGCCTACTCACTGAACTACATCCAGAGCTTTTTTTAAATTTTGAGGCAAGGCCTTCCTCTCTCAGCAGCATCATGCTTGGCTGAGTTTAAAAATATCTTAAGTTACAAAATTTTATGTATAGATTCTATTACACAATCTAGTTTGATTTGTTGTTGTTTGTTTTACTTAGTCCTAAAACTTTTAGTGGTGATTTATTTTTTTAATTATAAGATGATTTAGGCAGACAGTTTTTGTTTTGTTATGATTTTTTTATCTCATTTATGTGTTTGAAATTGAAGGAACTATGAAAAGTAGTAGCTCACAAGAGTAAAAGAATGATGACAGTGGACAGGTTAGTTGAAGTCAATTTCTTACTCTGAATTGTCATAACATGGAAGCTGCTTCTATGGAGATTAATAGTAGGGAAATGATGAAAGAAGAAATGTCTGTAAATTTTGAGATATGTGCAGTAGTGCCTTGGTCTTCATCATTATTTGGTTCCAAGAGGAATGGCAAACACCAAAAATGATGAATACCAAGCAAATTGTTTTGGCTGAAAAGGTATAATCAAATCACAAACTATCGGGAACTCAGCCAAGAGTACCAATTGTTAGTATCAAGGACCCGACCAAGAGTCCAGCTATCAGTCTCAAGAATGTCGTACGAAAAATAAAAAGCAGAGACAATTAATGTATTCTAACAGTGGCTGGAAAGTCAGTGTCTCTGGATCCAACCTCTCCCACTCCCCAAACAGCCACTGTTTATTTGTCTATACAGTGATAGGCGGGGCTAGCAAAGGATCACAATTCATCTGGAGACTCTGACTCCAGAGGGCATAATGTTGTGTTTAGAAATATTTTGACCCAGAGTATATCCTGTGATGATTTAAGAAGGAGTAGATGATCTTATAGTTGGAATAGTCAATAGGAAATCTCAGATGAGTGGTACTGATAATCCTAATCTTCCCTTTTATCCTATAGGGAAGCATGTAAAATTAGCCATTGTGAATTTGTAAGTCCCCAACAACAAACCTTGATTTTTTTTTTTTTCTTTTTCGTTTTTATCTGTACCAGGGATCGAACTCACAACTGCCTGCTTGCAAGGCAGGCGCTTATACCGCTGAGCTAATCCCAGCCCCCAAACCTTGATTTTTGTCAGTTGGTAGAGATTTAGAAATAGCTTTGTTTTAAAAAAAAAAAAAAAAAAAAAAAAAGATGCTTCATCGTATTTCATAGTAAATTTTATGTGATAGACTTCTTTTCCTAGTCTATTCTCATGCCTTAAACATATTTGAAATGATCTAACATTTGTTTTTTGTTTCTTCTTAGATGCTCATGCTACACACGGAAGATCCAACTTTAGAGATGAAAGATCTAGTAAAACATACGAACGTTTGCAGAAAAAATTAAAGGATCGCCAAGGAACACAGAAAGATAAAATGAGCAGTCCACCATCATCTCCCCAGAAATGCCCTTCTCCCATGAATGAACATAATGGAATTATAAAAGGGCAGAATGCCAGTGGTGTTAACACAGGCTCAACAAAAAGCAAATCGGGGAGAAGCAAAGGTAGTACACAGGTTGATACAGAAGTAGAAGGTAACTATTTAAAATACTCAACCATTTGCGGTGATTCCTTGATTTATTTAACCTGATAAAAGTATATTCTGGGGGGAAAAAAGAAAAAGTGTATTCTACCCCTCAGTCATACTGTTCTGGTCTAAATAAATAAGCTCTAGATGTAATAATTCTAAATAGAGAAAAAGCTTCAGAACCTCAACTGTTAGTAACTGCTGCTTTTAATAATTTAGGAAATTTGAGTTTGTAGTTTCACATATTTTTTTTTATCTTATTGAGATTCAGAAAAATTGCTACTTGCTTTGTAAATTCAGATAAAATCAATCCAGAGACTGTTTTATCTATACCTGGACCTTTAATCAAGCTATCAAGTTTATCAGAATTTTATTTCTCCCAAGTTTTTTGGGTATAAATCCCAGATAGTAACTAGTTGTGTCACTCTTTACATTCTGTATAGTTAGGATAGACTAGAGTTCTCATTGTTTTTGTTTTTGTTTTTGTTTTTGTTTTTCTTGGGAGAGTGAAGGTACTGAGTATCATTTGAATGCACAATGTTGCAATTGCTAGCCAGTTGAAATCAAAATAGAAATTGAAGCAGAGAAGTCCAAAATACCATTCTAGTTTCAGAAGTCATATTGAGGGAAAGAAAGAATTACATTTAAATTTTATTTATTTATTTATTTTTAGAAAAGGATGAAGAAACTAAAGCTTTTGAAGCGTTTCTTTCCAATATTGTCAAACCAGTGGTACGTATCTCATTTATCATCTTAACATTTACATTTAATGTATTTATTTCATGTTTCCATTTAGGCTTTATTTAAAACTTGCTAGAAAGACAATGTCAGTAATGGGTCATTATGAATCTCTCCCAACCCAAGGAGAGATACATTGATCAGTGAAGGAGAATGTTGAGATAGCAATCCATTTTTTTTTTTTTTTTTTTGTCTTTTTCATTTTTATCAGTACCAGGGATCAAACTCACGACTGCCTGCTTGCAAGGCAGGCGCTTATGCTGCTGAGCTAAATCCCCAGCCCCAGCAATCCATTTTTTAAAACAAGGTTGCAGTATACACTGTATTACAGATTACTGGAATAGGCAGAGATCTGATAGTATGGATACAACTGATTATTATGGTTGTTTAAAAAATCAGTTTATATTATTCCTATATGAAATATATCCAGCTAACTCCAGAAGCAAAAGAAATAACAAATTTTCTGAATCTGTGTGAAGTCGTATTTCTTAAAAATATTAAACAAGCAAAATGTTTGTTGCAGAATTAATATTAAAAAATAAAGGAATGCATAGGTAAGTCAGGATATTTATATTGCACAAAATAGTAAAGTCATTTAAAAATATGGTTATGAAGAATGTAGGAATATGCAAAGATGCTTTTGACAGAAATCTGAAAAAAAATGAGTGAGACCAAACTCTAAAGATAGCATAATTACAGTCTAACAAAAAAAGCACTAGCTGAGGATTGTGATGTCCACCTGAATCCCAGCAGTGTAAAGAAGAGGCAGTAGGATCACAATGTTCAAGTCAAGCTTAGGCCACTTGGCGACTTAGTGAAACTCTATCTCAAAATTTTTTTTTTAATTTTTAAAGGCTGGGGATAATAATTCATACAATAATTCAATACAATCCCCCAGCATCTTTAGGTATAAACACTAGAAGGAAAAACACCCAAGATATCACAATAATTTTTCTGAATAGTATTGTTTTTTGCCTCTACTTTTTTAAGAGCTATAACTTCACTCCACTTGAAAAGCAACCCAACTGAAGTGACAGTGATTATAATCAATATGAATTTCTTTATGTGAGTTTTTATTATAAAGGGTGCATTATAGAATTATAGAAAGTAATGAATGATAAATCTCCTTTTACCCACTCCTCCAATTTCACCATGCTTAAGACTTTTAATTTCCTTCCCGTCCTCTTTCAGTTCACTTATATATGTCCAATCATCAAAATACTGTTGTTGTTTACCTTTTTTATGAAAATGAGGTCCTAGTGATGGAGGAGAACTATAACTTCCAACTTGCTAAGATGTACTGAGTTCATATCCTCCAAAATTGAAGAATGATTCTAAGAAACAGTGGAGGTTAGGAAAGATTCATTGAGAATTAGTTCCTGAGACACAGAAAAGGTCTCAAAAGTGGTTTGCCACCAAGACCCTCCTATTGGGTAGTTTATCCAGCAAAATCATAATGCAGGTACAACATAGATCAATGACAGTCAACCTGTAGGATTACAGCCACTTAGCTAATACCAGTTCAGTAGGGAAGCAGGTCATGTAGCAACAGTACATGGAAAGAATAAAGTCATTTTGGGAAAGGTATGGATCTGAATGGTCTGATCACCCATCTGGGCAAATGAGGCCTAGCTAGAATTCCTGGACCAGCTGGTACTAATTATGGTATAATTCCAAGTTACTGCTTAACTCATAGGAAGGCATGTAGGTCCAGCCATTGCATCTTCTTTTTTTTTTTTTTTTTTTTTTTTTTTGCCTTTTTCTTTTTTTATCGGTACCGGGTATCGAACTCACAACCACATACTTGCAAGGTAGGTGCTTATGCCACTGAGCTAAATCCTCACCCCCCCCCTTTTTGTCAAGCCATTGCATCTTTATCTTGAGGCCTACTGTTCTTCAGATGTACTGGCAGCCACAATTCTAATGTCTTTGCTGACTTGTTTGAGAGCCCCATCCCTCTCTGTGTATTAATTTCTACTAATTTAGGTGCCTGTGATTCATGGTTCTGTAGTCTTCTCATATCATTATGCTCTTTGAAGAATAAGTTACTCAAAAGATACGTAGTCAGCCCTTTCTCTAGGCCAGTAATTAAAAAAATAAGATAGAAAGAAGTGCCATGTGATAGTAAAAAGTATTGTTATTGAAATGGAGTTTATTTCATTATTGAGATAAGAGTTAACTTTTTAAGTAAGTAGTCAGAAAACCTTGGAGGCCTAAAGAGTGAGAACAAGACACAACATGTAAGAAATGAGAGACCAACCCAGGAATAAGCAACCATTGCAAGGTGATCGAAGAACTTTTACCAGTAGACCGCTGTAACTTCAGGAAAGAGTGAAAGGAGATGTGATAGGAAAAGCAGGACGCGGGCTTCTTTCCTAAATAAGACTGCTTAACCTAGAAAAGAGTGCATCTTAATTTACAAAACAAACAACTCTGCCTCCCAAGCCCTCAAAAATCCATGCTAAAATACTTTACACACAAAATAAACTGCTATGATTTAATTACTATCCTTAACACCTTTACCACAAAGGCTTATCTTTTTTTTTTTTTTTTAACCTCATTTTAGGAAGTTTGTATAATAAGCCAGTCTTATTTCCCTGAGAATTCCCAGTTGCTAGATAGGAACACATTTAGCTTTCTTTCTTTCTAATTTATTGTGAGAATTGCATATATACATGTAAGTAAATATAAATTGTTTCATAGTAATAAACTAACATAAGTTTACTGGTATTAGTTTGCATTCAGAGTGCTTCAAATGTACATGTACATTATTTAATTCCTGTAAAAATCTTATGTGTACTATTTTTCTCCTTTTACGTATGAGGTTTAGAAAGTAGTAGCTATGTCAGGATTGAAACTCAGGAGGTGTCGTTCCAAGAGTTATGTATACCCAAATGATTTTCTCTGGATTTACTAAAAAGAAGGAAGTTGGCATTTTTAATGGGATTTTTGTTTGAATAACATCATTGATGCTACTAGCAGCATTTCCTAGTTATAATGCATAATATTAAAAAATACAACTTTCAAACATAAATCTTAAATTTTAAAACTTTTAGAAAAATTCTTGCCTGGCAGTATGAAAAGGATGTTAATTTACTAAAATAATTAGCTCAGTGTTATAAAAAGAAAAACATAATCTGATGACTTGGGTTTATTTTACTTTAGTTTAGCTTATGTTCACAGTTAAGTGACTGTACCTCTTTGATTAAATTACTTGTGTACTGCAAATACAGATCAGGATTTTTGTTAGGTGGTGGATGTGTGTTTTATTGCTTTTACCTGATTTGGTTTATTTAGAGCCCCAAATTAAGTGTATTTATTCATTTACTCTATAAATGTTTGACCACTTACAAAATGCCAGATGCTGTGCTAAAAGCTAAAGATAGGATGGAAAACACAGATATCACCACCACCCTTTTTGAGAGCTTAATGTGCTAAGTGTCATGCAATAGATATAAAATTATAACTACAGTGTCAGAGCAAGGAGGTAGAGTGCTATCAGGTGTTTAATGGGGGCTGTATCTTGGCAGGAATATTAAGGAAATTTTCCTCTGAACAGATGAATTTAAAAGAAAAATAGTAATGGGGGTGGGGTGTGTACTAGAAACAATGTTGCAAACAAATTGAGAGGCATTTGAAAATCACAGGACATGGCACATTTAAGGAACAAACAAGAAAAGAATAAATGCTCATTTTTGTTATATAAGATCAGCCTGTAGGACAAAACATATTTGTACTAATTTCATAGTTAAGTGACCTGAAACAAGTCACTCAATCTTTCTGAATCTTCCATAAAATGAAGTATAATGGTGTTTTACTGTCACATGCTCAATTTAATAGTAAAACCACTGTAAACATTTATTGGCTCCCCTTTAAAGTTGTTCTGTGCCTCATTTCTATCAAAATCTGACGTCTCTGTTTCAGTAATGCTTGAAATTAAGCATGGCTGCGTTTTACTGCCTTACTTTGAGAATCTTTTCTTTCCCGTCAAAGTGACTAGTACCATACTCTGAGTCTAATTTCCTTTGACCCAACTTTTGAGTTAGATTCAGGATTATTCTCACTTCTTAATCATACATCCATACAAGGACCTAAAATTATCATTTATTCTGCTTTAATATTCTTGGAAATCCACATATGAGATGCTCTTGTTTCTTCTTCAATCTTTTGTCAAAATCCATACCACATAAGTGGTTGTGAATTCTTTGGAAAGTTAGCTTCCTACTTAGACTTAAAACATAACAACATTTCTTAAGGTTAGTTTTGATAGCTAACTAATGAAGACTACTCTCTACTCTGAAATTAGAACTGTGTATAAATATATCCAGTGTTTTGTTTTGTTTTTTGTACTGGCAAATGATCTTGGGCTTGCCAGCACACTCAAGGCTGAGGCAAGAGGATTGCTATGAGTTTGAGGGCAGCCTGGGTTACAAAGTGAGCTCAAAGATAGCCTGACCTGTATAGTAAAACTGTCTCAAAAAGACAAAAAAAAAAAAAAAAACCTCAGTGTTAAAAAGCTTGTCTGTCCTGCACAGGGCCCCTGAATTCAACTCCAATTACTGAGGATGTTATGCCAACAACTCAAAAAAACCAGTTGCTTGATCTTCTTTTCTAAATTGTTTCATCTTTTCTTCTTTAAAATGGAGACGTTGTAATACATTCCATTTCTTTTGTTTTCTTTGTGTTTCCATTAATGAATACTTTCATTCACATTTTCCTAGATCACAGTATCATTGTGATCTCAGATTTCTTCTCCATCCTTTGCCAGATTGAACTACAAGTGTCTTACTTACTTTTCTCCTTGCTGAGATAAAGTATCCAGAGGAAGTTAAAGGTGAAAAGTTTATTTCGCTTGTAATTTGTAGAGGTTTTAGTTCATAGTTGTCTGGCTCCCAGGCAGAGTGGCATAGCAAAGGAACATGGCAGAGAAGAAAGACAGCAAACTATAAGCAACAAACAGCGACCTTCTTTCTGTCCTTTGTATCTTATCTAGGTTACCTATCCTTAGGGTGGGTGGCGCTCACACGCAGGGGGGGGGGGGGGGGCGCCCTTCATCCTGCCCAGACTGTGCTGAACCAGCCAGTGTACTGATTTAGCGTCATAATAACACACCTCAGATGCAGCCACCTCTGAACAGTCCCATCTGTGAGATTTGAGGCTTTGAGAGGACCTCTAGACAAGCTGTGACACCGCGTTTTATCAGTTTTTTCACTGTAAATTTCAGGAATCAACCTGCCCTACCCCTCTTCTTCCTAACACATGGTTATTACTTCTGCACATGAGAATTTCACAGTATCTGTATGAATCCATCTCTTCCTTACACAACCCTTTATAAACCACCTGAAGTCAGCAACAGAAAATAACATATTTAGATTTTTACAGGCTATATTCTCTTTGATCTCTCTGTAATATTTTACACTGTTGATCAGTTAGTACTTCAGAACTGTCACCCTATCTTTCAGGACATGACTGCCTTCCTGTGTCCTGTGATCTTTTTAGTAGCCACATCTATCTATTCTTACTCTCACTCATTCATACTTTTTCCCTATTTCTTGCTCTTGTGTTCTCACTCTCTTAATATTAAGGGAGTATATTTGAAGGACACATAGGAAACAACTCTGTATTCTATTCTGTCTTCTCAGCTTTTCTGTAAATCTAAATTTATTTCAAAATAAAAGTAGTTAAAATATACTGTTTGCTATTTGTCTCCCTCAGCCATTCGTATTATAGATGAGGTCTGAAACTCAAAGTTTAGAGTTCAGTGTCACCAAGCAGATGAGTTTCAAGTCTTGTGCCTCCCTACTTAATATTCTTTCTACCTATATTTTTGATGGTGTAGTAATTATTCCCATAGCCAGGTAAAATAAATTTCATAAGGTAGATGCCGTTAATGCTACTGACTGACTCACTCTCTGATTCCTGTTCACATTCTCACCATTTAACACAGCTGAGGTCCTTGTATAAAATCAAGAGACACTCTGTGTGTGTATGCATGTGTGCATATCTGTGCATGTGTGTTGCACACATGGTAACAGAATATTTGTTTAAAAAGAGAATGTGGATAATTGCTCCATCTACAGGCTAAAATAAAGGTGGTTACTGTTTACATATAAAAGCATTTTTCCTTTAAAACAATGTAGTATTAAGTATTTTGAAGGAAATACAGTATTAAGACATTAAAACAGTGTTATAATAAATAAAATTTGAGGCCAGGGATTTAGCTCTGCAGTATAAGCACCTGCCTGGCAAGCGTGAGGTCATGAGTTCGATCTCTGGTACCACAAAAAAATAACATAAAATAAAATTTTATGTTTTCTATGACTTAGTAGAATCAGAATACATATAATTGCAATTTTCAAATTTATTCAGGCTTTAAGAGCTTTGCAAAAGAAAGAAAATTATGTAGGAATTGTTTATTCTGTCCAGTTACCATATATATAAATACTTGTGTAGTGTTACTTTTTAAATAAGTCTCTTAAGCTTTATTTCTGCTATGCCTGCACCTTTTTCCTTGTGTGTTATTTCTGTAAAAGAAATGTGTAGTCATAAGACTCTCCAGGAGTAAGGATAGGTGTGAAACACGATTGAAGTCTCTTGCTTTTTCCCTCACAATTCTCCTGACATCCCTCCACACGTGCTAAAGAAACAGCAAGCATCTGTATGAGACACTTTCAGGCATTTCATCCTTTTTCTTTTTTTGCTTTCATCAGTACACTGATGTAGCCCCAGTACACTGATAAAATCTTTAGGTGTCAACACATACAGCACTTGCTGCTTCTTTTTTAAACACCTGAATAATAATAATGTTAAGAAGCTAGTTCAGTTTTTTGCCCTTATTAATGCTACTGAGAACGTTCATTAGTGTACATATTTGCATGTGTTTGCAAGTTTATTTGTAGGATATTATTCTGAGGGGAAAATTGTGGAAGTTGAATTCTTGGATCGAAACATAAACCTGGGCCTGGGGATATAGCTTAGCAGCACAACACCTGGCGAGGAAGATCAAAGTCATGAGTTCTATTCCCAGTACCAAAAAAAAAAGTAAACGTATTTCTATAATCGTTCCCAAGTCATCCTGTATGAAGGCTGCTGGTGTATACTTCTCTCTGCTTTTAAGAGACTACTTACTTCTCCAGATTTTCAAAATACTAGATATTACTAACTTTTCAGTCTTCTTCTGAGAAATGAAAAGTAATTATCTTGTTTTAACTTACAATTATTTAATTACAAATACAGTTATACACCAATCCATATGTTGTCCATTTGTGTTTTTTTGAGCCATTCATGTCCTTTATTCATTTTTCTCTTCAATTTTTTAAATTATAATAAAACTTTGTAAGTTGAAAACTAAACACTTTTAGATTTATTGCAAGTGCTTTTCTGTTTGTTTGGGTTTTGTTTATTTGTTCATTTGTGTTTTTGTTTTTCTTTTTATAGTATATCATATCCACACTAATAATGTGTGTGTGTGTGTGTGTGTGTGTGTGTGTGTGTGTGTGTGTGTGTGTCATGGTACTGGAGACTAAACCCAGGGCAATCACACTGAACAAGATCCATAGCCTTTTTTTTGGGGGGGGGTCTTTTTCGTTTTTTTTATCCATAGCCATTTTTTTAATTTTTGAGACAAAGTCTTGCTAAGTTGCCTTGGCTGGGCTCAAACTTGGCAGTCATGCTGCTGAGAGCACTGAAATTACACACATGCACTGCCATGTCCAGTTTTGAATGGCCCTAAGTGGTCCTTAAACTTAATGAACCTATCCATACTTTCACAACTAATTCTCGTCTACAAATGAGCAAGTTCCTATTTATGAGCCATTTTGTGTAAGTTTATGCAGACTTTATGTAATCTTTTAACCCCACTGGATATTTCAGTGTGCTCATTGAACACATAACATTTGTTTTAAGGAGCTTTTAAATGTTATGTTTTTGCAGGCCTCAGACATCCAGGCAAGAACAGTAGTACTTACCTGGTCACCACCTTCCAGCTTTATTAATGGCGAAACAGATGAGACTCCTGTACCAGAACTGTGTGGTTATGAAATTCTGGTTTCAAGTACTGGAAAAGATGGAAAATACAAAAGTGTTTATGCGTAAGTATTTTTTCAGTTAAGCTTTCTGTGAGTTACTCTCTTTCCCTCTTCATGTTTTTATTCTGATCCATAAATTAACTAATGAATAATTTCTGTATAAATGGTTCAAATGCAAAATGATATTTTTTTTATCTGTACACCTTCAGAACAATCATCTTCATTGGTCACACTCAGCATCCCCCCCCCGTGGCTCCTTAATAGATGTTCCATATTCCTAATGTATTACATATAAATTTTACCATACTAGAACTCACAACCAAGGAATAAAGGACTTTTGGTCGTGAACTCATGAAATATTATAATGACCCCTTAAGAACTTGGACTTTATTCTTGCATGTACAAGGTCTTGTTCAACTTTGGAATGAATTTAATACCAGAGTTCTTCATTTGCACCTGACATGTTAATAATCATATTTCTAAAGCCTCCAGAGTTCTTCATTTGTCTGTGGATATGTTATATTTTTAAAACCTATCACAGCTCTTTTTGCTTAGTTCAAGTGTATTACATACCAAGAAATGTAAAATTGAGACATTTATGGCCAACAGTTTTTAAATAAACTCTTTTTGACCTTTGCTCATATAGAAGCCACTTATGTTAATGAAAACTAAGAGTAAAGGCAGTTGTTAGTTACAATATAAGCACCACAAAGATGATTATAAAAGAAGTAGTCATTTAAATTATCGTAACAGAATAATGACTATATCAACCTTATTTGTATTTTTTTAATAAAGTAGCTGATACGGAGAAAAGAAAGTGACTCTCTTTCCCATGACTCTTATCATGTCACAAAAGGTTACAAAGATGTCCTGCTTCCTCTTTATCAAGATTTCTTTGTGCTTATTCTAGTCAGTTTTCATAAAAGAAAAGAACTACCTGTGGGTAAATAGGGAATAAAGGACCATCAACACAAAAAGTTTCTTTCTATGTTGATGGCTGTTTCTGGTTGTGTGTGTCTGTTTGCTAAAGAAGAGGAATTTATTTCCATTTGCAGCCTAATCAGGGACAAGTAAACTCAAAACGAACATTAGTCCCCTCTGCGGTCTACACGAATTAGTCTTCTAAAGGTGCTTCTGCAGCTGCCTAGTTTAGTAAAGTGTACCTCCAATCAGTGGGGTACTCATTTCTCATCTACTTACTGACTTGAATTTGAGACACAGGGTAGGTAGGACACAGAGCGGGACAGAGAGGACAGAAGTCCATGAATTGGAGAGAAGAGAGATTTGGTTAAAAGAAACGGAGTAAGAAGTAGCAGAAGAAGAAGGGGAGAGAAATGTCGAACAGGCTTATTTATGGCTACATACACAAATAATAGTAGTAACAAATATTTTGGATGCTGTTGTATTAAAAACATGATAGTGGACATGGGAAGTATTTTAAATTATTTAAATATTTATAAGTCCCCTTTTGCTTACTTACTAAACTGCAGTATTATAAATAAAGTTCATGTTATTTTCTAGTAAAATTCAGTGGCAGACTCTTTATAAAAAACTTGGCAGTTTTGCTTTTTAGTAGCACATTAGATATGTAAGGTTGAGTTTTTAATTGAAAATGGTTTCATTTGGAAAGTTAAATATCTTCTCCATGTCTACTCCAAAGTAGTATTCAGGGATATATATATTTTAAGTTTGGCATATACCCAACTGCATAAATTTTATATTAGATCTGAATATCATTACAAATGGTAAAGAAAAAAGCATCATAATTTCGTGAAGTACTACAAGCTATAGTAAGGATATCCTTGGGAAATGCTTTAGACACTGAAATGTTACTTTTTTGTTTTCCTCCAGAGGAGAAGAAACAAGTGTTACTTTAAATGATCTCAAACCAGCCACAGATTACCATGCAAAGTAAGGAACTCCCATATGTTATTTGTATATGATACAGCACAGAGTTATGACATTGGTTGGTTGGTTGGTTGGTTTCTTTTTAATGATTTCCTTAAAATTCTAGAATATAACTCATTTTGGGTTAAAAATATGAACTTTGTTTTTTTGGTTGGTACCATTACCAACATTTTTTAAAATGTAATTTATGTATTACAGTAAAGAAAGGATTAATTTTGTAAGACCTAGGAATTGAAATGTGTGGAATATATTTATAGTATCTCGTTTAGCACTGGAAATTCATGCCAGATTTGCAAGTTTTTACAAATCATAAATAACCCTTGGTTTATTCCTGTGTTTTTTCTATATTATATTTTGGGTAAAATTTAGGATGTTAAAACTCAGAATGTGAGAAGATTGAAAGTAGTATTTCATATTTTACAGTTCTCCCCATGTATTTCATCAAAATTTTGTGAATTCTAGCATATCCCCAGCTGGGGCCCAACTGGACATATACTCTCCCAGTTTTTAAAAACATTTGTGTTTGGGATTATTCGTATTAACCCTCGAAGTAAATTTCCTGTCGTTAAACCCAAAGTACTGTATAACCCAGTATTTTTCAGATTATGGAATGCCACCATTTTTGAATCATGAATTTTACTTTTTTGTATTATATTCACTTCTGTGTATGCTCAAACCTAGGGTCTCATGCATTCTAGACACATGCTCTACCACTAAGATACTTCCCAAGCTTGCTACTCAGTTTTTAAATGAAATAGGATTAAGTGGATTGAGAGTTTTAGCATAGCAAGAACGTTGTTTCAGGAAACAGTTATTTTAGGAAACTTGTTGTATGTGTATATAAATATATATATGCATAGACATGATTATGGTACTTAAAATGTCTATGGGTTATAATTGAATGAGTAGAAAACCATTGGTCTGTGCTATTTTTAAGGACTATACTTTGATTCTGATATTCATATTTTGTTTTTTGTGTGTACATGGTACTGAATTTGAAACTCAGTATCTTCGTAATTCTGAGCTACATAGCCTCCCCCACACTCCCACCTTTTTGTTGTGTTTATTGCTATTGTTGTTTTAAATCAGGGGTAGGAGAGCAAGATCTCTCTAAATTACCCAGGCTGAGCCCAAATTTGGGATCCTCCTGAGTACTGGGATTACAGGCGTACACCATGGTGCCTGGCTGTATTTTCTCAATAGATCATTTAAAGATACTTTGCTAACTTGAAATACCTAAAGATGATACTATTAAAAATCATACCTAGTGATTCTGCAAGGTCAAGCTATTTTATCACCATAGAGTACAGGCAGAGTCCAGTTCTATAAAAGGAGCTCCTTCAGAAGCTGAAAGTTTTACTACTTTGAGTTGTGAACCTGATGTACCTAATCCACCAAGGATAGCCAATCGGACCAAAAATTCACTCACTTTGCAATGGAAGGTAAGAATATTCTGTAGAATATTTCTAATTTGACATTTCTTTCTGTTCCTCCACCCCTACCATATATTAAATGTCAGTTGGTTTTGAGAACAAAAGAACTTTAAACTTAACTTACTCTTTATATATACAAAATAAATATTTGTTTATTCCTTGAGAAAAGTCTTACTCTTTTTTTCTATATGTAAATACAGCAAAAAAAGATGAACTTATATTTACCAGTTGTTAATATAGTTTACATGTTATGAAATTGAAATTCCTAACATGATTCTCAACCTGTTGGTCTTGTTTATAATATGTTGTAGTGATCCCCTTATTTTCTGATTTTTGTTCTAAAGCAAGATTCATAATGGTTAGACTCACAGTTTTTAAAGTATCAATATAATGCCTTAAAAAGAATACTGATTGTTCCACACTCTATAAGACTGTTAACATCCTTCATCCCCATCCATAACTGTCAGCCCTTCTTCCCCCTGCATTCTTGTAATAAGAAACATCCCTCACAAAATTCCAAAATATTCCCGAGAAGAAAATACTATTCCTATTGGGAACCGTAAAACTGTTCATCTTAATTATCTACTCATACTTCAAGAATGAAAATCAAGGCTACCTTTCCTTCTAAAACCTTTAGAAGATAATTAAAATTCAAATTTGAAACTTCCACCTTAACAGTATCCCAACAGCTCCATATAAGATAGACAGTACTCTTCATGTTGACACACAGATTGCACAGACGTGGGCCCTTGTACAGATGGCCCTGTAAAACACACAGTAATCAGAGTGGCTGAAGAAAACATTTATTGGAGATAATATATACCTGAGTTTTTGACAGCATTAAACAGGTCATTTCTGTTGGGTTTTAGTAGGCCTGACACAACAAGCATAATACCTGTTGTTTTTATTTACTTTAAATATAAGCGGTCTTGCTTAGTTTAGTGACTTGAATATCCAGTATTTTGACTCTGCTCCCTTACCTAATTTAAAAGCATTCCAGTAGAGGCTGACATGGAAAAAGAATAGTAGCATGAGTTTTCACTTAGGGTAGCAATTGAGAGAAGTATTTTATCCACTGACATTGTTTAGAAATGCTGGACAATACCAATGATAAAAAGCTGAAGTTTTATCTTTTACTCTGTTTACCGCCAGGAGCCAAGTTGACCTACTCAGCCTTTGGAATGTTGTTTGATGGGGATATTGGCTTTGAAATCAGACAGACCAAATTCAGTTCTCTTCACTTTTAGTTACTGTAATTTAATAGTATAACATAGAGTTAGTATGATGATTAAATGAAATAAGGTAAAACACTCTATACATAATAATTTCCTTTCCACATGGAAAAAAGCTGGAAAATAGGTCTCAGCCTGTTCAAAGTAGACATTTTCATAGCCTTGCCAAAAATATTTTTAAAAAGAAAAAGTAAATGTGAGACTTTAGCAACTAAAGTAGGTCAATATGGAATCATAACTCTTAAGAAATACATTTTTACAGTCTTTACTTCCTGCTGAGACTTGTGAACTCTAATTTTGGATTTTTTTTAATATTATGTATGTATTTATGTATGTATGTATGTATTTTAAAGATAATAAAATCCAACAAACAAGACAGAACAAAGCCAATCAAGACAATGCAACAAAATTGGTACAAAACTTCAGAGCAAGATACCGAGAAAACAATAATAGCTACCATAGTATATCTCGTTATCTACACAATAGTTGTCCATTCCATCAGGGGTAGCAAATCAAATCAAAAACAAAACAATAAAACCAATCAAAACAAAATATTGAGTAAAGCAAAACAATTAATCAGAACAGAGCGAAACAGTGAAAACAATATTGGACTTCAAACACAAAATAGAAGGAAATCTCCCATATTTGCTATATTGTATATCATCATCCTCCCGAGAAGTGTTCAGACCACTGGCCCCAGGCCTGCATAATCAACCAAACAATACAAGCATTTGGTTTCTTTATGTACTTTAGTTGCTATCAACTCAGTCTGTCCTCGGACAGTGTTTGATTCTCATTCTGTGTGCCAGTGGGTTCAAGAGAGGTGCTGTCTTTTCTTCGGGAACGCACACGGCTTGGCTTGCGCAGCTTCCCAGGAAGGCTAGTTATTTGATTTCTTGGTTGATTCCCCCCAAGTCCCAGCATGGATGTAAGTTATATTTTAAAGAGAATAAAACCAAGTAAAATAAAAGAGAATAAAGACAATCAAAACAAAACAGTGATACAGGATTTCAAAACAAGATAATAAGAAATCAACAGTGGTTACCATAATACCTCTTGTTGTCTTCAAAATAGTTGCCCATAACTTCAGACATAGTAAAACTCAAACAAAATAGAACAGAGTAGAACTAATAAAAATAAAACAATGAATGCAATAAAGGACTTCAAAACAAGGTAAGAGTAAATCCAAATCTTGTTATCTTTGAAATAGCTGCCCATGCCGTTGGATATAATAAAATCAAATAAGATAAAACAGAATAAAGCCCGACTCAACAAAACAATGAAAATGATACAGGACTTCAAAACAAGATAATAGGGAATTAACAGTGGCTACCACCTTCAGGATGTGATCCCCCATAGATGCTACATTGCGTATTGTTATCCTCTGAATTGATGATCAGACTACCAGCTTTAGGCTGCAAAGTCAGTGAAACACTAAACACTATAAGCATTGTGTTTTACCTCAGTAGCTAGCTATCATTGCAACCTGTGTTTTTCCAAATCAGCCTGTCGCTTACAAGGGGATAGGGGGCTTGGCTCTTATTGTTTCCCAGAGGGGCTGGCGTCTGGTGGTCTCCCCCCAGCAACTCATGCATGGTACTGACTCGTGGAGAAGGCTTGGCTTGTTCTCCCCTGCAGTCTGCAAATGGTGCTGACTGACAGGGAAAGACTGGCGTCTGGGTCTCCTAGTGGACTGCACATAGCCTAGATTCTCTTCCTTTGCTCATAAAAGCTAGAACATCCCAATAATTTGGTTTTTGTTCCCTTCTCATTATATTAACTTTTAACTGCCACTGGTGTTTGAATCAAGATATTTATCTAATTTAACCATCTATCTTTTGTTTATTTTGTTTTTGTATGTGTGTTGTTTTGAGACAGGGTCTTGCTATATAGTTAAGGTTGACCCTGAACTCACTATGTAGCCCATACTAGATTTGAATTTGCAATGATCTGCCTGCCTCAGCCTCCCAAGTGCTAGAATTACAGGCATATGCCACCATGCCCAGCATATTTAATTTTTTTAAACACAAGATCTGTGTTAGTACTCAACAAGTAATTTAGACTTCTCCCTGTTATAAAAGACTTAATGATTCTTGATTGCTGTTTACACAGTAATATTATGTAAAATATTATGTAAATATATTATGTAATATTATGTAAAAACCAAATGAACACCAGAAAATTTATGGAAGCCATCAGCAGAATCATTTCAAAAGCTCAATTTGTTTTAATTTTGACAAGAAGAGATTCTGAGTCAATTGTCTCAGGCTGAGAAATTATAAAAACAGTGGTGATCATTTGTTTAACGAGTAAGAAATTGGTTGAAATTATAAGAAGAAAATTCAGTAAGACATAAAGTTGGCACTCTTTAAAAGTGATTGAACACTGTAATAAAATGTCAAGGAAGACTACAAATTTTCACCCTCAAAAATGAAAGAAGTCATTAGTCTTAGGTGAAGAACACATTAAGTCTAGGAGGGATCCAGACATTGTGCCCTAAGTTCCTTTCAGTAACCTACAGTAATTCTTTATTCTTTAGCAAAATTCTATTTAGATTATGAGTTTTAATTTCATTAAATTTTTTTCAGTACTAGAGATTAAACGAGAAGGCAAGGACTGTACCATTTTTAGTACATTCCCACCTCTTTTTACTTTTGATTTTGAGACAAGGTCTTGCTAAGTTACCCAGGCAGAACTCAAATTTGCAGTGTTCCTGCCTTTATTAAATTTTTAATAATAGAATAAATTGCAGGAAATTTAAAATTGATGAAACCCAAAAGAAAAGCAAAGTACTTTTTTTAAGGATTATAAGAATTAAAATAGTTCTTGCTAAAAGAGATTTTTCAGGAAAACTTGCATAGCATCTTGTTTTGTTTTTCTACAGATGTTTTTCCAGGACTTAAGTCACAGAGAACATCTGCAAAATAAAGTAGATCATTAAAATACCATTCATAGAGGGTGGGGGATTTAGCTCAGTGGCATAAGGGCCTGCCTGGCAAGCTCGAGGTCACGAGTTCGAGCCCTGGTACCAAAATAAACCAAAAACAAACAAACAAAATACCATTCAAAAAAGTACTGGTTTGCATTCATTTTGATTCTTTCTTGGTGTTTATTTTAGGCACCTAGCGACAATGGTTCTAAAATCCAAAGCTTTGTTTTAGAATGGGATGAGGTAAGTAAATTTTATCTTTTTAAATGTTTAAAAACTATATGCTTATCTCTAGATAGAAATAACATTTTTGTCTGTTTTAATTTTGTTTCTTTTTAAGAAACAGTATTTTAAAAAGTATCATTTTCATGGCATATGAGTACACTGGTAGTATCCTTTAAAAGACTGGCTGCCCTGTTTTGTTTTTCTGCATCAACTTTAATGGCAAAAATATTCATTTCTTAAGGTTGATGTGACAGATTACCATAAACCTAGTGACTTAAAACAACTTATGTGTTCTTTTACCGTTCTGGAGACCAGAAATCTGAAACAGATTTTACTGGATAATCAAGGTGTCATCATGACAGTTTCCCAGGGGGTTCTTGACCAACTTCTCTTCTGTAGGGTATCTTCATTGTTTAGTTCATGACTATTTTGTGTTGCCGTTTATCTTGCTTCCATTGTTGTATCTCTTTCCTCTTCTATCTTCAAACTGTGATATTTGGACTAGAAAGCAAAATTTCACTATTAAAAAAATTTTTTTCATTATTTAGAGATGATACAATTTCCTATTTGGACAACTTAGCAGAATCCAGTCATTAAGACTAATAAAAGTTCAGTAAAACAACCAGATACAGACTAAAGTTGCTTCAAAGAAGTCATCTTTTTAACTCTGCCAGTACAGTAAAGAAAAAATAGGGGAAGAATAGAGATTGAGGAAGTTACCCATTTTATTTAGCATATTAGATTTCTAACACTTTTTAATGTTCTTGAGCCACCTTGGCTTTTGTCTCTCCCTTCTTGTGGCCTGTAATTGGCTGTTCTCTGTGCCAGAATTTTTGCATTTAGTATCAGTTCCAAATCTTGATACTAAAGACACTTAGGATATCTAGGTGGTGGTTTGGAAGTTACTAAGGATCTTTTCTTAAAACTTTACCTACAGGGGCTGGGGATTTAGCTCAGCGGCATAAGCACCTGCCTTGCAAGCAGGCAGTCGTGAGTTCGATACCTGGTACCGATAAAAACGAAAAAGACAAAAAAAAAAAAAAAATTAAAGCTTTACCTGCTCCTTTTCATACATTGAGGAAAAACTGGCAGTTGTCTGTATTAGAGCTCCTTTTCTTACCACCAAAGATCCATACCTGGAAACAGTTTCTATACTATGTCTGGAGATACAGTATTGGCTAAAACACCATGATTAATGCAAGAAGCTATACAAAGATGTTTATTTTCTGTCTGTTTTATTCTGTACTTTATGAGCTATATTATGTGTAGTACCTCAACTTTCCCTTGAGATCCATGACCTACAGATAACAGAAATGATTTTTAATGTATACTAGCACATAAGTGACTACTAAAAAGAAAAATTGATGTGGATTTATTGTTTTATGGTGTTATGTCTGATTTTTAATAATTAGCTGTTATTTTTAGGGAAAAGGAAATGGACAATTCTATCAGTGTTACGTGGGTTCACAGAAGCAATTTAAAGTTACTAAACTGTCACCAGCAATGGGTTGTAAATTTAGACTGTCAGCCAAAAATGAGTATGGTACCAGGTAAGATCCATGTTATAAAATAATGTAAGTATTTTAGCTTATCCAGCTAACTTCATATATATGATTATTTAATCCAAATTACCCACTAAAAATTACGTTTTACTCTGGTGATAATAGTTAACATTATCAGCCTACAAAAAAGCCTTACTTCCATAAAGAACACACGAAAAATTAAAATCAGCAACTTTTCTGATTTCAAATATAAATTAAACCTGTTCATGTGATCAAGAAGCTTTTCTGTTAATCCTCAGCATTGTGTTTTCATTGTTTGAAGTTGCAAACACATACTAATAAAGAAGGCACAAAAGAAATGTAAAGAAAATTTTTATTTCTGATGAATTGCTCTACAACACCAATTTAATTTAGTTTAATTTAAATTAAATAAAATTTAAATAAAAAGGCCTTTCAACAGTCACATTGAAATTATTTTTATTTTAAAGATATGCCTCCTTATTGTTGTTAGTGTGGTAGGTTTAATTGTACAAATGAGAATTTGTATATTCTGTTTCATGTGCATGGCATTATGTGAAAGTGTGTTTAAAAGGAACAAAATTTATACCAATTGAAAAGTATTACTATGTTCATTTTCCCTGCAAAGTATTTTGTGTATGTCTTCATTTAACTACATGTACTATAAATGTAAAGGCTTAAAAATCTGAACAAAAGTACGTTTTCAGAAGGTGCTGATTTATTTCTTGCTATCTGACTTTGTTTCCTCCAAAACCTTATCAAACCCAAAATATATATTTTTTTAATTTAAAGAGAATAAAACTAAACAGAACAAAGCAAGTCAGAACAAAACAATGCAGTCAACACAGGGTTTCAAAACAAGACAACAGGAAATCAACAGTGGTTATCATAATGCCTCTTGTTTTCTTCAAAATAGTTGTCCATATCTTTCACACACAGTGAATTCAAACAAGATAAAATAGTATAAAACCTTTCAAAACAAAAGAATGAAAACATTACAGGTCTTCAAAATCAGATAGTAGGAAAATCAGCAATGTCTAATGTGTCTTGTTCTCTTCAAAATAGCTGTTCATACCTTCACACGTAATAAGCTCAATTCTTGTAAACTCTTCAAGAGAAGTTCTAGGCATATATAAACCTATACATGTACACCTGTCCTTTCTGTATTAGAGGGAAAAACAAATTATGAGAAAAACAAGAAACAAAAGAGACAAATAAGAGCCCAAAACAATGATAGTATGGCTTTCAAAACAGCTTTCAAAACAGGTTGTTATTTTGCATAGTTATCTTCAAATTAGTTACTGTGATTACCAGATATAAACATGAAAATTGATCTAATCCTATGAATGTTAACTTCAAACTGAAAATACATTATTTAGATTATAATTCACTATCAAGATTTTTGATTTTCCAAGAGTGGGGATATAGCTCAGTAGCAGAGCACTTGCCTTGCTTGCTTGATGCTCTGGTGAGTTTGATCCCCAGTACTGCAATAAATAAATATTTTAATTTTCAAAATATAACTTCAGTAAAAAAAATAATTCTTTAGCTGTAAAGTAATTTTTTCACTCCTGCTTAAAAACCATTTGTTTCAACAGTGGCTTTAGTGAAGAAGTCTTATATTACACATCAGGCTGTGCTCCTTCTATGCCAGCAAGTCCTGTATTAGCTAAGGCTGGAGTCACGTGGTTGTCCTTACAGTGGAGTAAACCCTCAGGAACACCATCAGATGAAGGAATTTCTTACATTTTAGAGATGGAAGAAGAAGCTTCAGTAAGTATGAATGTAGATTTTAAATAAGAGTGTTTAAAATGTTTTAGTATAGCATTATTGTTGTCACAAGAGTTTGCTTCACCAAGGCCTTCAAGCCTTGGTTTGTTACTGCAGTATTCAGAAGAGATTGGAATGAGAGAGAATTCAGCCTTTTGTTTTCCTTTTTATTTTTTGTTTGTTTGTTTGTTTGTACCACGAATCTCATGACCTCGCCCTTGCTGAGCAGGCGCTGTGCTATATCTCTGGCCCCTTTTGTTTTCTTGTTATATAAAAAGAGTTAATTTAGTTTTGGAGTTTTTTGTTATGGTTTGGTTTGATTTGATTTTTTGGTAGACGTGTATGTCTGTGCCTAGGAACCACGTAGACTACAGTGCTTTGGGCCTGGGGATATAGCTCAATGGTAGAGCATGTTCCTACCATGTACAAAGCCCTAGGCTTAATCCCCAGAAGGACTGAAAGCGTATTCAGACATTGCTTTGCATAGTGCCACAGCAGATTTTAAGGCTCACATGAGACTCTACCACAGCTTGAATTTGGTTACCTGTCACTCGTCTCCTGTGAGCTAGAACCTAGCCTACCTAGAATTAGAGTGTCTTCTATCAATTCCATCCAGAGTTCCATAACTTTAAAGAGCTCATGTAAAGCAATATAAAAATAAAAATTCTCCGCTCCTAGATATATACCCAGCAGAATGTGAGCGTTGATACAAAAATTTATACACAGACCTGGGGTCATAGCTCACTGGTAGAACACATACCCAGCATGCATAGGCCTTGGGTATCATCCACAGCAATGCAGAATACACACACACACACACACACACACACACACGTTCATAGCAATATTGTTCTTAACAGCTGAAAAACTAGAAGCAGAGGTAGGGCTGCAGTGGTTCACAGCTGTAGTCGTAGCTATACCTGTAATCCTCACCCTCATGCATGAGGTAGGAGATTCACTGGAGCCCAGAAGTTGGGAGGTCAGCTTGAGTAACATAGCCCGGGATAGAGGGGTGCATTATTTTTCATGTCCATAAGTAGATGAATTTGATATACTCAGTAAAATGGAACATCAAGCCATTAAAAGGAGTGGAGTGACAAATACCCTAAGTAAAAGAAGCTAGTCACAAAAGACCACATGTTGTGTGATTCCACTTATATGGAGACTGATAGATGCATAGATATGAAAGCATATTAGTGGGTAAGAGAATAGGGGTAAGTTACTGGTAATCAGAAAAGGCTGGCTTTAGTCTACAATTAGGAATTAGATAATGATTACAAGATCTTGTGAATACACTATAAAACTTTGAATTGTGTATTTTAGAATGTTGAATTTTATGATGTATGAATTATGTCAATTTTTTGGAATTCTCAATATTATGACATTGAGGAAGTAGTAAAGCTTTGTCTTTGGAACTTTAAATGGCATTTTAAAATCTTAAGCAAATTCTTACCTGCTAGCACAACCACCCATCTATTTATTCACCTAAACACAACTGTGCCTTCAGGACAAAAAAATGTGCTAAATAGTTACATCTAATTAGCTTTTACAATGTACAGTATCTCTGGGAAATTTTTTTTGATTCTGAAGATAGCTAACAGATGATGAAGCTGCCATTGGTCCCTACTCTTCCTTCAAAACAAAAATCTCTTGTCTACCAAAATAATGTCCTTCACCCTTCTATAAAAGTTCACTAGCATTTCTAGGTCCATCCACTCAAGATAGAAGCATTAAGGTCAGGGTTACATTCAATAGAAAATCACATCACACACGATAAGATACGAAAAGGAACCTGAGTCTTTGTTATTCCCATTCTGCCAAGACATCTAATGAAGATTTTGTTTTCCCTTTCCAGGGATATGGTTTTAAGCCAAAATATGATGGAGAAGATCTTGCTTATACAGTGAAAAACCTTAGACGTAGTACAAAATATAAATTTAAGGTAAGCTTTGAAAGTCCCTAAAAGGTTGATTTCTTGCTTTTATTGTTCTGTTGTTTTAAACCCAAATATATACTTCATTCCTTGCATTTTAAATCTTAACTGTTAATTTGACCTAGTAAACTTTTTTACTTTTGTATAATAATACTTCTCTAACTTTATATTTAAATTCAAAACCTATATTAATATTTTATGAGACTCAAGTTTGCATGTGAACAGCCATCTTTTAAAATACGGGTGTTGGGGGTGGGGATTTAGCTCAGCGGCATAAGCACCTGCCTTTCAAGCGCACAGTCCGTGAGTTCCATTCCCTGTACCCAGAAGAAAAAAAAAAAAAATGGGTGTTATTAGAGTATACCGAGAATATGTTGTTTTATCACTCTTGATCACTTGAAGCAGTAGTAGGTCTTGAACATTTTTCCACGGAGACTTGTTGAAATTTATCTTCCCTACCGTTGCATCACTGGAGGATAGATTTTGCTTCTTTGCTTTAATCAATATATACATTGCTGTTTTTTTGATAGACAGTGCTTCAGTTAATTAATATACTAGTTAGTCATCTTACATATTTGTTGATATTAATCAATAAATTCAACATGTAAATTTCTACCAGTGTTTATTTAATCAAGTCACTTCAAATGAATTATAGAAATCACTGTAAACTGTTTTCATTATTAAGCAAAGATACATTTAGTATACCCTAGCAAACCTTACAATAATAGAAAATTTGATTATACAGTATGTAATATTTGCTACTTATGTATAAATTATTTTATAATAGCTTCAGTTTTAAAACTTTGACTAGGTTATTTTAATTTCCAAATGTAGTTTTCATAGTCATAATAAGTACCCACTTTCAATCTAGTTTGTATAGTGATGTTAGATTGTATTTTTGATTCAGTAATGATTATCATACCAACAGGCCTTCTAAGGAGGAAGTTTCTAACGTCTTCGGAATTTGTTAAAATTCTTAGAATGCTACCATGTGACACCAAGGTTTATTGCTAATGAATGTACATGCAGACACTTGTGTATACATATACACATACAAATATGTTAAATTCTTTTTGACCTGTATAAGCAAATCAAATTTATATTTTAAACTGTTCGCTGTGGCCGTCTCTCAAATTGCAAGAGAAGATCCTCCTAGATAAAGAGGAGGTGGAAGGGAGAGATGGGGAAGCACGTCCTTCAGCTTTCTCGTTACACGTCCCTGACTCATAGGAAGGTATTACAGTGACACAGGCTTATTAAATAAGTAGAATAAACTTGGAGAGTGGCTCTCAAAGAAGTTTCCAGACCATTCTATCAGCATCATTTAGGGCGTTGTCAAAAGTATAAATTCTGTGACCCTACCTTCACTTACTAAATGAGAAATTCCAGGTAATTCAGTGCTGGCTGGAATTTGAGATCAGTTGATGTATAGGAGGGTAAAAAATAACAGGAAGTACAAAATGACACCTATATGAAGTTGTAGGAGCTCAGACATTATAAATCTGTATTTTAAATCTGCTGTGAGTTGGGGAGCCCTCAGGGGGTTTTGAATCATTAAATTCCATTGTTATGCCTGTCTTTTGACCATGAAGACTTCTTTCAAGCAGTCCTTTCAAAGTAAAATCTGAGTGCTTTTTAAAAAAAAACTTAAAACATTAAGTCAAAAAGAAAATTAAAAGTATGCACCAAGACCTAATTCCAGTACTGTGTAGGCATAGTGTGTTATTCTTCTTAAAAAGTAAGAACTGAGGAAAGAATAAACGCTGACTCTGTAATGAGCATGCCTCAGGAAACAAAGCAAACACAGGAAGGTATGACAATACAGATTAAAGTGATGGAAGGCATGGATATCCATTTAAAAGATAAGAATATAGTTAATATAAGGTGAGTTCGTTTATTTACTAAATGCTAGAACTTTAGATTCCATACTAAGGATAATCCCAGGATACTTAAAATACTGAGACAAAATTAGGACAATGAAAACTTCTTGAGGACAGAAGAAGACGGAAAATAAAATTGTAAAACATAAAGCAATGAGGATTTTTAAAATTAGGAGTAATAAACCACCCTGGTTACATTAAATGGCTCACTGGAAAGGAAATCACGACCTGGTATCCAAATTTGTTTTAAAAACATGAAGGGCTTCAGAGGCTGGTGGCCATTGCTTCTAACTCTGTATCTGGTAAGCTGAGATTTTGTTTCTTCAACTTCGTTTTACTTTTTCAGTATATGCTTGCAATATGTAATGTTTACATTCCTTGTATGGAGTTGGTACATGTACGTGACATGTCTGAATTCCGTTTTTCCATCCTCTTGCTCTCCACTCTTCCCCCTTCCTCCATCTTAATCTCCTTCCCATTTGAGAAGGAGCTATCACTCTTCTTTCTATTGTCTTTTATGTTGCTCTTTATTTATAATTTGAGTTTCTTTTTTGTTGTTGTTTGTGTTTTGTTTTGTTTTGTTTTGTTTTGTACCAGGGATTGAACTCATGACCTTGTGCTTGACAAGCAAGCACCTGTGCTGCTGAGCTAAACCTCTAGCTGGGTTTCTTGTATAAGAGAAACCATGCAGATGCAGTATTTAAGCTTATGTATCTGGCTTCCTGAAAACTAGTTTTTCAAGTGACAAGATTTCTAAATATCAAGGTTTGAGCATCTTAAGCTAAGAGCCTTCCAGATTTTTTTTACTTCACCTTGTTCCTTGTTTTTGAGAATTTTTCATGGGTAGAAGCAAATCAAAACAGAATCTGGGACTAGCAATTTCTCTCAGCATTCTATGTGTGATGTTAACTTATACCTCAGTGATAGTCCAGTCACATTCTCCTCCTAGTGTTCATCTTATTTAGGGCCATTGTATGCATTCTCCTCTGCCCTAGCTGAAGTGTGTCCCAGCTAAGTCTTCAGTCTTGTTGGTAGAGTCTCTTGTCTCTTGGGGGTGTTCTCTCCACGCTATGATTTCTGTCCTGAGGAATACTGTATTTCCAAACATGTTCTGTCCCTAACTTTTTTCTGGTACTTTTCTCACTTTCTAATACTACTTCTGGTCTACACCTAGATTAATTTTTATGAACAACAAGTTTCCCTCAGTGAAACAGTTTCCTTAGTTTGAAATGAAGATTCTTCAGTTTTTAATGAAGATTCTTTCAGTTTTTTACTCATTTTTTCAAACGTAACTGCTTTCACTTCCAGCTTCCTCACCAGATTGATAAAATTGCTCATCCTTTCCTGAGAGAGCTCACCGTTTACTCTTCATTTCTGTTCTTAGGAATTCTGTGCTCTTCCATACCCAAGCTTTCTCTTTCATAGCTGTTGCCCAAGAACATCACATAACTTCTGTTTGTCTTTGTAAAGCCTTCCTGCGTGATTTCAGGCCTTGGTAGTCCTTCTCCTTTGAATAGCTTATTGTCTGTCTTCTACATAAAGATTCTAAATTCATTAGCTGGAGCAGTACTTTCTTAGCTGTGGGTTCACAGCTGTGTAGTTCCTAACACTACAAAAAGGGAAAAGAAAAATAGTACACAAATGTTCAAAGCATCTTATTCATAATAGCCAGAAAATAAAAGCAGAGCTGGGTATAGTGGTTCACACCTATAGCAAGCTGCTTGAGAGACTGAAGCAAGAAGACCCCTTTGAAGGGTTTTGACCCAGGCCGGATACTGCAGCCAGTAAAGCCAAGGAGCTCCTATCTCCCCCACCCTTAGGAATCTACCTCTGGCGCCAAACTAAGACCAGTGGGCTACCTGTGCATCCCTAATGCCCCTTGGGTTCCACCGCAGGCCGAGGCTACTTACGCGCCCCACTCCACGTGTTCCACGTGTTCCACGGAGAGATCCATCGCATGCCGCGCCCCTTGGGGAGGTGGGGGGCCTCTCCCCGCATTCTCAAAATAAAGGTCATTTATATTTCATACTTCTTATCTTTTCAGCCGCCACCAGTCCCCCACAGTTCTAATCACCCTTGAGTTTAGAAGTTTGAGACCAGCTGTACAAAATAACAAGACGCCATTTCAAAAAGGAAATTCCTAAATTCTTTTAAAGATTGCATCATACTTAAAGTTCTTAGAATAGTACTTCTAATGTTCTGATTATTTGTAAAATTTGGGAGAAAAACATTATTTTATGACTTTATGTCATGACTAACTGAAGCAAGTACTTACAGTAAAAAGGGGCAGTACTTAAATAGTTATAAACATATAGACACACAGACTGCCTTAATGCTTTTGTTAAGTGGATCTTTATGACTTTTAGAAAGACTTATTAAATTAAAATCTCCTGTAATAAAGTAAGTAGAATGCTAAGTAAGACAAGCTTTAAACTCCTTTGTCATCTCATTTGTAAAGCAATGAAGTGAGAAAATCCATTTTGAGTATGTGAGAAAACTGAGGAAACCTAAACAAGTTGAGCAACTGGGCTAAATTTTAGCACAGTCTCCTGGGATACAAGAGTTATTTGGGAGCATGATAGATTCACCTTTCCCAAAATGTCATATAGCATGATAGGCTGTGTCTTTAATGAAGTAAAAAGCACAGGTATACTTAAATTTCTAAAATCAAATGTAATTGACACCTAGATGTGACATATTTTTCTACTGCTTCATAGTAAGATTACCCCTTAACTTTGTAGCTTGAAAAAGCTGGATTATTTATTATCTCAGTTTCTGAGATATTTATCATCTAAGGTCAAGAATCCAGGAATAGTTTAGCTGAGTGGTTCTAAGGGTCTCCAGAAGTTACATTCCAAATGTCAGCTGTAGTTGCAGTCATCTGGAAGTTTCAACTGGCCTAAAGATCTGCTTCCAAATTCACTCACATAGTTGTTGCCAGGACCCCTCAGATCATCACCCCAGTGTTCTGAACATAGGCAGATTATGTATACTGTTATCTCTATGACATTGTTTCAGGAACTCATTTATACAAGTTGTACACAAGGAATGGGGAACTATGCTTCACCTTTTGAATAAAGAATATAGAAAGAATTTGTGGGTGTCTTTGCAAAGCCCCACAAATTAAGTAAAGCAAACCTAAAGTGCCTCAAGGATTATCAAACTGTGGTTGTTGCTTTGATGACTATTGTCACCGTGTCAGAATGTTAGTCTTAACAGGACTGACTCCAAATGGAAAGTATACTTAATATTCTTTGTATATGACAACCCCCAAGTGAAGACAAACAACTCTCCAACATGCATCACATTCAGAAAACGTATTTAATCATTTGGCTGAGCGTGTTTTTCTCTCGTTTTGTTCATTAAGCCTGTATCATCAGGTGTCAAACATATTATGCTGTCTTGGTGTTACCACAGGTTATTGCTTACAACTCAGAAGGTAAAAGTAATCCAAGTGAAGTAGTAGAATTTACTACCTGCCCAGATAAACCAGGAGTACCTGTGAAGCCTTCAATTAAAGGGAAAATACACTCACACAGTTTTAAAATAACTTGGGGTAAGTTACTATGACTATTTATGCATTAATATTTTGTATTTGATTAAATTAGTTCAAATATGAAAATATTTTTAAAGAGATTTCAGAGCAATCTGGATGGCTGGACTTGTGCCGTGATCACCTTTGTCTAAATATTTACTGTAGGTATACTTAGAAGAGGAAAAAAACATGAAACTACCACCTTAATGTTTAAATTCTTATTATATGGATACAAAATGTCCTAGTAGCTACAAGACTGCCATGGTTTTCAGCCATGCTTTACAATGGTTACTGTGAAGAGTATTCCGCTATGGTGGGCCAACTTACCAGAAAAAGGCCAAACTCAGAAAAGGGTTTTCACTTAGAAGAAAGCAACACTAATGATCTACATAACTTCTGAATTTTATGTTTTCGTACAGAAAGCGTTATCATGAGTTCAGTAATTCTAGTTAATCCACCAGATAAATGTAACTGGTTTTAAGATATATATCAGTTATCTCTTATTTTGGTGTCAGGTTTTTAGTAAGGGTGTTATTTATGGGTAATAATATATTTTTCTGCTGGGTGTGGTGGCACATACAAGTAATCCCAACACTCAGGAGATGGGGCAGGAGGATTGTCCTAAGTTCAAGGCCAGTCTGAACTGCATAGGAAGACCATATCTCAAAAAAAAAAAAAAAAAAAAAAAAAAAAAAAACTTTTCTCAGCAGATTTGTTAGTCCAATAAGAAACAAGTAAATCATTCACTGAGAATCTTTTGTAGAAGACTGTATGTCTACAATAATTAAGTTTATATTTGATAAAAGTACTGGGCATCCACTGTAAGATACTGAGCAAAAGCCATAGTATATAAAATGAAAGAAAACTGAATTTGCAGCCAGAATTTTGTGTTTTATCCTAGCTCTCAAGAGAAGAAGCCAGTTACTTATTCAAAACAGTTCATGAGCAACTGTTTGTATACTAGTTATGCAAAGATCATATAATGCTTGAAACTCAATGCCTGCCTAAAAAATTCAGATCAGTAAAAAGACTTTGTAGTAATTAGAAAAATAGCCACAAATCTTAAACTACCTGAGAGTCTAAAGTGACTGGAATTTTGTGCAGCCATTAAAAATTGGAACAAAGAGCTGAATTTAAACATGGGGAAATATAATTAATATACTATGACTAATATCACTTTCATTTTTTGAGTAGATCCACCAAAAGACAATGGAGGGGCACTCATCAATAAGTATGTAGTGGAGATGGCAGAAGGGTCTAATGGTAAGAATAGCTATTTGACAGATTTATTTTAGGTCTCTCTTATTATTTCAGTATATTCTTTATGATTTTATATTTTATATCTTTTTTTTCCCTCTTTTTATTTGCTACCTCAAAAGGTATTTACTTAACCTGGGCTGTCCTTGATTTTTGTTTGCAGCAGTTAAGATTTTGTCTGTTAATATGTAATCTGTTAGCTAGTGATTTCCTACTTTTTGTTTTTTCTGAGATTCTGTATAACTTGTACCCTTTTCCTGTTTTTTTTTTTCTTTTTCTCCTTAAATAAATTTTTTTAAAAAATTGTCTGTTATAACCTCCAAAATTACAGGAAATCAAATGTCAGACTGTTGTACACCTACTTATATTCACATTTTTTTCATTTGTTTACATTGCTTGAACCCATATACCCAGGCTAAGTCATTATATAACTGAAGTCTCCTAAAGGTTATTCAGTTAGATTTATACCTACATGTACCAGAAGAGAATTATCTTCTAAAATTTAACTCAATTTATATTCATTTTAGTAAGATGACAACAAATGAACTTTATGCTTGAATATCACACTTATTGATTTTTTATCTCTATGAAATGACATTTCCTGGAAAAAGTAAGAATGTCTTTTAATTAAAACCGAACTTCCTATGATATTGGCTGTCTCCATTGTGTTTGTTATAATGTTATTACTGGATCAGTAAACACATTTAAAATACTTAAGTAAAAGCACATTATCAATCTAAGCCAAAGTCTTTATGAAGTTATAGAGATATTTCACTTCAACAAAGCCATGCAGATTTGTCTAAGAAGCTACACATAAAAAGAAAATTAAATCATTTCCAGGAAACATGTAACAAGCTAGAATTATTTCTGACAAATTATATAAACACTTATTTAGTGAAGCTAGGATACGTGCCATGTCCATGATATCGAAACATTAAACATTACCTTACAGCTGATTGAACACAATTCTTTACCTTATAGGAAATAAATGGGATATGATATACAGTGGCGCTTCTAGGGAACATCTTTGTGATCGACTGAATCCAGGCTGTTTCTACCGTTTACGAGTTTACTGCATCAGTGATGGAGGACAGAGTGCGGTAATACTTATTTATAGATGATGATGATGATTATTATGATGTTACTGTTAAAGTTTGGCCAGACTGGGCAGAATCTCCAAATTCCACCTTAAATATTGAAATATGTCTGTGAATTAGAAAAGTACTTTCTGCACTCCTGAGTGGATAAGGTTATAGTTACCAGAGTATTCTAATATTTCACTTATACTATTTCTGTGACTGTCTCTTCTCTTTGCAGTTTATCGTTGAAAAATATATATATATACATAATCACAAAACCAATGGAGAAAATTTTATAAAGATAAGTTTTAAGATACTGCTTAATAACCATATCAGCATACCAATCAAAAGCAGAAATAAAATACTTAACAGGCTGATTTACTACTCCATAAATTGTGTGTCAGGAGAAACAAAATATCATTTACTATTTAAATTATTTCAAAAAAATTGGCCCTTATTTTATTACTATAAAGGCATATGACCAAAAGTGGATTTAAACACACCATTCATTGACTGTATATATATTTACAATGATCTGGAAAAGTAAGTTTTAAATAGGAGTGATTTTTTAATAAATTTAATGAAAGGTGATTTCTTGGAACATTTATTTAGCACATTAGTACATTTTAAAAATGTATTATAAGCATTTAATTGAAAATGTGAGTATTGTGAAACCACATGTGAGTCCTGCTAAACTAGCTTATCATCCATTTGCATCATTTTATACATTAAGAAAAACGTCCTCAGAAGTGTATATGCCTCAGTGATCTACCATATGAGTGAGTGAGATCCAGAGATTGATCCCCAGATTCTAAAAAAGAAAAGAAAATCTTTAGAAAAGTCATACATTTACACAGAATCCTATTCTAATATAGCATGATAGCATTCTTATATAGGATACCTTTCTGAATAAAATTAGGTACAAATACTTTTTTGTGGTTATAAAGTATATTAAGTATAAACCTTAATACAAAACAGGTAAGAAATAGAGCACTGAATTTATATGTCTGCATTTTTAAGACATTGTTCTTTAAAATACAAATAAAAGATTTTACATACATCTGTATATATGTACACACACATAAAAATTAAAAGCAACACCAAATACCTAAAAGGTACTGAGTACCTGAAGAAAGCTTATCAGATATTAGAATTTTTAGGTGGAAAGAAAAAATTTTCTTCTTAATAAATAAACTAGCACATAGGTTAAAAGTTCAGTAACCAAGTGTCTAACCCTCCTAAAAACAAGACAGCCAAAATTTAGTGGTTGTTAAGACATCCCTCCTGTGATTCCCTTTGGACAAAATAAAAAGTACTGCCTATGAAGTTGTATTGGTGGGTTTTTTTAATTATGGAAAGGGTTTGAGAGTTCATTTTTCAGTAACCTTCTTTGTATATCATGGATGCATAGTGTATGTCTTTGTCTATAAAAGTTTGTGTTTCAGTAACTTCATTAGGTTTTCATTTTATTCAGGATTTTATCTCGTTTGTAAATAGACAAGTACAAATTTCACATTAGTGGTATTCTTTGTGTTTATAATATTTTCCTTTACCAAAAGCAATCTGATGATTTGCTTAGGGGCTGTTTTGTTTTGTTTTTTTTGTTCCGCCAGGTCTCTGAATCTTTACTTGTGCAGACACCAGCTGTGCCTCCTGGCCCATGCCTTCCTCCCAGATTACAGGGTAGACCCAAAGCAAAAGAAATACAGTTACGATGGGGTAATTTCCAAATATTTTGGTAATAAATTATCACTAACTTACCACTAAAAATATTCATCACCTTCACCTGATAAATCTTTTCACCATAGGCCCTCCACTAATTGATGGTGGATCACCCATTTCCTGTTACGGCATTGAAATGTCTCCTGCAGAAAAAGATGAACCCAGAGAAGTTTACCAAGGCTCTGAAGTGGAATGTACAGTGAGCAGCCTTCTCCCTGGAAAGACGTACAGCTTCAGACTGCGTGCAGCTAATAAAATGGGGGTGAGAAGACCATGCTGACGAATGATAATCGCAGTGGTGTTTCCTTTTAGTGTGTCACATTCACTATGGAGACCATTTTGCTTTCAACATGTGACTATAATTTTTATAATTTTTAATAATTGATAAATAAAATGTCAATGTGTCTTGCAATTTGTTAAGAGAATCTTAGTACTTTCAAACTTCACTTAGAATTTGTGGCTTTAAACTTCCATCAAGTTAAGTTTACCTTTCAGGCAGTATTAATAAGGTTTACTTAATCAATAGCCTAACTATATGCAGCATTTACCTCCAGTTAGAAACTAGTTGTGATTCCTATTTTGCAAAAAGGGAACTTATATTTTAAGCATTTCTGGTTTTGGGTGAATTATTTTTAAAATATTACCTGTATGTTCACAGAGTTCAATAAAATAGGCCAAAAAAGGGTGATATCTTCGTTTTATAACGAAGTTTACAATGAAACGAAAGCTCAGAAAAACCTTGCCCATAATCACACAGACTGGTGGTAGTGTAAGCTCTAGGTCTGTCAGACTCCAAAGCCAAAGTTCTTTTCACTCAGTGATGACACTTTTCCTCTCGCTTCAGTTTCGGCTCTCTGCAGTCAGTTTCTCTAATGATAAAGTAGGAATTTCCTAATCTCAAATGAGTAAACTATTCTGTAATTAAAACTTTACAAAATTAAACTTCACAGGTGCCATTATTTCAGATTTTAGAGAACTATACAATAGTTCGTATCCTGTCTCCAGCTCAATTTGGATTTATATCTGTAAACTTTTAAAAAACTTCTATGATACATGTATTGTAGGTGGGGCTGGGGATTTAGTTTAGCGGCTAAGCTTTAGCTTTAGCTTAGCTTCTTTAAATCCTTTCTGTGTGAAATCACCATGTTACAAACTCCACAAGCTGCAGTACATAGTGAATGGTACCTTTAATACTGATGTTCTAATCCATGTTTACAGGCTTGTTTTCTGTATACCCAAAGAAATACCATACATGTTTTACACCCTTCCAGGGCTAATCCAGATTTTAAGGTATAACGTATGCCTACCATATCCCTTTGGTATTTATTTTATTCCTCACATAGTTTCATTCAATCCCAACAAAAACCAGTTTATGAATAGGAGAAAGTATAGTAAATAAAACTTAAAAATTCTTTCCTTCACATCCATATTTTTAAATCTTTTTATTTTCTGTGAATGCTTATGAAATTTTAACTAAACTGACCTTGAAGGATAGGGAAGATAGACTTAATTATCAGGGAATATAGCATCTGGCTGCAGCTCTAGATATTCGGGGCTGGGGGTGGGAGGGGATATGGAAAAATAAAGAAAAGATGGGTCCTCAGGGGATGGGAGAAAAGGAACTGCTCAGCCTCTGTAGGGGAGTTTATTTATATAGTTAGCCAGATAAAGTCACATGACACCCCTTTGCCTTGCAACCCATTGCTTGGATTGCCTCAGGCTTATTGTTCCCTGAGCAGCTTGTTTTGTAAGGGTACGTAATCCTCTCCTATCACCCCCTCACATGTGCTCAATCTCCAGCTTCAGCTACTCCCTACAAGTGAATCTTTAATACAGAATTCTGTGTAATCAGCAGCCAACTAAGTGTAAAAAATAAAAACACTGATTATGCTTCTTTTTCTAGTTTGGACCCTTTTCAGAAAAATGTGATATTACTACAGCCCCTGGGCCACCAGATCAGTGCAGACCCCCTCAAGTGACATGCAGATCTGCAACTTGTGCACAAGTAAATTGGGAGGTATTATAATTTCCGCTATTTTAAGGTTCCTTTCTAATTGATTGGTATAGTTTATATAGAAGAATAAAGATATTGCTCATTTTGCCTTCTGAATTATTATGTGGAGAGTAAGCCCTAATTAAATTCATATAGTAAATAATGAGTTCTGTTTCTCTGTGAAGAATTGAATAAGATATAGTGCTATTTCAAGTATTTGAACTTTGGTTCGTAATAAAATACTTTGTATTTTTATCCAAGGTTTTTTCTCAGTACTGAGATATTTTTCAGCTACTGGTGAAGTTAATGCACGGAAGAAACATTCATAGTAATTAGTGTAATACTATTTCTGTTATATTTATCATTTGCAATGTATTTTTGTATATAGTAATAATCATGGTAATTATATTTTTTAGCTGTTTTTGAAGTTTAACAAGGAAAACGTCCTTGAGTGGTTTAACATTTTAACAGAATTATTTCAAAGTATATTTGCCTTAGAATACTCCTTTCTAAACTGATTCTTAATCATATTTCCTCTAATTCAAAACAAAGTTGTATTTTTGATCAGTCTTAATTAAATTCAGATCATTTTAATGAATAAAACTGTAGTATTGATTGTGCTTAAATATTTTAAAGAAATTCTAAAGCAATCCAGTTTTGAATACACTCAAGGAAAGAACATTTTTACCCAAATGTTATTCAGTCAGTATCAAGACTAAAATCTTCATCTTTTTCTTAATTTAAAGATTCCTTTGAGTAATGGAACTGATGTCACCGAATATCGGTTGGAGTGGGGAGGCGTTGAAGGAAGTATGCAGATATGTTACTGTGGGCCTGGCCTCAGTTATGAACTAAAAGGACTTTCACCAGCAACTACCTATTATTGCAGAGTCCAGGTAAAAGTGATCAGTGCATACTCTGCCCAGAATTTTATGTTTTTTTTGCAATTTTATGGTCATGTCTTTGTTAACTTGGAGGTTTTTTTTTAATTATTAGGCTCTGAGTGTTGTGGGCGCAGGCCCTTTCAGTGAAGTAGTAGCCTGTGTGACTCCACCATCAGTTCCTGCCATCGTGACTTGTCTTCAAGAAATATGTGATGATGATGATGTAGAAAATCCACATTATTCACCTTCTACCTGCCTTGCAATAAGATGGGAAAAGCCTTGTGACCATGGTTCAGAAATCCTTGCCTACAGCATAGACTTTGGAGATAAACAGCCCTTGACAGTTGGAAAGATTTCAAGCTATGTGATAGACAATTTGCAACCAGATACAACATACAGGTACACTGCACAAAAACTATGTAAATTTTTACCTAGACCAGACAAACACTTAAAATAATCATAAACTAAATTCTTTTTTTAATGTGGTACTTAGAATACGAATTCAAGCCTTGAATAGCCTTGGAGCTGGTCCTTTCAGCCATATGATAAAACTGAAAACTAAGCCCCTCCCTCCTGATCCACCTCGTCTGGAATGTGTTGCCTTTAACCACCAGAACCTCAAGCTGAAATGGGGAGAAGGAAGTCCAAAAACACTGTCATCAGATTCTGTTCAGTACCACCTTCAGATGGAGGATAAGAATGGAAGGTAGGATTTTTGCTTGCTTTTTTATATAGTTTGTTATATATATTTTAAGTGCATAAATTTTTTTAAACTATAGAATAAATTGACAAAAGGTCAAGACTGTCATAAAGAATCATGGTTATATATGATTGTCAAAAAATAAATCTACTTCGTCTTTACGAGTAGGATGCTAAGGGGAAAAATTAAGTGGGCAATTTTTTATTCTCAAACCTATTTACTGTGAGTGATTTTAGTAAGTCATTTATAGAAAGTGATCATGATTCACTTACAACCTCCAAGACCCATAAGGGCAGGGATTGTATCTCATTCTCCCATGGTCCACACACAGGCCTGCACACTAAACAAGCACAATTCCCTTCCTTACTGGAGAGTCTGTGATTAATTATCCAGTCTTTTTGTTCTCCTTCCTCTCATTCAGGTTCTTACCTATTTTTCTTCTATTTTCATGTACATGTTATGTTTCCCATAGACCATGCCATATACCAACCTACTACACTCCAATTACAGTGTTACAATATTTGTAACATTAATTATTCAGAACCAGGTGTGGTGGTGGTATGTTCTTGTAATCTCAGCACTTGGGAGGCTGAAGCAGGAGGATTGCCTCAAGTTTGAGGGCAGCGTGGGCAGCATAGTGAGTTCAAGACCAGCCTGAATTACATAGCAAGACCCTATCTCAACAAAAATTCTTCAAATACAAATTTAGGATACTTTATTCGTATTATATCCCACATAAACAGTCCCATCTACTCTCCACAGTTGTTAATATTCTACTATTTTAAATATTTGAATTTTTCTTTTTTTAAAATAAAGTCTGGCTCTGTAGTTCGGATTGGCCTTGAAGTCACTAGGTAGCCCAGGCTGACCTTGATCTTGCAGTGATTCTCCTTGTTAGCCTCCTGAGTGCTGCATCACAGGACTGTGTGCCCAGCTATCACTTTACTTTTCTACTTTTTACTCAACTTACTAGAATTTTGCTTATCTAATGGATTTAGAATAGTTTTAACAGTTTTTCCCAGGGTTAACTTTTGTTTTTATATGAAACATTCATGGTAGTTGTACATAAATGTTTTCTGTCATTAGTAATACACAAGCATTCATTATTCATTTCCCATTGTCCAAAAATTTTTAAAACAACCAATCAAAAATATTGGGAGACTGGCTGGGCCTGGTGGCACATGCCTATAATCCCAGCACTTGGGAGGCTGAGGTAGGAGGGTTACTGCTAATTCAAGGCCAGCCTGGGCTGCATAGCGAGTTCAAAGCCACCCTGAACTAAGAGTGAGACCCTGTCTCAAAAAAAGTGGGAGGAATAGCATTTAACTTACGGGTAACATATTACAAGGAATGTATATAATATTACCTTCTATCAGAAAGCCAAGTGGATGGCAAACACCTATAATACCAGCTATCCAAGAGGCTGAAGCAGGAGGATTGGCAAATCAAAAGTCAAGTCTGTGCAATTTATCAAGACCTGTCTCAAAATAGATGGGCTTGGAATCTACTTCAGTGTAGAGAGCTTGCCCTAACAGACATAAGGCCCGTGGTTCAGCCCTTAATATAGCAAAAAACCAAGCAACAACAGAAACATTGTGTCAGACAATTCACATAGATAATGTGAGATTAATTCTCTCATACCTCTACATGAAGCTGTATTAAAAAAAATCACTAAAATTATGTCTGGGAATTAAAAATTTATCTTTTTTCCAAATAAAAATAAAATTTAAATAGGCACAATCCATAGCTCAGTTCAGTGCTGTAGAAGAAAAATTGTGTGGATATGAAGTTAATTAGAAATAATTCATGATAAATGTGTATCTTAAAAGATAGCAGTGAGGAACAAAGCTAGACCAGATGCCTGAAAAGAAACAATTAATGATGACTAGACCCTAAATTTCACAACCGACTTTGAGGAAGCCACATCAGAATAGTGTCAGCCAGGGATTTAGCTCAGCTGCATAAGCACGTGCTTTGCAAGGAGGAGGCTGTGAGTTCAATCCCCAGTACCAAAAAAAAAGCTACCATGATACTACCATGAGAGTCTATGATACTCATCATCTGTTGAAAACCATGGGTGCATCTGGAGTGACAAACCATTCCTGGCATTAAGTTTTTAGAATAATTTCTTAACCCTAATAAGCTCAACTGTACTTTTTAGTAATTTATGAACATTTTTTATAGGGTAAGAGTTTTATTTAATAGTTATTTCCTTTTTAGGTTTGTTTCCTTGTATAGAGGACCATGTCATACATACAAAGTACAAAGACTCAATGAATCAACATCGTATAAGTTCTGTATTCAAGCATGTAATGAAGCTGGGGAAGGTCCCCTTTCCCAAGAATATATTTTCACTACTCCAAAATCTGTCCCAGCTGCCTTGAAAGGTAAGTTATACATCCTGTAGTTATTTTCTTTAATAATAAATTAATTTTAAATGTATTTTCATAAATTGCTTTATTTGCTTTTATTAAAATTGTATAGACAAGCCCACCTACTGAGATTTTCACTCAGAAATAAAAGCTGTTTTATCTGGTATATTGATATACAAAACCTAATCTGAATACAAGTTAGTGATCTTTTTAATAAACTAACATGAACAGATTAAACAATAGTTTTAAGTCACATTATTTCATTTATTTGGATTCTAGAGGGAAAGTGAGGTCTTTCACTAAGTAAAACAAGTTTTTCGTTAACTTGGATTTGTCAGTCAAATTTACACACAAGCATGTACACTTATTTGTATACACATGTGTGTATGTATTCAGAGTCATCTTTATTTTAAAAGGACACTGGCAGGATAGCATTTTGTCTGAGCTAGGGATGTGGCTCAGCGGTAGTGCTTGCCTACCACACACAAAGCCCTGAGTTCAGTCACCCATACCACAAAAAAAAGATCACATTTTGTACATTTAGCCAGAAAGACTTAAGTTTGTTAGACCATGAGGACTGACTGATTACACAGACTTCTAGAACAGTGTCTTGGATCAGGTATTTGACTGTATCATTCATTGATCCAGAGTCTTCTCTTGAATAGTCTTTCCAATAATGTTGAGCATCATAGTCACTCTTCTATTCCCTCATCCAGTTTTGTGTGTAAGCCTTAGGAAGATTATTGCTTTTAACCCATTCATACGTAGATTTCAAAATTTCACTGCTATTTATTTTGAAGTCTATATAACTAGATTTTAGAGAAATGTTAATTTTTTTAATTAAAACAAGTATCTGTGGAATGTACCACATTAAAATATCAAAAGGAACAGAACTTATTTATGTTTGTTTCCCATAGCCCCCAAAATAGAAAAAATAAATGATCACATTTGTGAAATTACATGGGAATGTTTACAGCCAATGAAAGGTGATCCAGTTATTTACAGTCTTCAAGTTATGGTGGGAAAAGATTCAGAATTCAAACAGGTACGTGCCAAGATACAATTTTGTTAATATATATTTTTACCCTTCTTTCATTTTTATTTATGTATAGAGCAAGATTTGACCATCTTTTTACTTTTCTAATTCAGAAATGTTTGTTCAGTACATAAGACTTTAATATGTACATATGGTCCAAATATATGTGCATAATATGTTCCAGATATCTCAGGTTTCAAAATCTTAGTCATATGCTACACTGGAATAGATCAGTCATTCAGCAAGTATTCCTTGAACTCTGTGCTAGGATACAGCAATGAACTAAAAGTCTTTATTGCCAAGAAGCTTACATTGTAGTAGGGGGGAAAAAAACACAAATAAGGATTCTAAGCTGATAAGGAGATCATATAGACAGTGTTGGCAAACCTATTAGAACTTTCAATAATACAAACAGTCTGCTATGATTACTTATGACATAGGTTCACCACTACTGATGTTAAAACTATACTATATTGCAGCTTTTACTGCATGTGAAAACAGAATGCAATAGAACATTTTGGGCAGCACAGCCAACATAATTAGGCACAATGTCATTTTAGTTATAGTGTTGAAACTAAAATGAGACAAGTACAGAAGTACAGAGACCACTAAGGAGACTTTTATTATAATGGTAGTAGTTACACTATAGTACTTACATACAAGGTACAATTACTATTATGAAAGTCTGGAAGTAACACCTTCCTGGAAGAAAAATTTCAAAGATAGCTGCCTGATATATAACGAATTAACAGAGTGGGGAGTTGTCAGTGTTTGTTACAAAAACATGATTCAGTATGTACAAGCATTCCATCTGATTTCCCCGTTTTGCTATTCACTTTATTTTGGAAGACTTTTAAACTGTTGTTTCTATTGTAGCTTGCATTTTCTTTTCCCACTAGAAAATCATTCATCTGTTTTATTCTAGCTTTGTGCTGTTTTGGTTATTAATAAAATAATTTTTAATATGCAGTTTTCTTCTAAATTACATAGAAATGTAGTATCTTAACTAAAAATATGAAATTCCCAGTGGAATTATATGTGGCATATGATTGTTTCTCTTTATTAAGCCATCCGTAAGTTGACATAATTAAATTTGAAATGTAATTTACAGATAAGCAAGCTTCCTTCCAAGGAGGAAGCAAAATTAATATTAAAGAAAATTTAATTGTGTTATGTGTTTAAAGGAAACAGGGATCCCACATTTGAGTAATGTATGAATTTTAATAAGCTTACGTCTCTACTTGAAACAGCCATGCTAACTCTGATTTAACTTAAAAGCTAAGTTGCATGAGGTGCATGCCTATAATCCTAGTACTTAGAAGGCTGAAGCAGGAGAATTGCCAAAATTTAAAGATAAGCATGAACTACATAGTGAATTCAAGATCAACCTGAACTACATCATGAAACTCTAAAAGAAAAAATAATAAATTAGGTTTATCATCACTTACACTTACTTAGATTATAGGAGATAAACTTAAAATATTGATTAGTATTTCATACTATTTGTAAAATCCTGAAATTTACTGGCAAATTATGTTCCAAAATTTGAAGGCCATTTATTTAAGAATTCAATTTCTTTTCATGGAATTTGTTTGTAAAAAACAAATTATAATTTACTTGATATTCAGTACACATTAAATAATACTTATAGGAGTTATAGGGAAGTTACATTAAGTTACTTTTATAACTTCAAGAAAGCTGTTTAGAATCTTACCAAGTAAGCAAAAATTTTATAATGATGACATTTTGTATAGCCATATAAAGATCATAATAAGAAAAACTTGCTTTATAGAGAGTAATGATTAAGTCCAGCATTTCTTACAATCCCAGGCTCATTCAGCTATTTGATCTATACAAAGGAGGAAAGATAGTCTCTCTAATAAATAGTGCTGGGAAAATTGAATATCCATATGCAGAAGAATGAATTTAGACCCATATATCTCACCATGTACTAAACTAAAATCAAATGGATCAAAGAGCTAAATGTTAAAGCAAAAATACTTAATCTGCTGGAAGATAAAACAGGCACAACTCCTAAAGACATAAGACTTTCTTGCTCAACAGTGGCACAAGAAATAGGACAAATGAGATTATAGGAAATTAGAAGACCTCTGCATAGTGAAGGAAACAACCAACCAAGTGAAGAGACAGCCTACAGAACGGAAAAAAAATTTTACCAGCTGTCCTCACACAGAGGACTTACATCTAGAATCTATGAGGAACTCAGAAAAGCTAGACTCTTCAAAATAAGAGACCTAGTCAAATTATACAGAACTAAAATGAATAGACAGTTCTTAGAAGTGCAAATGGCCAATAAATACATGAAAAAATGTTCAGCATTGCTGGCCATTAGAGAGATGGAAATTAAAACAACACTGGGATTTTTATCTTACTCTGGAAACAATGAGTGTCATCAAGAAATCAATTAATAACTAATGCTAGCAAGGCTGTAGGGAAAGAGGAACCTCTTCTGCACTGTTCGTGGGAATGTAAACTAATGTGATCACTATGGAAATCAGTATGGATATTCCTCAAAAAACTAAAACTAGAAATTGTTTGACTCAGTTTCCCTTCTTGGTAGCTTCCTGAAAGAGTTAAAAACATCATATTAAAGGGATACATGCATACTCATGTTTATAGCAGCACAATTTATAGCTAAGTCTGCAAAATGGCTTACAGGTCTATTAACAGATGAATGGACAAAGAAAGTGTGATATTTACAGTATACAGTTGAATACTGCTCTTTTGTAAAGAAGGATAACCTTGAGGCATTTGTGGATAAATGGATGCACCTTGGTACTATGAGAAATAAGTCACACAAGCTTAAATGTCACATAGTTTTTGTTATTTGAGAAAACAATATAAAGAGCAAAATAAAGATAGGTAACAGGAAGTAGACAGATCTCTTCCAAATGGGAAAGGGACCACAAGATGAAGGGAGGGGAAAGGGGAGGGAAAGGAGATGGCGGGGAGAGAATCAGATGGAAATAGAGCTTTGCAAATGAGAAAGGGACAAAGAGATGGCAGGAGCAGGGCGGGATGATAGGTAAGACCTAGGACAAGAAAAAAAATTAAGACGTGTTCTGTATGTGTTCCAACTCCCATACTAAATGTAATCATGCTTCACTACAAATGTACTAATAAAAAATAATCGAAAAGTGAAATTGATAGTTTCTAGACTAGCCTTTAAAAAGCTGTATGTTCAGTAACTAAGAGTCATCTGAAAGCACATTAGCTGGATGGTAACAAATATTCAGGACTCTTAGCCTTTGGATCAGCTGATTGGCTTTCTTACCTTTCTTCATCCTCCTCCATCAGTCAGTGACTGTGTAGAGCTGCATGTCTTGTCCACAGCAGCACTTCATCTAGAATCGCATCCGTTCTCCAAAACTCTCTTTGCCTTTGCCTCCTCTCCCTCTTTCACACACATCCCAACTCCCATATGCACTGTATGAGGAAGAAGATTTATACAGGTTAGGTGTCTGCTGGTTCTTTAATCCACTCAGAAGTGTATGCATCTTTAAAAGCAAGTGCTTTTTAACCAAAAATGCAAGTGCTTTCAAATGGTGAGAGAATCTAGAGGAAAGTAGGACTACTTCCAAAACAAATTAACTCTACAAGTTTTCCAGGAAGCCAGAAAACCAACCTGAACTAGCTCATAGACAACTAAGTGTGAATCAGCTCAGGTAGGAAACTGAAGGCAAGCCGACTTGGTGGTTTTGGCGGCTAATGAAATCTTTAGGGACTGTGTTTCTCCCACTGTTGTATGCCTGCACTTAGCAGACGGTAATTAAACTCACTCACAGTAAGGAGAAAGAAAGCACTTCGTTTCAAAGACCACTAACTATGCTGGGGCAGAAACCAACCAGCCCAACTTGGGAGGTGCGGAAGGCCAGCTTCTGGTACCTGGGCTGTGTAGAACCCGATGTTATGTATCAAAATCCAAAATCAGAGTAGATTAAATCTAACCAAGCAAATGAGTTTTTAGAACAGAGAGAGATGTGCAAATAGGTAAGATAGTGGATTCTTTCTTATCGACCCTAAATTTTCTATTGTTATTTTCTCCATGCTACAGTATATTCATAATATTAAAATTATGATGAATATTTTTGAAACCTTAGAATTTCCTTAAAGTTTCCCTATAAAATTCTGTTGCAGTTGGCATGCTGTTGGAAGTTCTTGGACAACTGGATGTGTACAAATTTATGATCTTAATCTGCATGTCTCTTGAAATACAAAGTGAAAATAGTAATTTCTTACTTCCCATTCTCTTAACTGTAAATCTGCATTGATATTTGCCTCACTGCATCAGTAGATAATTGAGTCATAATCAATGAGCTCTACTAATTATGTGATAGTACCTGTAAGTAATACTGAAAATCAAAAACTATTAACTTAGCATTTTTAATCTTTTTAATTAAGGTCAAGTATGTAATGGGGGAGGGAGTGATGATAGGCATAGTATTTTAATTCGTATTCCTCACTCTGAGACTTAGCCCAGCTCATCTGAAGCTTGAGGCTTGCTCTTTCAGGTATATAAACCTTCTTAAATTAGCTTTAGCAGCTTAACCTGTTTTTTCCAGTTGTGTGTCTCCATCTACCTTTGTCTCCTTTTATATCCTGTATATATCCAAAACAAAAAATTAAAAACTTTGATTCCATCGTATTCCCCCCCAATTTCTCCTTTCCAACTTAAGCTAACTTCATCAGTATCATAAGCATCAATGATCAGTATCAGGTTAGTTCCAATTTTTTTCCTACCAATTTTTACTTAAAAGTCATTTCCAGCTCTATAACAACTACAGCAGGGCTGCGTAACCTTACGTCCAAGTGCCACTGTATTCCACAGTTCAGTCCCTTAGCGAGCTTCATGATTGGGGTGCCTTCATGACTCTTAACGTCACATTTACTCCTTGACTCACCTAGGAGCTCCGAGGGTAATCATGCATTCTCACTTTTCAAATTTCTCCCACCCTTAATGTAGCAGACAGACAAGTACTTTAATGAAAAGATGTTTCTTAAATGTCACTGAAAGTATAAAATCAGTGCCATTCCCTAGCTCTCACGTCAAAAGTGATTGTCATTGTTAACACATTTTCTGTCCAGCCTTCGCACACAGTTCTTTCTTGTAATGTTTCTTTAACAGGTTTACAGAGGTCCCGACTCTGCATTCCGCTTTTCCAGCCTTCAGCTGAACTGTGAGTATCGATTCCGTGTGTGTGCCATTCGCCAGTGCCAGGACCCTGTGGGGCACCAGGACCTCGTCGGTCCCTACAGCACCACGGTGCTCTTCGTCTCGCAGCGGACAGAACTGCCAGCCAGCACCAGCAGAGACAGCGTGGAGAGCAGCCGGAGCCCGCGCAGCCTCAGCGACGAGCAGTGTGCCGCCGTCATCCTCGTGCTGTTCGCTTTCTTTTCCATTTTGATTGCCTTCATCATTCAGTACTTTGTAATCAAATGAAAATATAACTTTATTTTTAACACTGTATCACATTTTATTTTGTCATGTACTAAAATTATTTCTGTATTGCTTTTACAAAAACAGTGGCATTTAGCACTGGCATTTAGACTATGTAGCACATCATTTTGTCATTTTCAGTGATTATACATATTGCTAGGTAGAGAGGCTGGCACTTTATTAGAATGCAAGCCGCAGAAATACCAATTTTGGGAGGGTTTTTTGGTTTGGGATTTTTGTTTTGTTTTTGGTTGTAACTTTTTACTTTTTTTGTTTTTTTGACATGCCTTCTTATAGAACAAACTTTCTAAGAGGCAACAATTTATAAGTGATATTTTGACCAGTCAGCATGAGTGTAACAGTGATAACCTGTTTGTTTTAAAGATTATCAACCGAAATTTTGAGAATGACCAGAATTTACACTAACATGCTATATAAAATGTTCAAGTGTGATGCTGTGAAAGCAATCTAGTGCTGTATTTCTACCTCCTCCTTTGTCTTAATTATTTGGTAAGTGGGATTATGATGAATAACTGGAGGGGCTTAGCAAACAAACTGGATGAAAGAATATGTGTGAAAAAAGGGAGCTTCTCGTTTGATAAATGTGGAGTTCTTCATTCCAAGTATATCTTCATGAATTCCCAAATTCGTCACTTAAAGAAAGCACAGGCAGTTTAAACAGCCTAAAAATATTTTAATGTTTACTCAAAAAGTACCTCTGCAGGTCTTGAGAAAATGGAAAAGAACAGGACTTTTAGATTATAACTTTTAAAAATTAATTATAACACACTCTGAATTTCAAAACTGTTTGATTTCTGTTTTGTGAGCCTTTGAACCATGTGCATTTGTGTAAGGCCATACACCTACTTACGTAATATATCAAAACTACCCACACCAAGTATAGAGATACATAAACATACTCCGTCTCTGGTGCAGGCTAATTCTGAAGGACTCCCGTAAGTTTTGCTGCTGTTCCCATAACTACTGCCATTACCATCAGAATTCATAATCAAACTTAACCTTTTTATTTGGGGCACCAAATCTGAAGACAAAATTAATTTGCACCAATCAACTTCAAGCTGCTTTCTTGAAAAACTAATGTTTTATGTATAATGTCTTTTTGGATACTGTTCCAAATTGTTGATGCATGTGGTTAATGTTGCATTAGAGCACTTTGCAATTGCATAATTCATTAATGTTTTGTGAACTTGGCATTTGTGAGTTACTGGATGATCAGATTGCATTTTTGTCAAGTATCACATTGTACATCTTGCCTAGATGTTCATGACTGCCAGTAATAATAGTTTGTAATGAAACTATCTACAATTCTTGTTTTATCACATCTGTTTACCTGTAAAACACCTGTAACTAGCTTTTTTAATTTATTATTTGAATTTTAGGATAGTGAATCACTAATTTTTAGTTGCTGAAATTAGCATTTTAGTGATTACTAAGCACTTCTGTCTGTCTTTGAAAAAAGAAACATACGTTTTGTGCTTTGAAGATCTCCGAAGAATTTCCCCTATAATAGAATGGGCATGTATTGTAATTGTTTTATGTCAAATGATCTGTGCTGTAGAAAAACAAAATCTTTAACCTTTGTTCAAAAAAGAAACGGATAAACTTGGCCTTTCCAAGTGGTAAGAATGATCTCTCACTATAATATACTGTATGTTTACATTTTATTTAATCTCTTTATGTATAGAATGATAATCTTCCCCCCCAAAATTGCGATTATTTTCTAGAAACTTCTTAAAAATGCCACATTTGGCAGTACAAATGAGTTTGAGTGTAAGAGCCCAGAGATTTCTATATAGTTGAATGTCTAAAATGGTAAAATGTGCCACTGTGACAAGTTACAGTGGCTTATGTTTTTCATAGTAATTCAAATGAACTCCTATTTTTGATAGTAAATGTCATTTAATTGTGTACTTGCCATTTGAGCCTCACTGCAAAATGAATGCAGAGGAGAAAACAATTTTTAATGTAATCTTGATTTTACCTCATATACTGTACATTCCAAAAACTCTAAACTTTTTAAAGATTATAGATACACTACCAAACATATCACCTTAAAATTGTAAAGGTTGAACTTCATACAAATGAAAAATATGCTATCGTAAGAATACATAAACTGTGTAGCAAAAGTATCTTTAAAATCCATGGAAAATAAAAGTTGTATCATTCTTTTTTGAGATATGTTTATTGTATTCACATACATCTCATTCTTTGCTGCCTGTTTGAGAAAGTAATGTCTCCCCTCTTCCAGTGGGCTTAATTTTCCTAGTAGTGTCCAAATTTTCAAGGTGAGGACCTATATTCATTTTGTAAGATAGGAACAGTAGACTAAAGAACGAAATTAGAAGTTTTATCCCACTACCTTGATTGTGTGTAATTCATTAAACACCTTACTTTACTTACATAAAGAATAAAATGGGCTAAACTTCCCATTGGGAGGGAGAAGCTGGGGACAGTGGCACATGCCTGTAATCAAGCTATTTAGGAGGCTGGAGGACCTTGGGAGCTGAAGGCCAGCCTAGGCAATATAAGGAAACCCCATTCCTAAATAAAGTTTACTCAATAGGAAACAACCTTGACCTCCTCTGCCTTTCCTGCATCCCTCACCCATGTCCTAGCACCTTCCTTCTCCCCACCCGAGGCCCAGGACCTGCCTTGTAGTAGTACAGTACTGCCAGGTCTGCCTTCCACCGAGAAGTCCAGCCTTCTGTCTCATCTCCCCTCACAATTTCTATTCCATGGATCTTCTCTTGGGGACTCACTGCTTTTAAAGTCCAAGTGGATCTCTAATTGAAACTACCACATGGTAAAGTTTAAAATGTTAGACGAGGGAGAGAAAACTATGTTGGATGTAGGACCATCACTGTAGCTGAGGAAGAGTCCAGCTTTGAGAAAGACGATACTTACCTGTAGCTTTGCACCTGTCACCTCTTTTTCTACAGATTGAAAACAAACTATAAATTTTCTATAGATTGAAAACAAGCTATGGATTGAAAACAAATTTTACGTGAAAAGGGCTTCAAGACTAGACAAGCTGAATCAGTCAGTAAAGGCTAGTATCTCTTGGCCACTTAATGTGTCCTAGGCTTTGTGTTCTTTGCTTTACTTCCATTATCTCCTGTAATCCTCTTACAGCCTCCATTGTGTGTGTGCTGGAGCACAGTGAAGTCAAGCTGTCTTCCCAAAGATCAGATGGCAAATAAATGAAGCAGGAATCGGAATTGACTAGGGTACTTATCCTCTGCTGTCCCAAAAGTCCTCAGTTCTAAGAAGGAAATCAAAATTAGTATTGTGGGGCTGGGGATTTAGCTCAGCGGCATAAGCGCCTGCCTTGCAAGCAGGCAGTCATGAGTTCGATCCCCAGTACCGATAAAAAGGAAAAAGACAAAAAAAAAATTAGTATTGCATTTATGAGAACATTTATCAAATACTACCTATATGCCAGGCATTATGCTAAGCACTTCATCGTATCCAGAATAACCCACAGCAATGAACCAAAGGAAATCAGAAAAGAATTTATCACAAGGCGAAGTTCTTTCATTTTTAATTTCGTCTTCTGATACTTGACTCCCATTTGGAATCCATACTTGGCCCTAGGAAGCAACCATCTTCTTAAATGTTCGCCCAAGATTGAAAGTACCTCTCTTCCTCCCAAATGACATTGTGCAAAAGTACTACAAATGCAGGTGAAAATTAAAAAAGTGGAAGAAGCCAGATACAGGTCAGATGTCGTACGAGTCCATTTAAATGAAATACGCAAAATACTAAATCCATAGAGACAGATTAATGATTGCCTTGAGTGAAGGGAGGAGGAAATGGGGAGAATATGGTCAGTGGAATATGCAGTTACATTTTGAGTTGATGAAAATGGTTTGATAACTAAGAACCTCTGGTTACAGATGCTGTGGATGCACTAACTGTAACTGAACCCTTCACTGTAAAGTGCTTCATTTAACATTACATAAATTTTACTTCAACTTTTCAAAAATAATATGACATGCCCCAAAATTAATACGGTATATAGATCACGTGAGACTAGAAAGTCCTAGGCATCTGCTACCAAGTCAGTAAAACCAACCTCATCATTAAGTTTGCCTTGCTAAGAATACAAGCCAACTTTCACTTCCTAACTCCCTCACCTCCCCACGTATGCCCACCCTTTCAATCTGCAAAAGCCCAGTTGACAACTAAATATCAAGGTGTGCTTGACAGCTATTAAGAGATTTGGCTTGCTCGTGCATAAATGCCTGCTCTGTCCCATTCTAGTTCTAGGATGACTGGGAAAAAGTATCTTTTACAAATTTCCATTTACCAGTGGCAGCCGCTGCACAGTAAGACTTTTTTTTATAGTAGGTCAAGACCTGTGCTTTGGTCACTCACCTTCATAGGAGCTCCCGGTCTTTGCCACACTGAGCCTGCCTTTTAGGAGAACCTGGGACCAACAAAAAAATTGCTAAAGAAACAGCCAAATGTGTAACGAATCTTTCACAGTATAGTTTGCTGAATTTGCTCTTCCATGTGTCACTGCTGCACAGAGAATTTGGATGACAGCCTTGGAGACTATGGCCAGACTGAGTCGTCCTGTTTTGCAAGGCATGCTGAAACACTGGGGCTTTACTTAAGTTTCCCAAATATAAAGGACTGGTTCAAAATAATAGGAATGGGGGCTGGAATTGTGACTCAGTAGTAAAATGCAAGCTTATGTACAAGGCCTTGGGTTTGATTCCCAGTGCCAAGGGGGAAAAAGATTCAATGCTTCTCCTATATGTCCTCCCAGAGACCCAGAAACTTCATAAGCAGTGGGTGCTGTGCAGCCCAGCCACTGTTCCGCATGAGGTGGTGACTGGTGGTTTTCAAGAGAGAACAAGAAACAGTGTCCTTTTGCACAAGAGTTTGTTTCAGCTTGTGTCAAAGATAAGGGTAGCCTAGTCCTTTGGGTAAAATCTTCTATTTATTGGGATATGTCATGTGGGTTACCTGAACTCCATAATTTGAAACTTTATAAACAAGGAACCAGCTCTTAATATATGATTTTTTACTGGGATTTCTGTCTCCCTAGTGCTAATATCCAGGTTGGCATGACTGCTTTGGTTGACTTCATACCTATGTGGAGACAGACAGCTTCATTGTTTTTAAATTTAGTCACATGGTTTTTGTGAGTTTTTAATTTTTTAACTCTTGAGGACCAGATATGGTAGGAAAAACTCAATTCAAATCTACCACAGGACTCTGACTATCCTAGAAGCCGGGAAGTGAGTGAAAACAAATTGAGATCATGCCTAAAATGTAATATACTTAATACCACCCAACAGTAGGTTTTGTTAAGAAAATTCTGCCATGTGGAGTGTGGTGGTGCACACCTGTAATCCCAACACTTGGGAGGCTGAGGCAGGAGGATCACCACCAAGTTCAAGACAAATTTGGGATATATGAGTGAGTTCAATGTCAGGCTGGACTACCTAACAAGACCTTGTCTCAAAAAGCCAAAAAGGGGCAGGGGCAGAGGTACGTGGCTCAGTGAAAAGGCTTTAGATGAAATCCCCACTACTGGGGGAAGAAACACTGCCCTTGCATGTGGCCCGCATTCATGAAGGATAACAGTTGTACCGAAGACATTCAAGCTCAGCCTCAAATCAGTTTTCCATAGTCAAAACGAAAGTAAGTTTCTAGTGAATACTTACTGAAAGCAGATCTCTGCCCTCAGAAGAAAAGAGACTCATCATGTACATAATAGCACAATCAAAAGTGTGCAGAAAAGTTATAAATATGGTCATTTTTCTGAACCATAGAAATACTATTTCAAAGAAATACTATAACTTAACCATTAAACTAGTACCTGAGGTTGAGCCTTTTTTCCAATCAGATTTTAGATGTACACAATAATCACATTCATTATTGACAATTTGTACCTCTGACTAACATTTCTTTTCCCGATTCCTTGACCATCCCTTCAACCCTCCTTTCTCGTTTACAAAAACTTGGTTTCCTTTTTTTTTTAACTTTGTCCTTCTTTTCTTTTCCACTCCTCCCCCTCTTGTTCCCCTCCCCATTTGAACATTTCCCTATTTCACAATACCTGGTATACATTTTGGTCCTTATTTACACTTTCAATTTCTCATACCGGAAAAACTGATATTTACACATGTGTATCCAATTTAAGAGTCACTTAAGAGTATGCTCTCGCTCTCCCCCCAAGAAGCTAAAAGACGATCTCAGGGTTTTTTCAGGCTTTGGGTAATAGAAGGAGAATTAGGGAAGAAAATTCTAAGGGCTGGTGTCTGATCCCAGTTGTGACTCAAATATGTGCCGGAGAGGACCTATTTAGTTGACACTTCTTGAGATCCTTTGAGTGTCCTGAAGTTGGGGAACATGATTTGTGGAGGGAGAGGATTTGTGGAGACATTACAAATGCCACGCAGAGCCTGTGGGAACTTTCTCCCTGACCTGGGGACCCAGGCCAGTTCCCCACCGGACCCGGAGACCAGGCCAGATCAGAGACTGTGGCAGTGGCGGCTGGGAGCTCCGCCCAGCCTGAGGAGACACTCTTCCTGGCCTGAGGAGCAGGCCATGGATCCCTGCTGGGTCCAGTGAGTGGGGCCATCGCAGGGGACCCCATCCCAGGCTGGTGGATCTCTCTCCCACACCTGGAACAACACTTGAAGCTTCCAAATACAGGAAAATGACAAAACAAAAGTCCAAAATGCAATCTCAAACATCCAGCTCATCCCAAGAAAGCCCAGGAGCCAGGTGCATAGAAGAAAACACATGCCACATAACTGAAATACCTGAAATAATGGTAACCGAAATAAAGAAGCAAGTATGGGAAGCCTTAAAGGAATTCAAACTAGAAATATTCTCTCAGATGAAAGAAGAATTGGTAAAAGAAATGAAGCAGATGCTAAACATAGCTAAAGAAGAGGCAGTTAAAAAATTAGAGGAACTAAACAAAAAGATAGAATCCCTGGATGAACAATATATGAAACAAACAGAATACATAAAACAGATGCAAAGAGATATACAGGAAATCAAAAACTCCATTGAAAGTTGTAAAAACTGTCTCAATGAATGTGAAGATAGAATCTCAGACCTTGAAGACAAGATTGCAACAAGTGAACAGGAAAGAAAAAATCTTTTAAAAATAACAAGAAATCAGGAAATAACAATTCAACATCTACAGGATGACGCAAAGAGAAACAACATAAGGTTGATAGGGATAAATGAAAAAGAAGGAGACAACATAAAGGATGTCAAGAGGATATTTAGAGAATAGCTGAAAATTAACCAAACATGAGATTGGAAAGTGATATCAAGATCAATGAAGCATATAGATCTCCAAATAGCCACAGCCAAAATAAATCTGCACCCAGACATATAATAATGACCATCTCAGAAACTGAACAAAAGAATAGAATATTAAAGGCTGTCAGACAGAAAAGTCAGATCACCTATAAAGGAAAACCTATCAGAATTACAGCAGACTTCTCAGCACAAACAATAAAGTCAAGAAGAGCATGGAGTGATATATTTCAGATCCTAAAGGAAAATGATTTTCAACCTAGGCTGATGTACACTGCAAAACTGTCCTTCAAATTTGATGGAGAAATAAGATACTTCCATGAAAAAGATCAGCTGAAAAACTTCATGATCACCAAGCCAACCCTGCAAAGAATACTGAAAGACAGCATAGATACACTTAGGAAAAAACCACTAAACAAAGCAGACAGTTGAACAGAGCAGATAGATAAACATGCAACAGCAGAAAGATAATATGTCAACAATAAACCAATTTATAACAGTTCTTACTATTAATGTAAATGGTCTCAATACACCAATTAAACAGACTTGCAGAATGGATCAAGAAAAAAATCCAACCATATGCTATCTACAAGAAACCCACCTAACTCAAAAGGATACTCACAGACTCAAAGTCAAAGGATGGAAAACAACATTCCATGCAACAGGAACCCAAAAAAAAGCGGGGGTAGCTATTCTGTTTGCAGACAAAGTCAACTTCAAGCCAATAATGATTAGAAAGGATAAAGAAGGTCACTACATACTGGGTAGGGGAAAACTACAAGAGAAGAGATAACTATCTTAAATATATATGCACCAAACTCCAGAGCACCCAGTTATATAAAACAAGTACTAACAGAAATGAAAAACTAAATCAGCAGTAACACAATTCTGACAGGAGATCTTAACACACCATTGACACCAATGGACAGATCAACCAAACAGAAAATCAACAAAGAAATAAAAGAACTGAATTGCACCTGTGAACAAATGGACTTAATAGACATATACAGAGTATTCCACCCAACAACAACAGAATACACATTCTTCTCAGCAGTACATGGGTCATTCTCTAAAATAGACCATATATTAACTCACAGAACATATTTAAATAAATGCAAAAGAGTTGAAATTATCCCTTGCATGCTATCGGACCATAGCGTCATGAAATTAGTAATTAACGATAAAAGATACTGCAAAAATCCCACAAACACATGGAAACTGAATAACACACTCCTGAGTAATCAGTGGGTCACAGAGAAAATTAAAAAAAGAAATTAAGCAATACCTACAAACAAATGAAAATACAGATACAACTTACCAGAATCTATGGGATGCAATGAAAGCCGTCCTCAGAGGAAAATTTATTGCACTGAGCTCCTACATCAGGAAAACAGAACAAATACAAATAAACAACATGATGCTACATATCAAACAGCTAAAAAAAGAAGAGCAAGTCAAGCCCAAAGCCAAAAGAAGAGAGCAAATTATAAAAATCAGAGCAGAAATCAATGCAATAGAGACTAAGAAAACAATCCAAAGAATCAACGAATCAAAAAGTTGGTTCTTTGAAAGAATAAATAAAATCGATAAGCCCCTAGCCAACCTTATTTAAAAAAGGGAAAAAAGAGCTCAAATCCATGCAATAAGAAATGAAAAAAGTGAAGTCACTACAGACTCAATAGAAATACAGAAGATCATCAACACCTATTACAAAAACCTCTACTCTCAAAGGTTTGAAAACACAGAAGAAATAGACAGATTCTTAGAAACATATGAAGTACCAAAGCTAGATCAAGAGGATGTAAAACTGCTGAATAACCCAACCTCTATTAATGAAATTGAGCATGTAATTAATTCCTTATCTACAAAGAAGAGCCCAGGCCCAGACAGATTCACTGCAGAATTCTACAAGAAATACAAATAAGACCTAATACCGACACTCCTCAAACTCTTCAGTGAAATTGAAAGGGAAGCAATCCTTCCCAAGTCATTCCTGGAAGCAAATATTACTCTAGTACCAAAACCTGGGAAAGACCCAACAGAAAAAGAGAACTACAGACCAATCTCCCTAATGAACACAGATGCAAAAATCCTCAATAAAATATTGGCAAATAGGATGCAGCAAATCATCAAGAAGATTATACACCATGACCAAGTGGGATTCATCCCAGGCATGCAGGGATGGTTCAACATACATAAATCAATAAATGTAATCCACCATATCAATAAAGCCAAAAGTAAGAATCACATGATCATTTCCATAGATGCAGAAAAAGCCTTCAATAAGGTTCAACATTCATTCATGATAAGAACTTTACAGAAAATTGGAATAGATGGTCTTTACCTCAATATACTAAAGGCCATCTACGACAAACCAACAGCCAGCATCATACTAAATGGCCAAAAACTGAAAGCCTTTACTTTAAAATCAGGCACAAGACAAGGATGTCCTTTATCACCTCTCCTATTTAATATAGTACTGGAAGTACTAGCCAGAGCAATTAGACAAGAGAGAAAAATAAAAGGGGTAAAGATATGAAAAGAAAAAGTTAAATTATCATTGTTTGCATATGACATGATACTCTACATAGTAGACCCCCTAAACTCCATTGAAAGACTCTTATATATAATAAATAAATTCAGTTATGTAGCTGGGTACAAAATCAATACTCAGAAATCAATAGCATTCTTATACACTAACAACAAAATCACAGAGAGGGAAATAAGAGAAACCACACTCTTCACACTAGCAACCAAAAAAATGAAATATTTAGGAATTACTCTTACGAACGAAGTGAAAGACCTATACAGGGAAAATTATAATACACTGAAGGAAGAAATTAAAGATGATCTCAGAAAATGGAAAGACATCCCATGTTCATGGATAGGAAGAATAAACATTGTGAAAATGGCCATTTCCCCAAAACTGTTATACAAATTCAATGCAATCCCAATAGAAATACCATCAACATACCTTATAGATCTAGAGAAATCACTCCTAAGGTTCATCTGGAACCAGAAGAGACCTAGAATAGCAAAGGCAATTCTAAGCAACAAAGGCAAGGCAGGAGGCATCACAATCCCTGACTTGAAGTTATACTACAAAGCAACAGTAGTAAAATCAACATGGTACTGGAATCAAAACAGAGCAGAGGATCAATGGAATAGATTAGAAGATACAACCACAACTACAAACACACTCAACCACCTTATCTTCGATAAAGGAGCCAAGCAGGTTCACTGGAAAAACGACAGTCTTTTTAATAAATGGTGTTGCAAAAACTGGCTCTCCATTTGCCGAAAACTAAAACTCGACCCAAGCCTATCACCATGTACTAAATTAAAATCTAAATGGATCAAAGACCTGAAACACTAAATCTATTGGAAGACAAATTAGGTAGAAACCTTGAAGACATAGGGGTAGGTAGAGAGTTCATGAACAGGACTCAAACTGCACGGGAAATACTTCCCAGAATCAATAACTGGGACCATCTCTTATTAAGAAGTTTCTGTAAGTCAAAAAAAATCTCCAGCATAGTGAAAAGAAAACCCACAAATTGGGAAAAGATCTTAGTGAACTCCCCCTCAGACAAAGGACTTTTGTCTAAAACATATAAAGAATTAAAAAAAATCAGACCCCCAAAATTCAAAGACCCAATCCAAAAATGGGCATCTGAGATGAATACACACTTCTCAGAGGAAGAAATACAAATGGCAAATAAATACATGAAAAAATATTCATCATCATTGGTTATTAGGGAAATGCAAATTAAAACCACACTGAGATTCCATCTCACTCCTGAAAGGATGGCCAGGATCAAGAAAACCAACAACAACAAGTGCTGGAGAGGCTGTGGGGAAAAAGGAACTCTCCTGCACTGTTGGTGGGAGTGTAGACTGGTACAACTTTTGTGGAGGTCAGTCTGGAGATTTCTCAAAAAGCTGGGATTGGAAGTCCCATTTGTTCCAGCTATTCCACTACTAGGCATCTTCCCAGAAGAACTGAAAGCATCACACCACAGTGATATATGTGCACCTATGTTTATAGCAGCACAATTTGTAATTGCCAGATCTTGGAAACAACCCAAGTGTCCATCAACTGAGGAATGGATAAAAAAGTTGTGGTATTTCTATACAATGGAGTACTACTCAGCTATAAAGAAGGACCACACTGAGTTATTTATCAATAAATGGGCGCAGCTTGAAACCATACTCATAAGTGAACTAAATCAAACTCGCATCTGTGAACACCGAATAGTTTACCTAGTGTGGGAAATGATTCAAATATATAAAAGTACATGATAACCATGATTCTCCATTATATGGCCTTGCAGCCTTATAAAATTTTCACTCATTAATTGGAATGGCTTTATTCTGGGCTGTTTGATATTATGGCCTGTGATGCAATGAACAGCTACTTTGAAGAAAATAAGACATAATAATAGCTAGTGCTGATTTAATACCGTCTTGTCTTAAAGCCGCACCAAACTATGGCTCTTCTGTCTCCATTGATTTTATCATGTTGTAATTTGCTGGATTTTATCGTATGTGGTAGTATAAGCAAAAATTGTTATAGGCAAAGAGATAATATAGAAACCATTGATCATTTTTTCTGTTAGCTGGTTCTAAATATTCTACAATGCTTTCATCCACTTGAATAGTGTTACACAGTCTTGATATGTTTGATGCTATAGCATAGGAAGTTATATTCAAATATTTCAAAGAAAAAGACACTATGGTAACTACTACTAAATCGGGTTATTTGGTGGTGAAGCACTAGGTTGCTGAAACAGTCATGCTTTGACCTGTATTGTTATGTTGTTATGACCCCTTTTATCTCATCCTCTCCCTTAAAGAAAAAGGATAGAAGGGAAAAGAAAAAAATGGAAGTTAGTTATACCATTAGTGTCACTTAGTTCACTGAATAGGAAAGATTGTGCTAATATTGATTGAAGAAATTTTTATGCCTATATTTTGTACTTGAGTGACTAAAGATAATGATGTGTAATTTATCAACAATTGTTTTTTTATTATTTTGTTGTGAAAATTTGTTTTACCTTTTCTCCTTAATAAAGAAAAAAAGAGTATGCTCTCAAGCTGTATCCATTTACCTAGGAATGTCTCGGGTTTATTCTTCTTTATGTCAAAGTACTTCATTGTACTACTTTATCTGTTCACCAGTCGATGGGCATTTGGTCTGTTTCCAAGATTTGGCTATTACAGACTGTGCCACTATAAACATGGCTACGTATATATTGCTGTGCCATGATGCTTTTAATTCTTTTGGAAAGATACCAAGAAAGAAAATAGCTGGATCAAAAGGAAACTCTAGTCCTAGTTTGTTTAAAGGAATCTCCACACTGATTTCCATGGTGTTCCACTGGTGTACACTCCCACCAGCAGTGCAGAAGGATTTCTTTTTCTTGACAGCCTTGCCAGCATTTGTTATTGATCAATTTCTTGATAATAGCCATTCTTTCTGAAGTGAGATGGAATCTCAGTTTTAAATTTGCAACTCTCAAATGCCCAATAATGTTGAACATTTTTTCATTTACTTACTGTTTATAATTCAGTTGAGAAGTGTATATTCATCGCAAATGCCCGTTTTTAGATCGGGTCTTTAAATTTGGAGGGTCTGGTTTTTTGTTTTTGTTGTTGTTGTTGTTGTTCTTTATATAGTCTAGATAGTAATTGTTTGTCTGAGGAACAGCTAGCAAAAATTTTTTCCCACACTGAGTTCTCTCTTCACTCTGTGAGTAGTTTCCCTTGCTGTGCAAGAGCTTTTCAATAGGATGAGATCCCAGTTGTTGATTCTTTGTGATAGTTCCTATGCAATAGGGGTTTTGTTCATAAAGTCTTTGCCTACATCAATGTTTCTTTTTTTTTTTTTTTTTTTTTTTTTTTTTTTGTCTTTTTCATTTTTATCGGTACCGAGGATCGAACTCACGACCGCCTGCTTGCAAGGCAGGTGCTTATGCCGCTGAGCTAAATCCCCAGCCCCCACCAATGTTTCAAGACTCCTACCTATTCAATCTGTCAACAGATTTAATGTTTAATATGTAGATCTTTGAGTCTTTTTTTTTTTTTTTTTTTTGGTACCAGGGATCAAATTCATGACCTCACACTTGCCAGGCAGGCAGTTATGCCACTGAGCTAAATCCCTGACCGTTTGATTTTAGCTTAGTGCATGGTGAAAATATGGGTCTAATTTTAATCTTGGCCATATGGAAATCTATTTTTCCAGCATCATTTATTAAAGAGGCTGTCTTTCTTCCAGTGAATGTGTTTGGCACCTTTGTCAAGGATAAAAAGGCTGAGTGTCTTTGGAGTTATTTCTGCATCTTCTAATGTGTTCAACTGATGCTAAGGGTTTTTTGTTTTTGTTTTTTAGGGATTTTTTGCCAGTACAGTGCAGCTTTTATCACGGTAGCTACGGTTGTGAAGCCACCTGTGTTGCCTTTATTTTTCTGTTCCAGGTCTCTTATGGTTCCAAATGAATTTGGAGATTGTTTTCTGTAATTCTATGAAATATATGTTGGGATTTTGATTGGGATGGCGTTAAATCTGTATAATAATTTTGGAAGTATGGGCCTTTTCACTACACTGGCTCTTCCCATCTAAGAACAAAGGGCATCTTTTTCTTTTCTGCTATCCTCATCGATCTTCTTTTTCAGAGTATGATAGTTTTCACAGAGATGTTTTACTTCATTACATGGATTCCTAACTATTTCGTTTTTGGGATACTATTGTGGAAGGTGTTTCCCTAATTTCTCTCTTAGAGAATTTGTTATTTGTGTACGGGAATAGTATTGATGTTTGAGTGCTGATTTGGTATCCAGCTACACAACTGAATTTGGTTATTAAATCCAAAAGTCTTTTGGTGGAATTTTTGGAGTCTTCTATGTAGAATATCATGTCATCTGTGAATAATAATGATGGTTTAACTTCTTCCTTTTCTATCCTTACTGTTTTATGTCTTTCTCCTGTCTAATTTCTCTGACTACAGTTTCCAGAACTATATTGAATACAAGTAGTAACAGCAGCCATCCTTATTTTGTTCCTGATTTTAGAGTGAAAGCTTTCAGTTTTTGTCCATTAGTGAGATGTTGACTGTTGGTTGTCATAGACAGCTTTCACAGATTGAGATAATGACTCTATTCAAACTTTCTATAGGGTTTTTATCATGAATGGGTGTTGGACTTTGTCAAAAGCTTTTCTGCATCTATTGACATGATCATATGGTTTTTGTCCTTGGCTCTGTTAATATGTTGTATTATGTTTATTGGTTTGTGTATGTTGAACCATCTCTGCATCCCTGTCATGAGTCCTGCTTGGTCATAGTGTATAATCTTGATGATTTGCTGCATTCTGTCTGCCAGTATCTTATTGAGAATTTTTGCATCTGTATTCATTAGGGAGATTGGCCTGAAATTCTCTTTCTTAGTTGGGTCCATTTCTGATTTTGATATCAGAGTTATGCTTACTTCTAGGATTGAATTTAGGAATATTGCTTCTCTTACAATTTAACTAAAGAGTTTAAGAAGTAGCAGGATTAGGTCTTCTGTAAATTTCTTGTAGAATTTGATAGGGCCTTCTTTATTGGTAAGTTTTTAATTACATCTTCAATTTCATTGATTGATATTGATTTATTTAGGATTTTTATATCTTGATTCAACTTTGGTAATTCATATATATCTAGAATCTATCCACCACTTCTGCATTTTTCATCTTACTAGAATCCAAATTCTCAGAGTAGGTATAGATAATATTCTGGATTTCTGCAGGAACTGTTATGATTTTTCACCATTTTCACTCTTAATTGCATAGATTTGAGTCTTTTTGACATGATTGACTAAGGGTTAACTAATTTTATTTAATTGTTCAAAGAGCCAACTCCAGTTCATCAGCTCTTTGCACTGTTTTCTTAGTCTCTGTTTCATTAATTTCTGCTCTGATCTTTATAATTTTCTCCCTTTTATGAGCTTTGGGATTGGCCTGCTTTTCTTTTTCTAGAAGCTTGAGGTTTAACATTAAGTTGTCCATTTGAGCTCACTCTGTTATTCTGATATGGGTATTCATTGCTATAACTTTCCCTTGTAGGACTGCCTTCATTGTAGCCTGTATGTTCCAGTATGTTGTGCTGGCATTATCATTGAATTGTAAAAGTTCTCTAATTTCTTCTTTTAATCTCATCTGTGACCCATTGGTTGTTCAGGGGGGTATTATTTAATTTCTATGTGTTTATGAAGTTCTTGAGTTTTCTTTTGCCATTGATTTCCAATTCCATTGTACTACTGTCTGATAATATGCATAGGATAACTCTGATTTCATTTACTTAAGCATGTTCTCTGAACTAATATATAGTCTATCTTGGAGAATGTCTCATGTGCAGCTGAGAAGGATGTATATTCTGATGTTGTGGGGTGGAACACTTTGTGGACATCTACTAAGTCCATTTATTCAAAATTCTGGTTTAGTTCTAGTATTTCGTTATTGATTTTTTGTCTAGTTAATATATTTGTGATAGTAGGGTATTACAATCTTCTAACACAATTGTATTAATGCTTAGTTGACTTTTCATGTCTGCTAGTATTTGTTTTATATAGTTAGGTGCACTGATATTTGTTGCATATTTATTTGATTCTTATCTCTTCCTTTGGGATTGTAGTAACCTTCTTTGTCTTTCTTAGTCTTAGCTTGAAATTTACTTTGTCTACAAATAAAATAGCTCCCCCTACTTTTTTTCATGTTCCTGTCACGTGGAGTCCTGTTTTGCAGCTTTGACTTTCAGTCTATGAATTTCTTTTTTAATTAAATGTTTCTTATACGCAGCACATTGTTGGATCTTGCTTCTTGCTCCATTCTGCCAGTATGTTCCTTTGGTGAAATGAGACCACTAACATTGATAGTTATAACTGATCTGTATTGACTTATCATGGTCATGTTATTTTCCTCTTGCTGGTTCCTTTTTTTTTTATCTGTTTAATTGTTCGACTTGCCTGGTGGATTCATTCTTTTGGAGTTCATGAAGTTGTCGTCCTCATTATGACTTTCTAGAATGCCCTTCGTGATATTTTGGAATGCTGGTTTGGTATTCTTGAGTTTCCTCAGGTTTCTTTGTCATGGAAGTATCTTATTTCTCCATCAGTTTGTTTTTCTTGGTACTAGGGATCGAACTCACAACTAGCACTCGCCAGGCAAGCATTTATGCTGCTGAGCTAAATCCCCAGCCCTTCTCCATCAATTTTGGAAGATAGTTTCACAGAGTACATCAATGTGGATTGGAGTTTATTTTCTTTTAGGGCTTGATATGCTCTCCTTGACTTGAGGGTTTGTGTTAAGAAGTCAGCTATGATTCTGATGGGATTTCCTTTATAGCTGATTTCTTTCTTTTCTCTAATAGCTTTCAATATTGCTCTTGTGTTGAATTGCTATAATGTTGAGTATTATATGCGTTGCTGTAGAGTTTTTAAAATTATGGCTAATTGGAATTTAGTATGCCTCACTTATCTATATGTCAATTTTTTTTCCCCTATCAGGGAAAAGTTTTCTGCCATGACCTCTGTGAACAGGTTTGAGAGAGATAGATATATAGATAGATCTCCTGCTTTTTCATTGACTCCAACAAATCTTACGTTATTATTCTTTGCATCATCTAGTAGCTGCTAGATTGATTTCTCATGGTCCCTTGCTATTTTTTAAGAAATCTTTCTTTTCATGATTGCTAACCACAAGTCTGTCTTCTGTTTCTGAGATGCTGCCCTCACACTGGTTTATTCTGTTGTGGATACTTTCAATGGAATTTTTAGTCTCCTGAATATCTGCTTCAATTTATTTTATGGATTCTATTTCTTTCCTATTTGGGGCATTCATGGTTTTCATTACTTTCCTAGGCTCCTCTATTTTTTATCTGTATGTGCTCTAGAGTCACTAAGCATATTTTTCATGGTGGCCACCATCTCTGTAGTTATCTGAGAAATTATTGCTGATTGATTTTGTTTCTAGAGCCTCGTTCATTTCCTTTTTTTGTTACCACGTCAGAGAGTCCAGATGAGTGGCTTTCACATTGCCCCACCTCATTGCCCTGCTGGGTTTGCTTTTGGTGAACTGGATGTGTGGGACTGCATTTTGTATAAGTGTCTTCTCAATTTATTTTTCCCCTGCCAGGTATAGCTAGCTTTTGGGTTTTTACTTACTTCTCTTTCAAGATCCTCCCTCTTCAGTTTACTGGGATAAGAAGTTGCTGCCCCCTCGACCCAACCCCTCATTCTTTGGCACTGGGCCCCCGTTTTCTATGACCTCTGGGCAGTCTTAGTCTTGGTATACCAGGAAGAACAGCTGGTTAGAACCATTAAGTCACTTTGGCTAAAATGGTGCAATTAGCAATAACAATAGCATAAACACAGAAAATGACAGACTGAGGTAACCATTAATTTACCACCTTAACTGTATAAATTTGATTGTATGGTTATATAATAAAATCTAAAATGATCCAAAAAATTGTATAGTTAATAAGCCCTCAATATGACAATTTTACCTCAAGGAAGAAAATTTTAAGAGTTAGGAGAAAAATGGAGAAATAGAAGAAGAGATTAGAAGCAAGGCTGGAGGATGAAGAATCACACAAACTTTGGGAAACTGGTACAGAAGACAGGAGAGAAAGTGCGGAGAAAGAAATAAAAAGCAGAACACGACAGAAAACCACAAAAAACCCTAGAAACTGTGTTCACACTTATACAAAAATAAGATCAAACAAGGAAGAAATAAAACAAGAAACGGGAGGAGGGAAGCTCACTTCAAGGTTATTTATTCTCTGCTGTCAGTGCTAGAGAAAGTGTGGAGACAGAGTCCTGGTCATGTTGATTTATCCCAGCAAGCCAACAGGAGCTTGCTGTGGGCTCGCACTCAGCCAGGAGCTGCCAGATGGAGCCAGCAGCTGTTCTGAGTTTGCAGCTCATTTGGTCCAAGATGGCTCCGGCCAGTCACCCTCACCCACCCAGGTGTTCAAGTGAAGTCCACGGTGTCCGCCCCGCCTGTGCACTGCTGCGTCTCTCTGTTGAGGCCTTGAGGGTTTTCAGCGTCACCGTGTATCCACAGGTTTGAACCATTCCTTCCATGCAGTGAGTCCTGACTCAGTGAGAAGGCACTGCCCACCACTTCTGTCTTCTTTGTTGAAGTCTCTCTGTTCACTCTCCCTGTGGGCTTCAGTTCTCATTTCAAATCCTTCCTGGGTCCAAGGAATCCACGTCCCTCCTCCTTTTCTTCCTTGCATTGCTATATTCCAGTGTGTGGATGGCAGATCTCAGAGAGGATCCTTCTGTGCTGCTTACCACTGCCCGAAAGTTCCCAGGGATTTTTTAAAATTCCTTTTTAACACATTAATGGATAGTTGAAGGATTCCATAACTCTTCTTTCCAGGCCGAGAAGGTTGCATTTGAGATCCTGTTTCTAACTTCGTGTTGCTGTGTGTTTCTGTCTGAGGAGGGTGGGCATAGACCGGCCCAATATTGAACTCGTGTGGCTATGGAGAAAAGCATGCAGATTTGATGTTCTTCCAAGAGACTTCCAAGTCTTCATTATTAACACACACACCAAAAAAAAAAAAAAAAAAGAAAGAAAGAAAGAAAAGGAAGAAATGACTAATTCATATGATTTTGTAAAAGAATTTTTCTTGAAATAATCTAACATTGAAAAGTTCTGTGATAGAAATATGAAAGCAAAGAAATCACTTGTCCATTAATAACTCACCAACTGCAATGGGGAGGGATCTTGGTAATGTATAGGTTACAAAAACCTGACATCAAACCATTTATACCTAATATGTAACAGTATAAAATTTGGCTTTAAAAAGATTGCAATCTATTTTTTCTTAGAAAAAAAAATTCTCAAAGCCTTTTGAAGAACATAAACTGATGAAGATTGTAAATATATGTAAAATTACTTTGGTAAGAATAAAAATTGTGAAGTAGATGTTCATAAGCTTTCACCACTTTGAGGTTGCTTTTTTCTTGGAATTAATCAGAACTTTTTCTTTTTTAAAATGGGCTGTCTATCACGAAGGGGCTTTTCTTCCCTAGGAACTCAGTTCTAAGCAGAAATATATATATAAATTTCTGCATACATATATGTGCAGAAATATATACATTGTAATCCCAATATTGAATATTATAATTCCTTATAATATTATAATCCCTTATCTTGTCCTCCTCATGGTCCAGAAGGTTTATTATATTCACAATTCCTTTGAAATGTTGTTGGAATCCCAGCAAGTTAATTTCAGTCTACCACCTCCAATGCAACCCACAGTGAGAATAAAGACACTATGACAAACTTAAAGTTATGTGCACCCAACGGCCTGTGGCTGGTCTAGGTGAGGATACACAGAACAAAGGCTTTGATCTAGGGCCTCCTCTAGAATTTATTATCTCATGAAAAAGGCTGAAGGATGAGTGAAGTGAGGATGGTGGAAATTATGTGAGCAAAGTGAGCTGAGCTGGCCAGGTAGAGAACACGTACCTCTGCATTATGCAGGGAGAACGATACGCAGAAAGACCAGACTGCATCACTCAACTGGGGTAGCATGTGGGTGGTTTTAGAAGGCTGTTGCTTCAGTTTCTGATCTGTAAACTTTTGTGCTGGTGGATGGCACAGCTTCTTATCTTGAGACTTGAGCCGGATGACATTCCTGGAGCTGTTTGGCTCAGCCACTGTGCTCAACAGTTTATAGGAAACATGGTGCAAGGAAACAGGACGCTGTCTGCTGGCCTCCAGGGTTACACGTCAGTACCTTAGCTAGCCTTATTTGCATTGCTTAGAGCCATTTGAAGGGAGAAGGAAATAGCATAGCCAGCTCTGTACATATCAGTACATGGAGACAAGGTTCAGTTTAACCCTGTCTGAAGCAATTGTTCTGCATTCAAGGCGAGTCACCCAGGTCATCTCCTACAGACATATATAATCCTATACATGATTTTAAGGCAGCAAAAGGTAGTTTTCATCTGTTAGCTTTCATTTAAGTAGTTTTTTGTTTGCAATGAAAAGCTGGTGATACATTCATACATTTTTGTGCAAAAATGAATGGTAATAGATTTTTTAAAATCTGTGTGGAAAAGTCTGTGTAATATTTCCCTCAAATAAACATTATTTTGCTTGTAAGTTTTTTACCGAATTCACTTGACATATACATACACTTGACTGGATTTCCAACAGTGAGAAACTACTTTTTTTTAAAATTGGAAATTCTGCAGAAACTAGAACTCCTACCTTTAAGTTTGAACTAAACAGGGAGGGGAGAAAGGCGGAATTGTCCAGCATGTTTGTAAATGAGTATTTCAGACTCTTTTTTTTAGAGTAACAGCTATACATATCTGGAAGTTCAGAATTTCTTTTGTCTCCTTTTTTCTTCAAGATTTTACTGTGAGTTACTTGTACAGATAGCAGACAATGGAAAAATACAAAAATACGTGAAATTCTTTGGCCTCCATGTTACGTGTCATTCATATATAGCTGGTAGATGAGAGCTATATACTTTAATGTACTTTTAGATGAATAATAATTGAATTACTGAAGAAGAAAAAAAAAGAAATGTGTCATTTCTGTAAGTACTCGCTTTTCAACCACTGTCTCATATACTGCCCTTCTGTGAGAAAAGCAAATAAAATCTAAAATTTTTGTTAAGTTTCAACAGGTAAACTGCACCTACATGTGAAGGACCTACCCTGAAACTCCTGACAGTTTTCTCAACCCTCCCATTTGCCACACAATCTAATTTCTGGAAGACACTTTCCTGGCAGAGTTTAAGGCACACTTAGCATCTGTAAAGCTGATAGTGCCACGATCCATACAGCAAGAGGCCAGGGAGCACAGTGATTACGCCTGGGCATTCTGGAACTGGACCGGACAGCACTGCCCAGTGACCTAGGATTACTAGATAATTTCTCTAAGTTGTGGCCTTCTTGTCTAAAATATAACAATACCAAGAGAATCCCACCCCATAATGATTAAGGATTAAATGAGGGGCGGATCCAAGTATTTGGACAAGCAGTTTGCACACAGCAAGTATTAGCTAAATATATTTATATTTATATTACAGGTTTTTACTATGCAGTTCAGGCTGTCATGAACTCACTTTGGAGCCCAGGCTGGCCTTCAAATTAACAGCAATCCTCCTGCCTCAGCCTCTCAAGTGCTAGGATTATAGGAATGTACCACCATGCCCAGCTTAAAAAGGTTTCTTTCTTTTTTTTTTTTTTTTTCAGTACCAGGTATCAAACTTACAACCTCACATTTGCCAGGCAGGTGCTTATACGCCGCTGAGCTAAATCCCCAGCCCTAAAAAGGTTTCATTTTTAAACCAGGACATTATCCATTATGCTATAATCCAACAGCCAAGGGCCAATTTGTGAGGTTTCCAGCCAAGGGCCAAAAACTATTAATGACATTAATCTCTTCCAGGGACAGGGACGCCTGTCCTCACAGAATCACCACATGAGAGGTACACACCATTCCAGGTCAACCAGACCTGCCTCTCATCAGATGAACTACTGTGAAGTCAGGAAGCCAGTGAAGGACTAGAGAACCAAAAGAAAAACAAAAAGAAAGAGATTTGGTCAGTTTTTATATACCTTGCCCCATTTCTTTCAAAAACATGGATGAACCATTAACAATAAAGGCTCGGTTACACTATAACACCCAAGTCTTGTTCGAATCTCATTGTTGCAATGGTAAAAAAGCTTTCGGGGCATGCATCTGTTCAAAACAGCATTCTCTCTTGCACTAGATTAGCAATGAACTCAGTTTACTGAGTACCCGATGCAATCAGAGCACCATTCTCCCAAACAGTAAAGAAAACAAAGGTCCTTCATTTCCAGAGATAAACACTTACCAAACTCTTATTTTGTGCCAGGTACTAATTCAGGCACCAGGGAAAGACCAATAAACACAACAGATTAAAAAGCCCTGCCTTCTGGCGCACATAATATTGGGAGATGAAGAGAGACAGATAATAAAATAGCTCAGAAAGTTAAATAGTGTATTGATAATAAACTGTGAAGGGAAAGTACAGAGAGAAAAATATCTAAATGACAGGTGTGTGAGGCAGAATAGGCAGAGGGACAGGATTCATCTGGCAGAGGTGCTGACTGGTGACCCTGGGAGTTGTGCCACTGGGTGGGGAGAGGCACTAGGCAGACTCAGAGATCTATAGCCTTTGCAAGCTAAGAATTCTCTTGAACCAGAGGAAAGACCATGCATTCACAAGTGACAGACCTGTGCCTCAGAAAACAGCAGAGCAACTGGTGACCAGGAAGGAGGGGACAGCAACGGCCCTCTGCAGGGCAGGAAGTCTAGCAACTGTCAGTGCAAGAACCAGCACAGACTTCGGCACTTGTCTCCATTACGGCTGCACGAGGGCCTTAAAGCCACCTGGGCTCCCTTCCCCACACACCAGCTGGCCTAAGCAGAGGACTGAACACCGCCTAGATGATCGGTGCCACTTATCAACCACATTGTGCTTTTCTCGAGCTAGATCATTTTCTCTTGCTGCCTAAGCTAAGATCTCACAGAAAACTGCATCAGCTATAAATGAAGAAATTACATTTTCTCTGGTTAAGGGAGGAGGAAGGGAAAGAGAAAAGGTGGAGACAATAAATACAGAACCTCTTTTGAGGAGTTTTGCTGAAATCACGGAAATGAGCCAGTAGGGCAGAAATGTTGATGACAAAGAGAATTAACAGAGCGATTCCCAGAGTAAGGGGCTGAGCTGACTCCAGATCCAAGAACACCAATTTATTCATCTCTCCAGGAGGTAAAATGAGGGAGTGTGGCTATAGTAACGGGAGGTTTAGACATTTCTTTCTGATTGCTTCAATTTTTTTTTTCCAGGAAGACAGGCACACGATCCCCAGCCTAAAGGGAAGGGGAGCATTTCAGGAGAGCACGGGGTACGTGACAAAGTGGGGTGGGGAAGGAAGCAGGGTATTTGGATGGCAGGCCTCACATAGTTCCAGTGAAACAACTAAGTTAAGTGGGGGGCCCGCATGGGGTGGGCCGGGCCGAGAATTCCACTTGCCAGCTCTTGCCAGTGCCCTCCTTGAGCAGACACATGGGCGATGGAAAGCCAGGGCAAGGGAGCACGGTGCCACTGCAGGGGGCCGGCGGTGCAGTCACAGGCTGGCAAATGAAGGGAAGGGAGGACATGAGGCAGTCGAGGGACAGACAAAAGTCAGGAGTGACTGACTGGAGGACTCCGCAAGGTGAAGGATTACAGGAGGGGAGACGCAAGTAAAAGTGAGCTGGGAAGAGTCAGGGTTGGGTCCGAAGCAGGAATGACTGCAGTCAACATGGAGCGCACACACCTCACAGTAAGGAATAACCCTGCCCACCAGCGTGGCTTCCGGATGGGATCCGGCACCATCCATCTGCACAGGACGGTCAACCCCCGGAGGCCAAGGAAGATGCATGAGAGTAGGTGAATGTTTAGGAGAGACAGGGAGGCACCAGTCCCGGGGGAACAAGGGTTAGTGACCAGGGAGACCTGGAGAGGGCAGTCCCTGATAATGCTAGGCTTTAGGACAGCTAAAAATAGCGGGGGGGGGGGGGGATAACTGGGAACACCCACCACACCGATCCATGGTTTCTGTAGATGACAGAACTGAAAGGAAGCACTTCCTAGTGTTGAAGGCAGGTTTCAGGGTCAAAAGAAAGAAAGGAACTGAGAAAAGATGAAAAACAATACGTTTGGGTTTGTTTTGTTTTGTTTTATTTTTGAGATAGGGTCTCACTATGTAGCCCAGACTGGCCCCAAACTCAGGTGATCCTCCTGCCCCAGACTCCCAAATGCTGGGATTATAGGTGTGCACAGCCACACCAGCCAGGAAGGCAGAAATTTTAAGCCACAAAATGACAGGTGAAAATAGAAAACCCTTTAGACATGAATTTGTCAGCACAGAGATGCAGGACTTGGCATAAGAGCAATTGTGAGAGGCTTGAATGAGAACAATGGAGGCCAACACAGTAAGGAGGTGGAGCTGGGCAGTGGCGAGCATCAGGGCTGCAGACTGTCGACCAGCCACCTTCCACATCCCACGCTGGCTCCTGCTGCCTGCTTCACGTAAAGGGAGACCCACTTGGTCCACGGGAAAGTAGCTCCTCGGGGCACAGGATTAAAAAGAAAGCACAGCGCCAGCCTCAGCCTAAACACTTCATGTCAGCTATTGTCATCAGGGACTGAGTCAGACGTTTTTCATCTTTTTCCTAAATTTTCATTCTTTCAGATGTTGGCAAATATCCTAGTTCATAAAACGTTCTGTAGATAAAACCATTACATCACATGTGTAAGTATTCAAGTCTTTCTTTATTCCAAGCAGCTATGTTCCTGTTTGTAGATTTCAGGGACCCTTGAAATTATTTAGTCAACTGCCTCCACAAATTTACAGAAAATTTGCAAATTTACAGAGAAGTGGGCTGGGGGAGGATAGCACTGCAATTCTTTTGTGGAAGCAAGACCAGATTTGGGAGGGACTCTTGATTCTGATCTAGACTGTCCTACATCGTACTATCTTCTGGTAGTCACTGAGAGCGTTTCCAAACCTCCAGGAAACAGCCAGCACTCAAGGTCCCTCACAAAATGCCTCGTGCACCTCACTTGGAAAAACACCTGCACTGTGCTGGGTCCAAGCAACCAAGTTCTCTGGGGTTCAGGGCGGAGCAGGGCTAGTCCCTGCGGTCGCCGGTGGTGGGGTGTGCCAGCTGGTAGCCGGGAACGTCCTGGAGTACGAAGGGACCGAGAGCAGGGGCGCGGGCCGGGCCGGGCGAGCCGGAGACTCGGGGCTGCGGCTCCCAGCTGCTGCCGGGTGCGACCTGCGCTGCCGCGCCGCGCGGAGGCCCGCCCGGACCCCGGTCCCCCGTGGGAGCCGCCGGGACGGCAGCGACGCCCGCCGCTGCGCCTCCCCTGGGGGCGCCGGTGCCCGCCGGGACCGCGGTGTCGGTGTGCTCGCCGGCGGGGGGCGGCAGCGTGGGACCGTGCCGCTCATCGGACGCTCCCGGCCCCGCGGACCGGGCCACGCGGGCGGGCGGCCACCACCGGCCCGGCCCGGGGCAGCACGGCGGCGTCCGCGCGCTCGTCCCGCGCCCTGGCCGGTGGCGCTGCCCCCGCGGTCCCTCTTCTTCCCGGCGGGCGTCGGGCGGACGCCGGCGTCTGCGAGCTCCCGGACCGAGACGGGGCCGTCCAGCCGGCGGAGCCCTCGGGCGGAAGCTGGGGAAGAGCCGGGATGTGCGGCGAGGCCCCGCTGCCTTGGGGCGGGAAAAGGCCACCGGCAGGCCGTCCGCGTCCTGCGGGAGTGCTGCCCGCGGGCTCCACCGCCAGCGAGGCCACACGACTCTGTCGGCCCTGCGCTGTGCGTACAGCCATCAGCTGTTTCCCAAGTACTCCGTACGTGAACTTAATTCTTCCCATGGTCATAAACAGAAATGGACGAGAACCGAATCAAATTCCCCATAAAGTCAACATTGAAACTAACCATTGAATTAGATTCGGTTCTCATTTAATTCTGTTTGTAACGAGAATCATGAAAATAAATTCGTAAGCCAACGTGCCACCTCTGGAGGACCCTGGGAGCCTCCAAGGGTGAGATAAGCGGGGCCAGTGAACAGCACAGATTTTCCAAAGCCGCTGAAATCCAGAATGGGTAACTGGGGGCTCTTAATCCAATTGCTTGCCTCTGTCAGATGCTATTGTTGTGGATAACTCACAGTGCCCTTGATAAAAAACAGTGTAGACGGCATTAAACTGAAGATTTAATTAATGGTGTTACCCTGAACCATCCCCATCCTAACAAAAAAGAATATCATGTAGACCTGTTGCAGAATTTTCTAATGAGAATCAAGAACGTGGCTTTTAAGCGGGTATGTGAAAGGGAGCCTTCCAAAACAGCTTGTTAGTTGTTGCCTTCTGATTGACAGCCACCTTTGAGAACACATTTATGAGCCTAGCATGCAAGTTTAAGTAAATATCGATGCAGATTACCGACTAGGTTTTTGGTTGGTTGGTGGCTTGCTTGCTTTTTTGGCACAGGGATCTGGGTAAGTAAAAGTTCTAATTTTGCTGTTACTGCAGATGGTTTGTTGAAGGAACCCTTATTTGTCTTTGCTAATTATGGCACCTGTGTCTTGTTTTTACAGTGGTCGTGGTGCTGGCATTTACAGTTTGCTGGTTGCCTTTTCAAATTGGCAGAATCATTTATATAAACGCGGAAGACTCCCGCATGATGTACTTTTCTCAGTACTTTAACATTGTTGCTCTGCAACTTTTCTATCTCAATGCATCCATCAATCCTGTCCTCTATAGCCTCATGTCCAGGAAGTATGGAGCAGCTGCCTATAAACTGCTGCTTGCAAGACAGTTCAAGCTGAGAGGTTTCTGTGGAAACAGGACACTGGAGAGGATCCTGAGAAGACACTGCTGGGTACACGAGACAATGACTAACACAAAGACAATGGCCTAATCAGCAGAGGACAGTCAGTTCTGGGACTTTGGAGACAACAGATTTTTATGTAAGTGAGAGTAAGGGATGGATGCTGTTAAGAAGATTGCAGAGTGGTTACAATTTTGCAAGTTGGTTAGGAAATTGTCAACAGGATTTTTTTTTAAACCCAGTATGAAATGTAACTATACCAATCATTCCAGTTTTCCTTTCGGTTATCTACATTCACTTTAGTATCATGGAATCCCATTTTACAAACTGTGCTCTGGAGTGGTTTGTAATTCCTTATTCTGTTTCTCTTAATATGCTCATTATATAGTTAAGTGATTCACAGGGATGCTACTTCCAAGATCAGGGATCTGTTTTGTTTCTTCCGTTGAGATGTACATACAAGGAACCAGGATAACAAGAATATAGATTAAGGAATTATTTAATGCCTTTGTAGATGAGCAGAAACTTTTAGTAACAAGAAAGAAAAACCTAGGTAGGCTTCAGTGTTCAGGATCCCACATGCCAGGTTGGGAGCAAACCATAAAAGTTAAGACACAATATGCTCTTTGAGAACCACAAAGCTTAGAACTATTGCAACCCAGTTCTTCCTATGATTTCCTGTAGGATTTTTTCTGTTTCATTTGGCCTTTGAAGTGGTGAACTTGGGTTTGAAGCCACAGAGCAGACAGTTGTAGCAGAAGTTGGCCGCCTTCTATGATTCCGGATGCCTTTGTAAAGAGCTTTACTGCCTCAGCATGCTGGCATGAGTACTGTCATTATTCCTGCCCTACTAGTGATGGAACTGAATGTTAGATTTCCAAAACAGCAACTGAGGGGCCTGCAGGTGAATCTAGACTTCAAGATTTTCTTGCATACACACACTGAAATGCCACACTTCTGAAAAACACTGAAGTTAATGGAATAAAAGAGAATGGAGTGGACATTCTGACCGTTACTTTGTTTTGTCTTCTATAGTATAAAACCTAAACGAGTTTTTAGAAGATTGCTGCTCTACCACGACTCCGAAGGGCCCTACCCATGCCTCAGTCTGTATGAATGCTGCCCCCTGGAGGGGGGCTGGGCACAGCTCACTCGATTGTACTTACAGCCCTTTTCTGGTTTTCTGAGGGATTAAGATCAAACCTAATAGTATATTGTTGACATTTAAGAAGAATTTGTTTTGAGATCTTTATGAAGGTCCACAAACACCAAGTAACAGACCTACAACCCCAGAAAATACCACAAGTGCCAGAAAAGTGTCAAATGCTAGAAAATACAACATTAGTTACAGTGACACACAGAAGGTCACGAGATTGAAAACGAGTGCTAGCCACGTTGCTCACTGACTTGGTGACTTTGCTTCTTTGTGCAGAGTCTCTAAAGCCTCAGCAAGTTTCTAAATTACTTCATGTCCCAGAGCACTATGGTTCTTTTGAATAATGAAAAGTGATGAATACACCCGGGACTTCTTGACATGTCGACAAAGTTCTACCGTCTTTTTTATTAGCCAAACACAGGCAAAGCATCCCAACTCCCTTGTCTATCTTCCACATGTGCAGGAGTGAAAATGGCTCCAGCCTGCCTCTGCTCGAAGATAGGGAAGCAGCAGGGAGCTGTCACTGGGGAAGTGCTGCTTAAATCATGTACTGCATGCAGATTTTCAGGGCTTTTATTTCTCTGTCTTGCTTTCTGTCTCTCTCTCTTCTCTGTCTCTGTCTGTCTGTCTCTTTCTCTTTCTCTTTCTCTTTTGAGACAGAGTCCCAGTGTGCAGTTCAGGCTGGCCTTGAGCTCACTTTTGTAGCCCAGGCTGATCTCAAACTCCCAATGATCCTATGGCCTCAGCCTCCCGAGTGCTGGGATTACAGGCATGCGCCAGCACGCCTGGCTCAGGGCCTTTATTTCAAAAGGGCTCTGTGGGCAAATATGGCAGAAAAACCCCACAGTCCACCCCTCTTCCAAGTCACAATACAACATAGTGAGTCAGAGACTCGGAGAGGGTGTTTCACTTAGGATTTCCTTATTTTATCACAGAACCAACTCCCTAGCTCCCTCCCCAAGAACACTCATTGAAACCTCAGGGAATGAGCAGCTATACTGGGGAGGACTGCTACGAAGATTCTCATGGTGGAGGGGCAGCCTCACACACCGCCACTTCTTTGACTGGTTGCATTAAATCAGGATGTGCAGGAGCTGCCTGGGAGTCCCTGTCTGGAGCAGTCAGAAGTCTGAAGCGGCTTCTTCAAGAAAGATCACAGTGGAGAACCTTACTGATCTATTGTAGAACACTGTAAATGTAGCAGCTTTGACCTCTTCTTGGAGCGTTATTCAGATTCTAGAAAACAGGGATTTGTTACGCTTTTCTGGGACCTAAGCACATTGTCGTGTGGGTGTGGGGAAGGTCATCCTTCCCTTTGCAGTAGAGTCCCTGAGATGCAGAGCCTGAAGCCAGTCATTTCTGCAGGGTCCCAGTACGGCGTTAGTTTATTACTGTGAAATCAGTGTAGTTTGGCACTCATTCTTTAATGGAATAGAATGAACAAGAACATAAACATGCCATATGTTGCAAAGCTAATTACCAGGCTGTAGGGACTCACTGAAGCTGGAGCTTGATCACATCTGTGAGGCTAAATCTGGGACAGACCTGAAAATTCCAGGGTTTCAAACAACCCAAGTAAACAGGCTGTTCCAGCTCCAGTAAGGGGCCCAGGTCAGCCAGGCAAACAAGTTGCTAGGCAGTGGGGTTGAAATTGACATTCTTCTTCCTAGTGTATGGAATATATAAATAAGCTGTGCTACAGTGGTTGAGTAGTTTCTTTTCTCTTATCAGGAGAGGAGGGCCCCTTCTGACCCCCGCTTTTGTCTCTTCTTTATTTTTTCATCCTCTTTCTGTCCTCCCAGAAACATGCAGAACTGCAGGAGGTGGCAATTATGTATTCTTTAAAATCTTTTTGAGACAAAGTCTAGCTAGGCATTTCAGGCTGGTATGGAGCACACTTTGTAGTCCAGGCTGGCCTCAAACTTGCAACAACCCTCCTGCCTCAGCCTCTGGAGTGCTACCATTATAGGTAGGCACCACCAAGCTCATCTTTCAATTATGTACTAGTGCCTTTCCTAGTTCATAAAATTAAAGGTATTATTAATGTGGATTATGGTCAAAAATTTGTTTGTAAAGTTGTTTTGAGATATGTGATTGTTCTTTGCCCCAACTGGGTGGTCTAATCTTGCACTGAAAAGTCAGGATACATGGAGAGTCCTGGGAAAACCTAGAGTGGCCAAATCAGGGATCACTGAAGAGGGACACCCAACTGTGGTTTTCAGTCCTGAGCATTCCTCTCCTCCATGGGTGCTTCCTGGAGGTTGTGCCCTGCTCACACACACTCCCCCCGCCCCAACGGGCCCAATACAGACAGGCCCAATAGTCACATTCCTGCACTCTCTGACCCCTTTCCCCTTCTTCAGGCCAAAGTGCTTTTGTCATGTCAGAAGCAGTGAGTTGCCAACTTTGGGAGAGGGTTTACATTTCATTCACATGGCAAATATTTACCAAGCAATTGCTAAGTGCCTAATGTGTAGGACGAACTACACTAGAAAAATTAATCCATCATTCAGTGTCAAAATCAATCAACATTTTAATAGCATTTTTGTTTCAAATGTGTAATTGTGGCATCTACACACATCACAGATTCAGCTCACAAATTAACAAAGCCATTACATGAGATGCAGGGACAGAATATTGTATTTCTTCCTTTTTAAAATTTTTTAAGATAATGAAGCCAAACAAAATAAAACAATCAAAACAAAACAATGAGCGAGATACAGGACTTCAAAACAAGATAATAGGAAATTAACAATGGCTGCCATAATGCCTCTTGTTATCTTCAAAATAGCTGCCCATACCATCAGAACTAATAAAATTAAATAGAACAATATAAAACCAATCAAAACAAAACAGTAAAAGTGATACAAGACTTCAAAACAAGAGAACTGGAAATCAACAATGGCTACCATATTTATTGTTATCTTTGAAATAGCTGCCCATATGATATAATAAAACCACATCAAACAAAACAGAATAAAACCAATCAAACCAAAACAATGAAAATATAATACAGGACTTTAAAACACAATAGTAGGAAATTAACAATGGTCACTACCTTCCCTTTATCTATTGTACATTTTGGATCCCATTAACTCCTTCAGCTTTTATACTAGGAACATAACATGATATTCACCTATGTGAGTTTGAACCATTTCACCCATGAACGTAATCTCAAATTGCATCCACTTACCTATAAGAGCCTTGTGATTATCCTTCTTTATAACTGAATAGCTTTCCATTGTATAAAAAGGCCCTATCTTTCTTACCCATTTTGCAGTTGATGGGCAACTTACCCGTTTTTTTCTGGCTTCCTGTCACATGGAGCATTTTTTCTCTTGACTTTCATCTATAATTTCCTTTTGAGTTAATGTATTTCTTGTATACAGCATATTGATCAATCTTGTTTCTTGATCTACTCTGTACTTTTTTTTATTGGTGAAGTGAGCTGTCTGCATTAAAGGTTATGGCCAGCACGCACTGGTTCATCTCTGCCCTACTTTTCTCCTGGGTTCAGCTGTGTGTCCCCCTTGGCAATCCCACTCTGCTGCTGTTCCTGGGAACACGGTCATTTTTCTCTCTAGAATATCCTTCAGTACTCTTTGTATGGTTGGGTTGGTGATCATGAATTCCTTCAGTTGCTCTTTGTCATGGAAGCATCTTATTTCTCCCATAAATTTTCAAAGACAGTTTCACAGGGTACAAAAATCGGGGTTGGAAGTTGTTTTCTTTGAGGACTTGAAATGCTTCTCTCTAAACTTTTCTTGACTTGATAATATGTGTTCAGAAGTCTGTCATGATTCTTACAGATGGTGTAAGATGATCTTACAGATCATCTTTACAGATGATCTGTTTCTTTTCTCTAACAGCTTTTCTGTTCTTGTGCTGAATTTCTGGGATCTTGATTATTATATGTCTGGGTGCAGATTTATTTTGGTTATGGCAAGTTTATATGCCTCACTTATTTGTATGTCAGGTCCTTTTCCCATGCTTGGGAAGTTATTTGCTGTTACTTCTGTAAATAGTCTCTTTATGTCATTTGTGCTGACTCCTGTTTTTTCACTAACACCTATCGTTCTTAAATTATTTTTCTGTGCATCATCTTACAGCCATTGAATTGTTATTTCCTGGTTCCTTTTTATTTTTAAGAGATCTTTCCTTTCATGATTGCTAGCTGTCATCCTGTCTTCAAGGTATGAAAGTCTATCTTCAGTTTCTTTCAAGTGTTTCTGTCAGCTTTCGTAAAGTTTTTAGTTTCCTTGCTATCTCTTTGAGTCTGTTGAATGTATTCCAATTCTTCTCTATATTGTTCTTTCAAGGTTTCCCTCCTCTTTTTTTCTCAATGTCTTTAGATACACCCAGCAATTCTCTGCTTGTCATTTCTTCTTTAATCTAAGATATCATTTCTGACCTGCTTTCTTTTATAGCCTGATGAAGTAGTTTCTTTACTTCAGTTGCCATTATCCCAGAAATTTCAGGTGTGCAACTTCCACTTTCTTTCATGTCTGTATCTCCTGGACTTGTTCTGTTTAGAGATCAGAAATTGCCTTTTGCTCCTTCATCTTGAGATTTTCTTGGGTTCCTCCGGATGAGTGGGTTGTGAGATCCCAGGCATTTCCCACATTGGCTACCCACCCACAGTGTAGAAAGATGGGTTAAGTACCTGGGATTCTCTTCACCCAGGAGGTGGTGTGGTGTCAGGTGGGCTTCTCTAGACACTCATGGCTTCTCTTGGCTCTCACTGGCTACTTATGGGATAGTCTCAATGGTGGCCTGCATAAACACAGAAGCTGGGCTGGCTGCTTTTCCCCACCCACAATGGCTACCTGCAGGAGAGTCCATGCTGGGAAGGCCCAAAGATCAGCGGTGAAAGCTAGAAAGTTTATGCCAGCGGGATGAAGGCGCTGTGCTGGTAGGTTGAGGGTCCTACGCTAGAGCCAAAAAGACACTCACAACAAAGACCACGGATGTCCTGAAAAGCACCACAGCCATCCTCAGCAACACGGAGGCCTCAGCTCCTCCAAAAATAAGCACAATCAAGTACATGCCAGGAAGCCAACATGACGAGTTCATCCTGGAGACCAAGTGACACACATCTTTCTCTCCAGAGCCAGGAAGCAATGCTCAATGTGAGGACCAGAGCTTCTCCAGAAGAACCAACAGCTCAAGCAGCAACTTGTAGGAGAACCTTCAATGCCTCAATGCCTCAATGCATTGCTTCTCCTTCTCCATGGCTCTATTTATGCTGGCAACTTTCCTCAGGTGAAACATGTATGCTCAGCAGCATGGTGATTTAATTCCACTGGCATTAAGTTGACCACCAGTTTTTAATCCATAACAAGGTGTTCTTGTACCAGGCTCTCTGAGATACAAATGAAGCACTTCCCACATTTAGATTTATTAATGGTGTTCAATGGTGTTTAGAAGGCTGAACATGTTTTCTGTTGACCCTTTCTATTGATGTTATTATAATATTTGTCAGTATATAGAAGTGTTATGTGTAAGTGGCTGCACATGTCTACAATTTTATACTAGACATTGGTTCATGCGTGTAATCCCAGCACTCTGAGAGGCTAAGGCAGGAGGATTAAAAGTCTGATCCCAGCCAGGGCAGCTTAGTGATTTAGCAAGATCCTGTGTCAAAATTTAAAGTTTTTTCAAAGGGCTGGGAATATAGCTCAGTGTGAAGGGCCTGAGTTCAACACTCAGCCTCCCAAGTAATTGAGATTATAGACATGAACCACCATGCTCAGTTATCACATGTGGCTGGTGATTAGCATATTACAGAGTGCAAATATACAATATTTCCTTCATTGCAGAGTTCTGCAGAGATGACCTATACCACAAAACAAATCTGAACAAATTTCAAAAGAACAATTATCATGTAGATCATATTACCAGCACATAACTTCACATTAGAAATCAATAACAAAATAACTTTATTATTTTTAAATTATATTTCCAAATAATTCACATGTTAAAGAAACAAATCAATTGGGACATTTGATATATTAATACTGAAAGAAAAAAAAGTATGGAAAACCACTAAAGCATTATTGAAAGAGAAACTGTGGGGGCTGGGGATTTAGCTCAGTGGCGTAAGTGCCTGCCTTGAAAGCAGGCAGTCGTGGGTTGATCCCGGTACTGATAAAAAAGAAAAAAACAAAACAAACAAACAACAACAAAAAAAAAAAAACAAGAAAGAAACAGAAACTGTGGCCTTAAATACTTACATAAAAATGATCTTTTAAATAAACCTTTAGAAAAACATACCTTACCAATAACTGACCAAGAAGTAGTCTAGGTGCTCCTATATTCAATAAAGGAATAGAATTAGTAACAAAATATCCTCCCACTTTAGAAAGCACTAGATAGTTTTCCAAGCAAGTCTGAAAGAACATTTTAGGCACAAGTAATTTCAGTCCTACATAAACTCTTCTAAGAAAAGAAAACCAAGAAATAATTCCTAACTCATTTATAAGGCTGGCCTAACTGAACCATCAATATCAAACAGACCATAATAAATGATACATCAAATCATTCATAAACATAGATGCAAACATCTTAAATAAAAGTTTGCAAAATAATCCAGCAATTAATAAAAAATAACATCAGATCAAACTGAGTTTATCACAGGGACACAAGAGTGACTTAACATTAAGCAATCCACTAGTATAATGTACCGTATTATCTAGTTAAGAAAAACTATGAGATCATCTTTATAAATAAAGAAGATAAATCAACATCTATTATAATAATTTTCACAAGCTGGTAGAAAAAGGATTTTCATTAAACTCAAATGTCCATATACCATGATCATTTGATAAAGTTGAATATATATTAAAAAGAATACGAAGGAATTCATAAAAGACATATCAAAAGCCTACAGCAAAAAAAAAAAACCCATATTTTTAAGGGTTATCATTAAAATCATTTTCTTAAAAATCAGAAGAATGCCTGGCATCAGTACATTTAGTTACTATTTCCCTGAATATTCTAGAGTTCAGTAAGAAAAGAAAATGAGAAAAGGTTTGAGGATTAAAAAGGCACAAATAAAATTATCATTATTTGTAGATGATAGTTTGTCTAGAAAACAAAAAAGTTAAAAATAGATAAAAGCAACTGAAAATAGAATTATACTAGTATTCATTGAATCAGTTAAGATTTCTCAATGATTAATATGTAAAAATCATTTCCACTCATTAGTCATACACACTTATGCATATAATTTTCAAATATAACTTATAAGACTAACAAATATGCTCAAATGAACTATGTTCATGGATATGAAAGCAACATATATTAAATTTATCTATAAAGTCAATATACTTTCAATTAATATTTTAAATAGAATGTTTTTAGGAATGTGACAACAGGAACCCAGCTTGTGTTACCATAACTTGACAGTTATGTTATTGTTGGTATTTCAAATTATAACATGAGTTGGTGATGGAAACTTCGTAGTTGGTACTGAGTCACTAGAAAGGGAGCAGCTTCGACGCAGGCGTGACACATTTCAATAAAAAGTACTTGGCCATAGAGGCATGGCGGTCCACGTCGGTAATCTGAGTTACTTGGGAGGCTGTGGCAGGACGATAACAAATTCCAACCCATTCCGAGCAATTTGGCAAGTTTTTGTCCAAATAAATAAATAAATGCAAGGCCTGGGGATGTAGCTCAGTGGTGCCATGATGGCCCACTAAGTGCGAGCTCCTGGGTTCAAGGCCCAGTACCGAGACTAGGGGTGGGGCAGTGGGGGAAGTACGTGGCGCAAACTCACCGAGTCAGCCTACTTCGGGATTTCCCGGAGCCACGTGTTACTCCCTCCTTTCCCCCATTACAGCTTTGTCTCTTAACATGTGCGCGTCCCTTTTGACGCATTTCCGACCGGCCCCACGGAGCGCGGGCCCTTGGTTCCGGAGCGGCGGCCTGCAGCTGCCGGTGACAACGCCCTGGCTCGCCAGCTCCGGCCGCCGCCCCTCTAAACTTCCGCGACGCTTTCGCAATCTGGTCAAAATTCTCAACTCTGTACCACCATGACCACATCAATCTGCCCAACCTCGGACTTCAAAACGACAAATCCTCCGGGGACTCGATTCCGTAAAAATCAAAGAGCACCACGAAAGCAGGCGGCCAGCGACTAAGGTCCTAGTTTCCCACCGGCCTGGGATAGACTGCGGGGCACCGCGGGGCCGCTGGGGCCACGCCTATCTCTGACGTCACGAAGCGCGCCGGGCAGCGACTGCTGGACTTCGGTCGTCATCTGGGTGCGCCGGCCTGGCCGTTGCTTATCAGTTGCTAGGGGCAGGCTACAGCCGAGTCGCTCTGTCAGGATCATGCCTGACAGGAACAGATTTCCAGGGCAGCTGAGGCCACTAGGCTTGGATGAAAGAAGCAGGACAGATGCAAAATCTGGAGAGCGAGGGAGCTGGGCGATCAGTCAGTACCCAGACGGGCAGCATGACGGGTGAGTGCCTGCGACCCTGCTTCTCCCCTACGCGCCCCCCGCCGTTGAGCTCCGGGGTCTCTGCCTTCCCCACTTCGTCTGCCCTGCGGTTCCTCGGTGGCTCATCCTCCGCCATGGTGACTTCCCCTCAGAGATATTATCTGCCCCGCCCCACCCACTTTCTAGATACTTGGAATTGAACCCTGAGTTACATTCCTACTTTTTTTTTTTAAGATTCGGGGAGCGGCGTCTCTCAAAATTGCCCAGGCTGGGCTCGAACTCGCCTGCCTCAGCCTCCCGGATTGCTGGGCTTCCCGGCAGGCGCCACCGCGCCGGGCTACTCCGGCTCTTAAAAGTATTCGTTGCCTCCCGTTACTGTTCCTTGAGTGACCGAGAGCAGACGTCTCGGGGTTAAAGAACCTAAAGATTTCTTCAAGTCATGCTTTCGCCTTAATTTCCAAGTCAAAGGCACATGACACTTCACGGTGGAAGCATTTTTAGGCAGTGTTCCTCATCTCTGCCTTTGTAACAACGCCTGAACAAAAACCAAAGATAAGCTTGCACCACCACGACGTCAGAAGCGAGGGCTTTTCCCCCACATTCTTTGGGTCGTTTCCATAGCTACAGACATCGGTTGTGTTATTTTTTTCTGTCAGGTGAGGACCGGAAAAAGGGCCTAACTTTGCAAGTGCCTCTGGAGGTCACTGCCAGGGAGACTGTGAAGTCTGCTACTAAAAGCTGTGATTCTCATCTGCTGGTCCATTTTCTCTTTTCTCTGCTAAAGCTGCGGAACTAAAACTGCAGCATCCGACTGACTTTAATTGCTCTTTTCATCATCATTAAAATTTAAAGTATTTGGCCTCTCTTTTACAGGTCAAATACCAAGGCTTTCTAAAGTCAACCTCTTCACTCTGCTCAGTCTGTGGATGGAACTCTTCCCAGGAGTAGAGGCCCAAAGGCAAAAATCTCAGGTATAATTTGTTTTCACAGTTTTTACCTTAGAAAACCAGTGACCTGAAATTCGATTTTATTGTTTTAGTTGCAGTCACACTGAAAACTTCGGCAAACCCTAAGTTTTTTTTTTTTTTAGTAAATTTTTTTTTGGTACTGGAATCAGACTTACAACTTCATGCTTGCCAGGCAGCGCATGTGCCACTGAGCTAAACCCCTGCTTTAAACCGTAGGTTTCAGAAAAACCTTTGTTGTTTACTGTGATTCTTGTAACTCACAGTGCTAATAGCTCATCTTTCCAATCTAAAAATAGAGTAGTCATTCAGACTGTGTCATGTTTATTAGATGTGTTCTATTTGTATGTTAGGCCAATAAGATTATTGTCAATACCACATAATTTATTACCCAATTATATGTTGGTATTTTATCGAAGTCATTTTCCTGCTTGTGTGACCTGTATTTTGCTTTTGGGGGGGTACTGGGGTTTGAACTCACAACCTCACACTTGGCAGGCAAGCTTTTGCACCAATGAGCTAAATCCCCAACCCCTTCAGTGACCTGTAAATTGCTTAAAGTTAGGGACCATATCTCATGTATCTTAGTATCCCCTTTAAAATCTTTTATTAACAGTTAACTTACTGATACTAATTGGTTTCTTCTTTTATGTAAGTCCTTTTTTTACTCTCAGATGATCAAAGCAATTTAGAAGTATATTAAGAATAATCATACACACTGGCAAGCACAAGGCCTGTGTTCAATTCCTATTACCAAAAAAATAAAAAATAATCATAAAAACTAATATATCAGAAGTGTAGCATCTCTTTATTTCTTTACCATTTCCTGTGGTATAGTTTTTCCAGTTTAACTGCATATAGAATATGAGCACCAACCATATATAATTGGGTGATAAATTATATGGTATTGGCAATAATCTTATTGCCTTACCAATGTATAAATACCATATACATAATTAACATGGCAGTCTAGGAGAATGACATCTGTTTTAAATTGGAAAAATGAGTTATTACTACTGTGAATTACAAATATTAGGAGAAAAAATGTTTTTAAGCTAAAGTAATAAGATTATTTCACTTCAATTCTGCATTCCACTTTTGCTATACAGAGTAAGTCACTAAAATTTCAAGATGCAGTTTGATGTATATAGTAATTGTGTTGGAAATATTGCTTTTGACATTTTTACCAACATTTTGTTTTTTAAAAAGTGTTTATAAGTTACCAAAATAATGTATGCCCATTATTTGAAAAGTGTGCAAAATAATTCTTCATATTTTTACCATCTAAAGACTAACCTTTTTGTATTATCAATGTTTATTTCCTTTACTCATTTGAGAACATTTAATTTTAGAGCCTACCCTTTTCAGCTAACATAAGAAAATACATATATTGCAATATTATAAACATTAAGGCAGCAATTTAATCTAGGGCTGTAAAGATAGCCAGTTTTTCTTTTGTTGTTGTTTGTTTGTTTATTTGTTTGTTTTTTGGTTTTGAAGCCAGTTTGCCTAGGTTCAATTCTTGGCTTTTATCTCCTACAGATTGTGTAATTTGTGGTAAGTTGCTTTATTTCTGTGGTAACTTTGTTATTGCACTCGTACATACTACATGAAATGTTTATGAGCAGGGAATGAATTAATATGTATAAAACTCCAAAGTGCCTGTGCTTTGTGCTCTGTGTTAGGATTTAATAAATTAAAGGTGTATTAGTGGTCTATCTATTCTTTTACTGGATATTTAAATTGTAATTTTTGCAAATCTGAGTGTATTATAATCACTTCCAAATATAGCTGAGTTTTTCTGTTATCAAATATTTACACTGTTTGGGTACTCTTTAAGGATTCTTCATAGTATACATTAAGTATAAAACTAAAATATTCTAGCTGGGTGTGGTCTTGTGTACGTGGTACCTAGCAGGCTGAGGCAGAGAGACTGTCATGAGTTTAAGGCCAGTCTGGGCTACAGAGTGAGTTCAAGGTCAGCCTGAACTACATAATGAGACCTGTCTCAAAAACAAAACAAAAAAATTAGGAATTTTTAAGAGAGCAGGACAAAATTAAATGAGTGAGAGGGAAAGTAATTGTTTATGAGATATGAGGTGATAAACTGATTAAAAATTTTGAGTAGAAATCAAGCACTATGAAAATGCCTATCATTTAAAATAATTCTTCTAGTTCATAGGTCTTCATTTTAGTTTGTTAGAGTTTAACAAAATTCCCTTATATCTGAAGGTTAGAGTACTTCTTTGTTCCCTTATTTTTCTCTACACGTCTCATACTGTTCATTTCCTCACATTGTGGCCTCTGGTACTTTTTATGTGAAGGTGCCCCTTGCTTCCTTTACTTCCTATTGTACTTAAGCTCCATTCTTAGGAGATGGGTTTTCTTAAAGACTTCTCCTTGGAAGTTGTTCCTTCTGTGGAATCCAGCATTTACTTCATGCAATTTAGTCTAACATTCACCAAGTTTCCCACTCATACTTTAAAATTTTCCCCAATTTATTAACACACCTACTTTGGGGTTCACAGAATTCAACTATTTTACTTTGTCTTAATTTACTCATACATAGTCACTTTCCATAAGATCAGTGTAAGGTTGCACCCTGAGCTATATGGCTGGCACTTAGCAGGATTGGATGAGTACTTGTTGACGTGAAAGCCCCAATACTTCTTTCTACTTCAAGTTTCACGTTCAAAGCAGGCTTTGGACATCCGTGTATGTTTTTGTAAATTGCTGCTATAATAAATTATCACAAAGTCCATGACTAAAATGTTTGTTATACAATTCTGTAGCAAAGTTCAAAATGAGTCTCCCAGCCTTTTCCAGCATTGGAAACTCTTACTTTGCTGAGCTCATGGCTCCCTCTTCCTTCAAAGCCACTAATGACCTGTTGAGTCTTTCTGTATCAGCCTGATTTCCTGCTTCCTTTTTTTGAATATAATGACCCTTGCAATAACATTGAGTCTACTGATAATCCAGGATAATCTCCCCCATCACAAAGTAGATGATTAGCAGCTTTAATTCCATCTACAACCTTAATTATCTTTTGTTATGAAACATAACATAGTCACAGGCCTCAGGGCCCCCTTATTTGTATATCACAATCCATATGTAATACCCTTGCTGCATATTTTCTTATCTTTTCAACTCCAATTAACTTACCTCTATTCTGCTTTAGTCCTTCATAGCTATGACTACCCTTTACAATTTTCTGTCATTCAAAATTGCTCCAATTCTGGAACTGTAAACTACCAATTTTTTTCTAATGACAATTTCAACCCGATATTATGGGAAAGTATAGAAAGCAATTATAAAGCCTTATTTACTGGCTTAAATACAGTTTGAACTTGATTCCTGAAAAAGGGGAGCTCAGTGTAGAGTTCCATCAAGGAAAAAAGAAAAGAAAAGAGAAATGTTCCAAAGCCAAGGAAACCAACCTTTAAATACAGAAATAGTGAATTAACAATATTGATCTTTTCCTCCCTTAATCTGGTTTTAACTAGAAAAATGAAGAGGGAAAGTGTGGCCCATCAGGAGATAATGAAGAGATGGCCAGTGTATCAACTGACAAAAAACAGGTGAACTTTTGTGGTGTTTTAAATGACATATGTGCATAAAGCAAAAGCAATGATATAAAGTGGAATAAAAGACCCTCTTATAGTCCGATTCCCTGGTTCCCTGTTCTTACTTCCAGAGGAGTGTGTTCTATGGTTTTCTAAAAGCCCTCTGTGCTTTACTGGTCTATATGTCTCTTCTGTTTAAAAAAGAAGATCTGAGATTGTTATTTGATGTATTCTGATATTTTGCTTTTTTGGGGGGGGTAGCGACATTTTGCTTTTTAAAAAATTTTTCAAATTTACTCTTGATCTCTTTTAATATTAACTTATATAGATGTGTGGAGAGAATCACCCTTCTATAGTCGTTTCACATGTCTATGAGTCTTGTTGGTTATGCTGAGAATACAAGGTCCCAATTGTTCGTGATATAGGCTGTTTCTCAGAGTTATGTTTGCAGTACTTAACATTGAGGGTGAAGGTATTGTCTTCCTTTTAGACAAAGAACAGGGTTTACTGTGAAACAGTGGGGTCCCCAAACTCAGTGTTCCTCTTCTATAATATGCTCCATTGCATGTCCAGGCAGCCATCTGGGCCCATCTGCACCCATCTGCATTACCCTTCCATGGGATTTGAGGGAATGAGCTGTGCTGTGAATAATAACCTAGAGTTTCATGTCTGCTGATATCCCAGGAACAATAACAGGTAGTTCGTAAGTAGGTTACAAATCAAAACCCAGACCTGAAAGATGAGCCTTGTTTTTCTGATGCTGCATATTATTTCCTTGTTACTTTAATGTTTTGAGATTTGTAGGGATTCTGATGCATTGGATACCAAAAACGAAAACAAAAACAAGCATTCATTTACTTATTTATTTATATTTTGTATTTTGAGGAGTCCTACTATTACCCAGACTGTCTTAAACTCTTGGGCTCAAGTGACCATCCTGCTTCAGCCTCTCAAATAGCTGAAGCTACAGGCATGCACCGCGTACTAGCATAAGTATTTATATTTTGAAAAGAATACATTGTTGATGAAACTTCCAGATTAGTTTTGAGAATAAGTCTCTAAAATGCCTAATAAGGATATAGAAATATTTGTCTCAATATTTAAATGATTTTGTTATAAAAAACACAAAGGGGAAAAATACTGAATTGCCATTAAATATACTAATTTGTATGCAAAACAGACTGTCCTCTTTTGCTCATGTTTTAGCTTAAGACTCTAACTAACATTGTGTAAATGACTTGTCAAAATGATAGTGAAACAGTCAACATCCAGGACAGTAATTCATTGAAAAAAATTCTTAATAGTTGTATTAAATGGAAGTGCTACAATGGAATGCAACCTAGCCTATGGTTTGTTTTTGTCTCAAACTTAATATTTTGGCCTCCCTAGCCAGAAACAATGAAGATATGTATGTATGTATATTTTTCACATTTCTTAAGAATAATTTTTTAGAAATGGTCAGGGTTTTGTAATCAAAACTTCAGGGTGTCTTGTCTTATTTATGGCTGCCTAACAGTACACTGCCTACTTAACAGACTAAATCTTAACTGACTAAATCATTTAGTCGCAGCTACTTCCATTGGTCTCATTGATTTAGTTTAACAATGTGGACTTTGGCACCAAGATCTTCCAATAAGGGATCATCAGTTAGTTTTCTGGAGTGACCAATGGTAGACTGGTTTTTTTTTTTTTTTTTTTTTGCTTCATGTAGAAGTGATTTTTTTAGCATTATTATGTTTTATCTAATATTAATATTGTTACATCAGATTTTTTTTTAGGTCAGGCCACTTTTTAAAAAACTTTTGGACAATCTTTATTAGTATGTTTTCAAAGATATATATAATCCTGAGCATATTTATCATTTACTCTTTGCAGTTTACATGTATTTTGTTCTAGACTCTGTGTGAGTACATTTTTATACTAGTCAGCAACATAAATAATTTAAAATATTTGTCTTAATCATTGGAATCACCAATTAACTTAAATCATCTCATTGTCTAATTTTACTGTGTGAAAGACTTTAGAATATTACTTTTCAAACAGCAATTTCTTTTAAAAACTGCAAAGATGGCCAGTGCAAGAGCTGATTCCATAAATTGTAGCATTTTTTTTAAGAAAACTGTGTTGCTCTTTATCTCTGACCTGTTTTCTGGAATAATTTGGATAATCATCAGTTATGTTTGAGAAGAATGGTAAAAGTGCCTTTTATCTTAACATTTTAACTAGTGCAAAATGTCATAGACTCCTCATGTATAAGTGGCACATAATACAGACTGATGTACATTAAATTCCATGAATCCAGACCAGATTTACTATAACTAGCAAATGAAAAGACAACAATGAAAGACAAAAACTCCTGAGATCATTGAGAAAAGGCATTTATCCAACATCTCCTACTGTGGACAAATGAATATTTTCAGTCTCATATTTTAAATTACTATCAACATATTGTATCTTTCTACAGGCAGCAAGAACAAAAGCATAGAGTATCTAGAAATGTTTCTTTGACAAGAATGTCATGTTTTTGAAAGTACACTCAAATTGCCTTCCGAATGAGGTCATTACAATCTTAGGTTCAGGCAAAAAAATAAATATTGTCCGTTTTGATACTCTAATAAAATGTAAGAATAAATGTGAAATTATTGTGGAAATATTTATAAACACTTTTTGGGAGCACTTGCAGGTTAGCAAGTAATGGAATAACTGAAACAGAACAGACGTGATATAATATGTAAGATTTGGTGACAAATCCAAAAATATCCTTAATGGCTTTAAAAAAGCATAAAAACACAGTTTTTATCTTTTTTAGTTTGAAAATTCAGCACCAAAACCAACTGTTTGCACATAATGCAGTGCAATTAGCACTTATTTGAAAAGGACTCCCCAAGTTGTTTGTTTGGGTTTTTTGTTTGTTTCTTTGTTTTGTTTTTTTGAGACAAGGTCTCACTGTGTAGTACAGGCTGGCCTTGAACTTTAGCCCAGGCTGACCTCAGTTTCCCTTGTGCTAGGATTACAGGGGTATGACTTCTCCAAAGTCTTGAAACTGTTATACATTAACCAGAATGGAATCCATTTGAATAAATGATTTAAAGGTGTCCAGAGTATTTTATCAAGAACTACTAGACACTCCCACCTGTGTCACTGAATCATAAGCAAATTTATGCAAAACTGTTCTGAATAACTTTTTTTTTTGTACCAAGGTTCAAACTCGACCTCATGCTTGCCAGGCAGGCGCTGATGTTGCTGAGTTAAATCTCCAGCTTTGAATAATTGACTCTTAAGGCTCCCCAATAACAAGCTCAGATGAGACAGACCAAACCTAAGAAATAAGTAATGGTCCCAGAAATGTAGATGGCATGAGATTGTCTTGCAAAATCTTGGGTGCTAACAGTTAAACCCAACTCCAAAGAGAATACTTATTATTCCAATGGTAGTATATGCACTACCATTTTAATTATTGTTAAAAATATTCTAGCATTTCTGCCACAGGCCCAAGTAAAGCTAGGCCTTTGGAACCAAGATGGGTAAAGCAGTCACCACCTAGGCTCTGGTGGCCACTGCTTTGGCTGCTGCCTATGGGCACCATGCATAGAGAGGATGTTGTACTCTTGGTTTCAAAATGTACAGGAAATGGATTTAACTTAAACTTGGGTCAGATTATTAGTACTACAACTGAAATTCCTAAATAGAGTGGCCACGTGTGCAGTCAACTCTGCAGTGTATGTTGTGTACCAGTTGATTGAAGATCTGAAGCAGCTGTGGTTTGGAAACAGAACGGATATATTAGGCTGCATCCTGGTAGTTGAATTTTTCAGCCTTGCTGCCTGTTACAAACATGGGCCCCTGTGGTGGTTCTTGGTTCTGAGCTTTGCCAGTGTGGCCATGCCTCATTTCTCTTACTTGGTGATCATTCTCCTCAAGTCCTCCTAGATTCTCCGTTATCCACTGAAAACATTGAGTTACATGAAGCGGAGAGTGAAGCAGTGGTTCGCACCAGAATGGCTGATGCTTAAGCGCCTCACTGAAGATGAGTGCAGGAAGCAGGCAGCCAGTGCTCTGGACGACCGGTGCCGGGTACTCTGCTGATCTGACCCCAACCTGGCTGGCCATCTCCAGACTCCAGGTTCCTAAAAACTTTGTAGATTTTGTTCTTGCAGCAAGCAAACTACCTGTTGTTTAAGAAGTCAGTCTGCGCGAAGAGCAGTATATAGCCTTGGGGTACCTTCTTGGAATAGCAAATTTTTTTTTGGTACATGTTTTCAATACCTAATGTTTACATTCCTTGTGGTGAGTTGGTTTGTATGCATAACACATCTTAAATCATCTTTCATCTCCTTTTCCCCCTTTCTTCCATTTCTTGATCCCCTTATTTGAGATTTATCTCTTCACTTCTTATTATCTTTTATTTTGCTCCTTATTTATACTTTAGTTTCTCATATAAGCGAAACTATGCTTGTTAACCCACAGTCTAACCATCTCTCTGTGTGTTGACCTCCCTCTGGGAAAGGAATTAAGTAAAGGACAAGAATACTGTTAAACTACAGAACTTCTTTAATGAAGAGTGAAAGAAGCATGTGCTATGGAGAAAAATAAGCCCTAATGGGAAGGAAAATAATCTATATTAAAAGAGAACTTACTATTCTTGGTAAATTCTGCTAGGTGAGCACCAAGATTCTGTGACATTCATTGCCACTTTCCACGAATAAAGACTTTCATTAGGAATAAGGGAAACACATTGCTCTTCAAGAAACCAGTAAACATGATAGGTACCTTGTCAATACCAGGGTACCAAACCCCCTCTTAATACCTGAACCTGTCACAAGACCACATTATTCTACTTCAGTTTCCTCATCAATGCTGAATAAGACCTGATATGTATTACACTAGTGTTTTACAAAGTATAATCCTCAGGATACTAAAAAATTCTAGCCAGTACAGGATTCTAAGGTCAACAAAGGTCGATACAAGGTTAAATCGGTGCACTGCAGATCTGAGTTTTTAGTAATGCTCATATATATTGAAATGTGGGGTGTTAAATAATTTGTCCAAGACTGCAAAACTAATGCCAAGGCACCACAGATAGAAGTCTTTGGTGGTGCTGTTTTTGAGACAGGCTCTCACTATGCTGTTCAGGCTAGACTTGAAGTCAGTAGGAAGCACAGGTTGGCCACAAACTCACAGTGATCTTGCTACCTCAGTCTTCTGAGTGCTGGGATTACAGGTATGCAACACTACATATGGAAAGTTTATAAAAGTTTGGGTAAAACTTTTATATGCATACATAAGGACCAGAAGTTAGAATTATTTTATGCATTTTTTTGTGTTGAAATCAAAGGCATTTAACCTTTTTGTGATAAAAATTTTGAGATTCATTAAAAATTATTTATATTTATTTGTAATAATTTCCTACAAAATAGATTTGTGATATTATAGGAACAAATCTTTGTTTCTTGACTCATGATAAATGCTAAGACAAAATAAGAACTGAGTTTTGACCTGGAGGAAAGGAGACTGAAATACAGATCTGGGGTTTGAACACAGCAAAACTATATGGGTTAAAATGTTGCTGAATTAATTCTTGGACAGTCCAACTTGCCTTTTTTATGATGAGATCATAAAAAAATGAGAAATTCCTTTGGTTAAGAGAAATGTAGTAGGGAAAGGACATACAATGTTTGCTTTCCTGAGCCAAAGTGAGTACAGCTTTTCTAAATTGTTACTGTGTAGCTACACATTGGGATCTTGCTAGACAGATTTTCAAATCCTATTACTGTTTGCTCTTTGAAGCAGTGTCTCAGCATTTGCAGGTCTACTTTTGCCAGACATTTTTTAATATTAGAAGTCTTGCCTTTATTAAAAATAAACTTCACTTATTCAATTGGTACCTTTCTGTAGACTGATATACTTTAAATAAAGTATATCTTCCATTCATTTTTATGATCATGATTATTGTATAAGCATAAATAGGATTTCTGCTATCAATCTTGTTAGTGTAAGCTGATTTTTATTTTTTATAATTATATTTATTTGTGATGTGTATCATATACATCAACACTTGGGCTTATTCTGCTCACCTCTTGAGAAGAGACAGTTTGTGTCATACAGACTTGTGGGCTCACAGGCCAGTGTAACTACACAGTAAAAACAGCTCACAAAAGAGAAAAGAACAACTGTTCCAGGATATTGTTTTTCGAGGAAGTCATGCATTTGCCCATTTCTGTTACATGAGTACTGTGGGAAGCTGAACAAAAGCATTACTGGCAAAAATAAATAAATAAAAATTTTAAAGACAGAATTTAAGACTACTTTAGTTCTGCCTTTTACCATCTGTGGATTATTCGGAAAACCATGTGAACTCTCTGGGCTTGATTTATCCATATGTGAAAAAAAAAGTTTTTCTGATTTTTCTATTATCTAGAAGCTTAATGATAAGTATTCCTAGATTATGTGCTGTAAATATTCCTAGATTATATGCTATAAGAAACACATCAAACTGACTTGTTGCTCTTGCCCTTTAGTAGTTTAAAATGTATCCTTTCACTGGAACCAAATAATGCTAATTACACACTTGTTGGGTCAGTAGAGTCTCCGTTTTGAAAACTTCTGATCTAAAATCAACACAATAGTATGAGGCAGTCTTTTAGACTCAGTGAGATATGTACATCCATATAAACTGTGTTCAGATAAAGAATTAAATACAGAGAACTAAAGATTTCATTAATAAATTAAGTATTACCCATGATATGAGATGTTATAATTAATAAATTATTATTTTGTATCAATATAGGTGAAGAAAACTGGTCTTGTGGTGGTGAAAAACATGAAAATTGTTGGTCTCCATTGTTCTAGTGAAGATTTACATGCTGGGCAAATTGCTCTTATTAAACATGGGTCAAGGCTGAAAAACTGTGATCTTTATTTTTCCAGAAAACCATGTTCTGCTTGTTTGAAAATGATTGTAAATGGTAAGTGCAGATAAGGCTTTTTTGGGGATTAAGAGCTTTTATCTGAGAACAAACAGGGAGACAACTTGCCTAAATACCACAGAGATAATTTGGAAATATAAATACATGTCTGAAGATATTTGACATTTTATGAAAAGAAGAGTTAGAAAACATAGTCTCAGATTCCAGCCTTAGCTCTGCCCACTAATCAGTTAAGTGATTCTGAGTAAATCCGTATACTAAAGCTAGCTACTGTGTCAAAGAAATCCCAGAATTTCAGTGACTTAATGCAGGAGACTTCGCCCTTGTAATAGTCTAGGGCAGGTGCTGCTGAGCAGCAGACAGCTTTTCTCCATGTGACTGAGTCACAGGCCCAAGCATCTTACATCTTACTGCAGTTGTCATCCTGCATCCTTGCTTAAGTCCCTTGCATTCAGAGGCAGCCTGAGAGAGACAGAGCAGAGAAAGCACACCTTCTTAAAAACCTTGGCCTGGGAGTGCTGGGGATATAGCTCAAGTGGTTGGGTACTTGTGTGACATACGTTTGATCCCTAGTACCACAGAAAAAAGAAACAAAATCCAATCTGGAAGTTGCACATCATTTCTGTTCATTTCCATTTCGAAAACAATACACCTTGGTTGGACATCTATCTCCTGACTATTATTTGAAAAGGAACACAATTTTTTATTGTGTAGCCTTCCACTCTGCCACACCAGGGTACTTACCATTCTTTTCCTTATGATTCTGTTTTGCAACCACGTGAGTATGCAGACCACTCATATCACTTTAAAATATATATCTTACATATGGACAGTGTGGTGACTCAAGAAAAAAAAAGACAAAAAGCTCAAATGGTTCCTACCCATGTTACTTGGGAACAAAAAAACTTAATGAACACATCATCGTGTACCAAGTAAATGATTCGGGCTTTAGCTAATACAGGATCTCCAAGAAGAAACAGTGATCCCGCAGGTTGTCGCATTACAAAAAGATGGGACATAAGCTGGATTTTCTTAAAGTTTCTGGCATATAGGAGGAGGGGATTTTGTTTCTCAGGAGGCAACAGCACATCTAGAGTCATCCAATTGTAAGGAATGAGGCTTAGTATTTGAAATGGAAGATTATTCTTAGTAAAAACAGATGGATTATAATAATAAATTGGGACTTTAGTGGAGAACTCTGAAAGTGTACATAGCTTCTGGGCTTATGAAACTGAGTTCCTAGACCTGTTTTTCAGAAGAGTTATTTTTTATTTACATCCATGTCTTAAAAGTACTGATCAGATTTGTATTGAGGTTAGTATGTTGAGTCACATATTAAACTTCAGGAGAGCTATACTCTAGAAGTTTCCTGTCCTGTATGTAACAAGCATTTCAAGCAGATAGATATCTATGACAGTGACTTGATTCTGTAGTTCCTCATAAATAAAATAGGTATCATAGTAGTGGCACCATTTTTTTTCCTGTTACCAATTAACCAGGTGGATTGGGCAGTCATGCTTGTGTTCAACGAATTTACAAGTCCTATTATAGGTAATGTAGAGTCGCTGGAGACTTTTGTGCAGGATGTAAGATGAGTTTTTTGTTGTTACTGAACTGGCCCTGGAGAACTTTGAAACCAAGAGCTTGATTAGTAGGCTATTGTATTAGTCAGGGTATAAAATAGGTTTCAAATGGCAGTATTGCTATGGAAAGAAAAGAATGTGAAAGGAACAAAATAATTGTTGATCTTTCTAGTCAAATAAGAATAATAAATAAAAGATGTGTTTTACCCTCAGTTGCCCTTCTGAAAGTGTCCTAAACATCTCACAGCTAAGAGTTAAAGTAGGGAGTTCAGGTCACCCTGCTGCTTGATATCTGAAAGGCATTTCAACTCAGCACATGAGGAAATGAAGTTTGGGAAATCAGGAAGGACCTAAAGTGGAAATGCATTTATGTTAGTGTTAACCCTGTATATAAATAAAATTTCCCTGTTTTAGGTTTACATATTAATGATGTTGGGAGGAGGGCATGACCCCATTCTGTAGCTGAATTACTTGATTTACAATCACTTTAACCTCAGTTAAACCAAAGAAAATATTTCCTAGCACAGTGGTTCTCAAAGTATGCACTCCTGATGGTAAACACTGTTTTCAAAATAGTCCTGCAGTCACAGTAATGGTTCACCAGATCCTAGGAATTCTTTTTTTCTAAACCAGAAACTGAACTTGCAACCAGTGCTTGCCAGGCAGGCAGTGTACCACTGAGCTGTATGCCCCAGTCACAGAATGGTAACAAGATAGTGGTGATTAAACCACCAGGGCTGCGACATGGAGCAAAGCACCAAACCACTAGTCACTGTGCTCTGCGCATGCTGCGTGTGAAAAGTGAGACAGTTCCACATAAAAATGTCCTTGATGAAATAGTAAATCCTAAGTCATCAGTACATATCTTTTGCTTTATTTTGTTTTGGTTTTTATTTTGAGACAGGGTCTCACAATGAAATTAAGCCTGGCCTGAACTTTCTCTGTAATCTAGGCTGGCCTTTAAAGTAGTCCTGTTTCAGTGTCCCAATTACTGGGATTACAGGGATACGCCGCCATGCCCAGCTTCATGTCTGTCGTAAGATTCTTTGTGGAAAAGGAGGAGTTGGTCATAAAGCACTTTTATTACAAACCTAAATATGAAGGGTTGTTGTCCTAAGGAAACCGTTTAAGTAATTATGTTGCAGACTGCACTGATCCATGTTTTTCAGGGAACACCATGAAATAAACTATAGTAAGTTAGATTTAGATATTTGAGACACTGCCTCAAAAATAAAAGGGGCCTGTCACTTCAAGAAAATAATTGGCAGTGTTTATTAGAGATAAAATTCAGAGTAAAAATTAGAATATTTGAAAAGCGTAAACAGCTTCCCAATAGTCTGTTGATGAGATTGGTGGTAAGACTAATGAACTGGTTTTTTTTTAATGTTGTAAAATTAATACATCTTTATTTTCCAAGTGACAAATATGTGATACTGCAAATTATACATGAGTAAAAGAGTCATTTAAGTGTCAGATATACCAGGGGACTTAAGCACGATAATATAAAAAGTTTGTTGATATTGTTTCAGAATTCACATTGTAACCTGTGAGAATCCCTTGTCAAATACTTACACAGCCTGAAAGAGTATTCACTAATGTCTGTGTATACTTTTCAGCTACACACCTGTATAAGCCAGAATACTTTTCATATATGTCAGTGAAAACATACTATTGCAATAAATTGAAAGCTGAAGCAAATTTGAGAAATTAGTTGTTTTCTATTAGGCCAAATGTTAAAGATACCTATAAAAATGTAAAAGCCATTCTTCTTTCATTATTTTGGAAATAATTTCTTTTCATAAAGCTCTGTTAATATGTAATTGGTTCTTTATTGCTATTTCAAATAAATAAATACTTTAAAATTTTGTTTTAATTTTCTACTACAGTAAAATCAGTAGATATAATACATGAAAGCTGTTTGGTGCGTTCAGTAATTTTTAGTTTAGGGCTTGGAGGTAGCTAAGAGCTAGAGCTCTTGCCTCACATGTCCTGAGTTCCATCCCCAGCACTGCAAAAGCAAAAACAAAACAGTATCTTTAGGAAAAATAATTTAAGAGTATAAAGGAATCCTAAGATCAAAATATCTTGGAACTTCTGTAGCATTTGCCTTCTCTTTTCTTGGATCAAGATTACTGGGAACAACTAAGATGCTTAGGTAAAAGATTCACTGTCACTGCTAGTTAGGAAATAAGAGAACTCATAACAGAGGGAAGGTGAGATACAGCCAGGAGAAGCACCTGACCTGAGCTTCGAGGCCTTCAGAGCTGCTCTGCAACCCAAACCACAGTGAGTCAGGACTAGCAGGGGGTAGAGAGAAGTATGTATTTGTTTAACTTAGAAATTTTAGTTCATGTATTACAAGGGTGGAACACTGGGCATTGTCTGTTTGTTCATTTTAGGGTATAATGAAAGTCTAAGCTAAATTACATGAGTTGCTAACACAAAGGTCTCTGTTGTAAACATCATTTGAGAAACACCTGAGTGTTTATGTATAAGGCATTTTTATTGTTGAACCTCAAATACCAATTAAAATATTTTTCATATGTTTGGTTTTCACTTATTTCTCTTTTGAATTGTCTGTTCATATCTTTCGATCTCTCTTAAAGCATTACTATTCAATTCCTCTGTATTTCAATGAATTAAAATCTTTTCTGTATATTAAAATTATCAACTTTTCCTTTGTCACATTTATTGAAGAATGTTTCTTTAGTTTGTTTTTGTCTTCAATGTTGTAGGCTTTTTAAAAATAGTATTTAGTTGGCCATGATGGCATACACCTGTAATCTTAGCGCTTTGGGAGGCTAAGGCAGAAAATTTGAGTCCAGGATGGGCAACTTAGTGAGACCCCGTTTCAGAATTTTAAAAAACAAGCAAAAAAGAGCTGGGGATGTAACTCAGCACAAAGTCTCTGGGCTCAATCCCTACTACTACCAAAAATAAAACAATAATGTTGCCCTGTCACCATGATTCCAGCCTCTCAGAACAATTTTCCCCTTCTATAATGCCTTGTAGACAGTTTTGATAAGTATGAGAAGTACAGTAATTTATTTAATAATTCCCCTGTGTTGGTAATCTAGCTATTTTTAAAAAGTATTTTAAAGAATACAAACTAGTCACAACGATGTACCCCAATAGTCCACTCTGGAAGTCTGACGTAGGAGAATTGCAAATCTAAGCCTAACCTGAACAAGTTAGTGACTTAATTTTGTGACCCTGTCACAAAATTTAAAAATTTTTTTTTAAAGTTTTGGATCATGTAGCTCAATGGGAAGGTGCTAGATTCCCAGTTCCAAAAGACCAAAACCCTCAATGTTGAAAAAATATATATATACACACATATATATCATTTTTGCCTCTATCTTTAGAATAGTTATTAGAATGGCTTTCTTAAAAAATTCTGGGGGGCTGGGGATTTAGCTCAGTGACATAAGTGCCTGCCTTGCAAGCACGAGGTGAGTTCAATCCCTGATACCGATTAAAAAAAGAAAAAAAAAGTTTAAAAAATTCTGATGGCTGGGAATTTAGCTTAGTGGCTTAAGTGCCTGCCTGGTAAGAATGAGGTTGTGAGTTTGATCCCTGGTACAAAAAAAAAAAATTTCTGAGTCACAAACAGGAACATTTTTAATGCAGAGATGAATTATTACTTTAAAGCTCTACACAGTATCAATTGTTGACCAATATTTGAACGGTAGTCATGGTGCTGTGAAAGGCACTGGTATATAGTTTTCGGTGGTTTTTTTGTTTTTTTTATTTTTGTTTTTTTTGGTCTTTTTTCCTTTTTATCAGTACTAGGGATCGATCTCACGACTGCCTGCTTGCAAGGCAGGCACTTATGCCGCTGAGCTAAATCCCCAGCCCCTGGTATATAGTTTTAATGCTAGGCTTTGAGACTACATATAGGAAAATCAGTGACTCCACAAATGCCTTTCCATTAACTACCAGAGGATGATTAACTTTCTTGAAAAGGGCAGATACTAAACATCGTAGGTTTTGCAGACCATACAGTGGTTACGGGACCCATTCATATGTGCCATGCAAAAGTAGCTAAAGACTAATTAGCCAGGTGTAGTGGTGCACACGTATAATCCCAGGAGTTGGAAGGTTGAGGCAGGAGGATCACTGCAAGTTCAAGGTCAGCCTGAGCTACATAATGAATTCAAGGCAAGCCTGTGCTATGTAGTAAGACCTGGTCTTGGGGGGGGGGCTAATTGAATGGGTATGTCTTATTCTAGTAAAACTTTATTTACGGACACTGAATTTCTCTTAATTTCAGATGGAATGAAATATTCATTTGACTTATATACCAGGCTTGGGATATACCTCTGAAAGATCACTTGCTGGACCTCCTTGAGGCCCTGAGTTCAATCCCCAGAACCACCAAAATAGAAAGCAATCCATTTATGACTAAACTGGTAATGGTTTGGGTTTGGCCTATTCGTAGTTACAGATCAACCATCAAATTGTATAATAAGTCACTTGGTGGTAGTTTATTACATAAGGCCCTTTACTGCACCAATGGGGTGAGTTTATCAAGAAAACTAAATTCATCATGTATCAGCTAATTACCTTTATGTTTTATTTCAGCTGGAGTTAACCGAATTTCATATTGGCCTGCTGATCCAGAAATAAGCTTGCTTGCTGAGGCTTCTAGTTCTGAAGATGCAAAGTTAGATGCCAAAGCAGTGGAAAGATTGAAGTCAAATAGCCGGGCCCATGTGTGTGTCTTACTCCAGCCTTTGGTGTACTATATGGTGCAATTCGTAGAGGAGACTTCTTACAAATGTGACTTTATTCAAAAAATTACAAAAACAGTACCAGATGCTAACACTGACTTTTATTCTGAATGTAAACAAGAAAGAATAAAAGAATATGAAATGATATTTTTGGTTTCAAATGAAGAAATGCATAAGCAAATACTGATGACTATCGGTCTGGAGAACCTGTGTGAAAATCCGTACTTTAGCAATTTAAGGGAAAACATGAAAGACCTAATTCTACTTTTGGCCACAGTAGCCTCCAGTGTGCCCAACTTTAAACATTTTGGATTCTACTGTAACAATCCCGAACAGATTAATGAAATTCACAATCAAAGTTTGCCACAAGAAATTGCAAGGCACTGCATGGTTCAGGCCAGATTATTGGCATATCGAACTGGTGAGTTAAATGCTTAGTTCATAAATCGAGACTTATTTGGTTGGTTGGGTTGTATTTGTCACAGAAGTAAAGTGGTGTTTGTCTGTAGTAGTTCACATACAGCATGTAGAAATTATAAGACCTTGTATAAGAGACATTGTTGGAACAGTTTTGGATTTCCCAGTGGCCTTACATTCAGCATCACATTTATAATTTAAGGCCAGATTTTCTGAAACCCTGCTGCTTCTTGCATTTATGGACTTCACTGCTCACTGAGCCTTCTACTAAAGATGGAACAAAACAAAAGTGAAAACTAAAGTCATTTCTTTTTTATTAACTCTTTAATATTTTGTATGTCTTCAATGAAAACTTGGAAGTTATAATAAAATTAATATAAAATAACTAAAGAATATCAAAGTAAATACATGTAGAATATTATAGATTCTTCCAATTGCCGTTATGTCTCAATCAGTAAGTTGAGAAATCAAGTATTTTTTTTATTGTATTAAGTTGCATATGTGGGAAAGGAGAATATTAAGACTACTCTATTGTATAAAAATATTGCATCTGTATTTCTAATTTCTTTCAAAGTAGAATGATAACATCTTCTAAGACTCAGTAGGAAAGCAGCAGAGTAAGACTGCTATTCCAAAAGGAAAGAGAAGGAAAATGAGAAAATTTCCATGAAAGATGCCACTGGTCTCTAATGTATTCTAAACAGATAGACAGACAGACAGAACAAACAGCCTCAAAGTAAAGTCAGTAGAATGGAAGATCTCAACTGACAGCATATAAGACGTAACATGGCAACTTTAATAAAAAGATTCTCAGTTCCCCGCCCAGAGTATTTAACTGTAGCATAGACCTAGAGGAAGCACTTTCCAAAATTAAAATGTACCTTTCTCCTGGACCACACAGTTGGTGATGAAAGTAGGCTGAAGTAGCCAATGTTAACTGTTGGAAAGTGTAACTCCCAGGTTTTCAGTGTGACCAGGATTTGGTAGGGAGCTCTTCTCTGAGAAATGCAGATTCCTGAACCTTTCTCAGGTTGAATTACAGATCCCCCTGGGAACTAGGAGTTTGGCTTTTTAACCAGCATCCAGCAGTTTTGAGGTGCAAATGACTGAGCAAACATGGAAGTGAACACAGAATGGAGCTAAAATAGCTCTGCCTGTGTGCCAGAACCATGGCTCTGACTTTCAGTGACCAGAGACCCCAGGAATTGGCTGCAATCAGAATTGACCATAAGGAAAGTGACTTTTCTTTCAAAGTTGTACAGAGAAAATCCAATGAATAACCAACCAGATTAAGGGGAGCAATTTTTGTAAGAATTTCAGTTGTAAGATTTTTGAGAAATAACATCACCAGAGTTGGGGCAAGGGTGAAATTGACTCCATTTTATGTAGATAAAAAGTTTTCCTTATTTGAAGGGACAAGCAGTAAAGAATATTGTCTCTTGATGTAACTATCCTTTGCCAAGCAGTTGAGATCCCTGCTGTTGCAAAAATCACATCCTAGCAAGGTTTAGCCTGCCCCAGAAAGTCAGAAAAAGTGACTCCTGAGACTGAAAATCATAATACAAAAAATACTTAGGATTGACATAGGAAAAGTGGACTCAGTATGGACAATTTATATTTTAGGTTTTCATTTTTTCCTTTCTGAATTACACACATACTGAGTACAGCTTTATACTAAGATTTTGGCTTTCTAGGCAAATGCAATCTAATGCTTGTAATTTTTGCCACCTGCCTTAGAAATTGAGCATAAAGCCGTTGATTTGTATTCTTTTTCCTGCTTGTTAAATTATAAAGGTCTAGGAAGGAACAAAACTTTGTTACACCAAAATCTCTTTTCCCTCCACACTACAGAAGGCAGTTGTCTTGTATATTCTGCCCCTTAGTATCAGTTTCAACTTAAGAGCACAGCACATAACAGTGTTTCCTGTCACTGTCTTCCTGCCCAACTCAGCCGTAAGTTACATGAGGGTGGGGACTGATATTTCCCTCTCTACCAGACTCTCAGCTTCTCACAATATTTGGTACACCTGGGACACTCAGTGAGTAAAAATCCTCATTATGGAATTCTTAATGTCAAAGGAACAGGAGGAGGAAAAACAAAAGAAGTGGGGTGTGGGGGCTAGTTCTTAATCAGTCAATTTCTCTGTGTTTTAACTAAAAATGAAAATGTTAACTGCTTTAGCCTTAGGTAAAATTTTTATACAAATACTTTGTAGTATAAATATCTAAAGCCTGACCTGGAGGCTTGAACTGGAGATGGAAAATTTCCTTGTATTATCAGAACCTTTTTGTTCATTTGTCTTTTTGGCACAGGGTCTCACTGTACAGTTCAAACTGGTCTTAACTCACTTTGTAGCCTAGTCAGGTCTTAAACTCATGGCGATCCTCCTGGCTCAGCCTCCCAAGTGCTGGGACAACAGGCATGCACCACTGTGCCCAGCAGAACTTTTTAAACATTAACTTACTGATAGGTTTCTAATCCTAGATTTTAATACAGTAGTAGCACAAACTATCTTTAAACTTTTACTGGAAATTTGGTATTTATATATGTTAGCCTTTGAAGGAATGGCTTTTAGAAAACTATAGAGGTAAAGGACAATTTCACTTAATCCTTGCCAATATGAAAATGCTTAGGTTAAGTTCACAGACAACTCTTTCTTTATGTAAAGAGTAGGAAAAGTAGATCTTTAATATGTACAATTTATTTACTTAATTTTAAAAAATTTGTTTGATAATAATTGTTTTAAGAAGTGTGGTTTTACTTCTTGTTGGAGAGCTGTAATCTTATATCTAGAACTTGTGCCACCTGACTTAGAAGTGAGTGTGTATGAGACTGATGTGGCATCTTTTTCCCCTCACAGTAAACAGGAAGGTTATGGGAAGCACAGCATTTTGTTTAAGTCAGAATATCCTTCATGTACCTTTCAGCAATAGATACGAAAGTTGGTAACACTTTGTCTGTATTACAAGTTAGAACTTACTTATTAGCAAGAACACTTCCATAAAATGTATTTCTATGATTAGAGTGTAAAAAAGATAGACAAATTTGATTGTTGTGAATAATTATTGCACTAAATCCATTAGTTCAGAAATTTCATTTAAAATTCAATTGTATCAACTCAATTGTATCAATAGTCATTTAGATAGCCAGGCATGGTAGCACACACTTGTAATCCTAGTACTTGGGAGGCTGAGGCAGGAGGATTGCTGCAAGTTTAAGAACTACATAGTGAAACCCTGTCTCAAAAAACAAGCAAACAAAAACAAAAAATATCCCATATAGTAATTTAGCAACTGACATACTAGTGAAAACTCAGTGAGATTGTACTCAGTTCTGGTTACTGCTTTGAACTGATCTAACTGTAGCCCCAGCCATGTTAGTGGTCTTCACAGGTCCGTTCTGAGTGATTGCAGTGATCCTGACTACTTTCCTAGTTTCTAGCACCTATAGTCCATACTTAGAAGTTTTTAACACATTCATTTAATGAATGAAGTTATCAAGAATTGCTGCTACATGTTCCAATAAGTATGTTTTCTGGGTTTTTGGAAAAAAAATACTTCTGAAACTAACAGACCATTGATTTTACTGAGTTCAGTATCTTATTTTGCAGAGGATCATAAAACAGGAGTTGGAGCAGTCATTTGGGCAGAAGGGAAATCTGTAAGTATGAAAATAATTCTTGGGGCTGGGGATTTAGCTCAGCGGCATAAGCGCCTGCCTTGCAAGCAGGCAGTTGTGAGTTCGGTCCCCGTACCGATAAAAAGGAAAAAGACAAAAAAAAAAAAGAAAAGAAAAGAATTCTTTAACTGTTTAACCTGGATTTTGTTTAATTAAACATAGTTCACTCTTCAGTACTTTTTTTTTGTTTTCTGAGATGAGATCTCGCTGTCTTGCCCAGACTGGGATACGATAGTCGAGAGGTTCTGAAGATGGCATCCAGAGCACTGGCTGACTGCTGTGCCCTGTAGTGTTGGGAGTGAGATGGTGACCTCTGGTGAGGGAGCAGGTAATCCTCCCACGTGAACCTCCGAGAAACTATGCCACCAAGCCAAGCCATAGATTGCATTTTTGGGGAAAAGTGGGGGGCGGTCTTTTTTGAGATAGAGTCTTGCTATGCAGTTTAGGCTGGCCTTGAGCTCACCTTGTAGCCCAGGCTGATCTCAAACTCACAACTATCCTCCTGCCTCAGCCTCTTGAGTGCTGGGGTTACAGGGGTGTGCCACCATGTCTGGCTAACATTGAGATTAATGTTTTTTAGTGGTGCATTATAAATTCTATAGACATTTACTTATTCTCTAAACAGATTTTTTTATGTAGGTTCATCCATTTAGCAAACATTTGTTAGACACCTACAGGTTAGGCACTGTGCCACAATGGATGTTAGAAATTTAAAGATCGCACGTTCTGCCTTTCATGACCTCATATCTTTTGATACAGAAGTAAGAAAGAGACTCATCTATAAGTGAAATTATAATTGATACTGTGAGGAGGTGGAAGAGGACCCCTACTGTCCTTGGAGAAATGAGTGACATATTCTTGGAAGTGGTAGTAGGCTATTAATCTTGAAGAATGAGTAGAGTTCATCAAAGCAACCTAGAAAAACTGGAGGCTAACATTCAAATGTAGAAAGTGAGAAAGAGAGAATATGGGAAATTGTAGTGTTGTGGCATGTGGAGGTCCAGAGTCCTATGTCAAGTAGAGTGACCATGGAGGACATTTAGCCATGTGAAGAGCAGGTGCTTTGTCCTACAGACAGCACACAGCACCGTAAAACCAGTAGAAATTAAAGGTGAGGCACACATATGACTAGAGATTTCTAGGAGCCATACTGAAAAAAATAGCTGAGGTGATATAATGCTGACTGAGATGTGAACCTAAACTTTGTCTCAGTGAACTATAGAGCAAGTAACTTGACTGTTTGTTTTAGTGTTTTGTAAGTTCTTCAAATTTAACCTGCCTAATAATCAGGGATCTTTTCTGCTCACCTGCTCCTTCTGTGGTCACCATCTCGCCCTCTGACACTGCACCTCTAGTGCTGTGCCTGCCATCTTCAGGACACCTCTTGACTCTACTTACCTGTCCCTCGACTGTTAACTCCTGTTAGAATCAGTTCTTCTGGCAGCAATTCGTACCAGTCATTCGTGGCACTCATCACAATTAAAGTTGTGTCTGCTCTCCAGACTTTTAACTGCTCCTGATAACAGGGTCATGGAGGCAGGGATTCTGGTCTGCAGCTGTGTTTCACACAGGTCTGGCCTCTGGTGGGAACTCTTATTTGTGCTTATGTGAATACTTAGCAGCCTTTTGGTTTAGGATCTGGCTCTCAGCTTTGTGGAGAATTCTACACCAGGTGAGTGTAGTGGTGCACGCCTGTGACCCCAGAACTTGGGAAGCCGAGGCAGAAGGATCAGCATAAGTTTGAGGCAGCCTGGGCTACACAGTGAGTTCAAAACCAGATTGAACTACAAAACAAAATAAAACATGAAAATAATGTAGGAAGACTGAATGGTAAAGCAGGAAGACATATGGTCTTGGAAGAAAGCAACCAGGGCTGGAACCCTTGCTGTGTTACTTACTAGCTCTGTAATCTTGAACAAATTAGTCTCTCTTCCTCTCAGTTTCCTTATCTATAAAATGGGAATATTGATAGTGCTACTCTTTAGATTGTTTTAAGGATTGAGTAAATGAAATAATGCATATGAACTTAACATGATGTTTGACATTTGGCAAAGAAAAGTTTATTAATGGAATAATATTTGCAATTTTTATTAGCAAATTACATAGTTACCCAGTTTTTATAGTAATGAGTCTGTTGATAATATCAAAGTGTTATAAATACCTTATCTTTTATAAAATGACATCCTAAAAACTGATAAAAGCATTTATATTAATAATATGTCATTAATCAAGAAAAATAGCCACTGAAGTAAAAAGTTTTATGCATATAAATATATGGCTCAGTAAATATTAAAGAGTAAGGGAAAGTGTTTTTATTTTCTGCCTGAATCACAATTGCATGTTTTTAGCCCAGCAACAGAAATTGTTCAAAATATTTTCATTAACCAGTGAATATAAGAAATTGACAGTCACTAAGTATATGCTGTGTATATCAATCTAGCATGTGACTTAAAGGGACAGAAAGGAAGTATAAAATGTGGTTTCTATTTCCTAGGATTTTTAACCTATTTGAAGAGAAATTAAGTAAGCCAATTTGTGAGTTAAACAAGATAAAATTTGTTTAACTGCTAAAATTAAAGGCAGCCTGGAAATTATAGATTATTATTATTATAAGTTATTATAATAAACTCCAGGAGCCGGGGATTTAGCTCAGTGGTGCCTGCCTGGCAAGCACAAGATCATAAGTTCAATCCCTGGTACAAAAAAAAAAGAAAGAAAGAAACTCTGGTAAGCTTCTTTTTTCATTGCTGAGTCAAAATACTCAATGCTCAAAGTTAAGGGAGGGAAAGTTTATTTAACTGACAGTTTCTAGAGGTTTCAGTCCATATCCAGTTGGGTCCAAGGCAGGTGACTTGGCAGAGGGATTTTGCAGAGGAGAAATAGTTCATGGCAGCAGAAGGCAGTGAAAGCAACAAGGGAGAGGGGCGAGCTCTGTCTGTCCTTTATATCCTGTGCAGGCTGCCCACCTGAGAACGGGTGTACACATCCTTAGTCCCGGCACTGGACTGTGAATCAGTCACAAACTCTAGATTCAGCCGCCTCTAAAAAGTGTACCTCCCATGATTGCATGAGACTTTGAGGGGCAAGCTAGATATAAACCATAACACAAAGCCAGGGGGAGGATCTCATGTATTCTTTGATGGCTTGGTTTGTCATAAGAATGGAATGAATATTCATTATGCAAAGTATGACAGCAAGCTTTAAAAATATATTACACCCAGGCAGGGAGGCACACACCTGTAATCCCAGCTACTTGGTAGGCTGAGGCAGGAGGATCATAAATTTGAGATATTCCTAAATCTGAGAAGAAATAATTTAGTGAGATCTTGTTTCAAGATTTAAAAAAATAAAAGTTGGGAGAGGCTAGGTCTGTAATTTGTAAGAATCCTTACCTAGCATATGCAAGTCCATGTTCACTCCTAGCACCACCCTTTCCCCTAAACATTTCAAAGTGACTTTTCAGGATGTTGGCACTAACTGTAGTTGGTCTGCTCACTTTTGTAGAGAAGTTGTGATGGAACGGGTGCTATGTACTTCATAGGATGTGGTTACAATGCCTTTCCTGTGGGATCTGAGTATGCTGACTTCCCTCACATGGATGACAAGCAGAAAGACAGAGAAATAAGGAAGTTCAGATACATTGTACATGCAGAACAGAATGCCTTGACATTTAGGTATGGTTTTTACATATATTTTCTTTAAAATGTAGCAAAGGTTAGTTTAAATTAATTTTCCTCTGGTTGTAACTTACTTTCTTTTTTCTAACTCTAAGAAATAGTTTTCAGAAATATAATTTTGGGAAAATTTGGTCTTGCATGGGATGTGAGGGAGGTCATTGTCATAGATTCTCCAGGCCTTTTGAACACACTGAGAAAATCTTTTTATTTTTCTTCCCTCCTTCTCCAATATGAAACTACCGAAAGGTTTTCCTTAGTATCTTGGTCACTCTTTCATGCATGTGGAGATTAATATTGCCTTCTTTTTCTAAATCTAGAACACATATTTATGAATATCAGACTTTGTTATGAATCAAGTTCCTTTAAAAGAGCTTTTTTTGAAGGTTATAACTGGCATTACCTTATTATGTTAATTTAAGTCACTAGTACTAAGATTTCTCAGGATGTACCTTCAAAGGGTGATGCTAGGGGTTAAAAAACAGCTCCTATCTTGGAGCCCTTCTGATACAATAAGGATACAGACTGCGTCTGCCTAACCTGTGGATTCTAAGGGAGGGGCAAGCACCACGGGCTGAGAACCTGCAGAGGTGCTGCGGCCAAGAGGGGGCGATGCAAGGGAAAGCTGAATGAAAAACTGGCATTGAGCTGAACTTTTAAGGATTGCTAGCATCGTGGCAACTGCACACATTCCTTGAAGGGAAGACCATTCATGCTTCTAACATAAGCCATGGTCTAGAAGTAGGAAACTACATTACATGTTGGGAGCGTGTGTATCCCAGTTAGCTGGAATGTGGACACATGGTGAATAAACCTTACTGGTTAGGCTAGGATTCTACAATGTAGACTCCCTGTGATTGGCAGTGGGGACATGGAATTGTACTGACAAAATCATGCTCATAGACTGCGTAGGGTGGCAGGTGTATTGTTTGAACAAGATAGATAATGTAAAATTCTGATGCCCTAGTCCACATGGACAGAAATGAGATCTCGATTAAAACAATGGATATAAAAGGCAGAGAACTGGTACAGATCGCAGAACCTGGAGTTACAATCTCTGCATCCTCAAGTGAAAGCTTTCCTTAGTCCTAAACTTCTGCCAGCATGCAAATTTCACTAAAAATCTCCTGTTTTCCTTATCTTCCTTATTGCAAGTAATCCTGCTTCATTTTATACAGAATTATGAGTACATCACATGTTAAATAAAAGTATTCTACAGTAGGGAAGTATAAGTATAAATCAAAATATATTATTAGTTTAATTATCTTTAAATATCTTATACATACCAATTAGGGCTAGGCCTTTTGGCTGCAATGATAATTTGTTGTACTAATCAGACATGGTAACTCCCAAGTTTGAACCCCAATTTTTCCAGTATCATAGAGAAGTGTGTACTCACAAAGCATTCTTCCCCTGTACTAGTGATTGACTCCAACAAGCATGCTAAACAAGCACAATAAGCAAGACTCTACCACAGAGCTACATCCCCAGCCCTTTGGAGCATTTTTAAAAGTTTGAAACATAGTCCTGCTAAATTTTACATGCTGTCCTTAAGTTTGGGATTCTCCTGCCTCAGCCTCCCAGGTAGCTGAGATTATAGGAATGCAACACCATGCCAGGCTTATCGCTCCTCTCTGCTCTCCTCTCTTCTCTTTTCCTCCTCTCCCCTCTCTCCCCTTTTTTCTCCCCTCTTCTCCCTCTCTTGTCTGTCTCTTCATTGGCATTTACTTTGGAAGCTGATACTGAACATAACTGCCATAACTGCCAATGCCTAAATCAATGAATGAATTTTAGTTATAATGGCCAGGTTTTTACATACTTTGAAATTTACTAATTTAACAAGAATAAGGCCTGGTTATTGTTTATATGTTGTAAATTTGTTTTTTCAAAGAGCTTAAATTTAACTTTTAAAGATTACTCTGAAAAATAACTTAACCTTTCAGTAACTAACTTTGTAATATTTTATAAATTTTTATAGATGTCAGGAAATAAAGCCAGAAGAAAGAAGCATGATTTTTGTGACCAAGTGCCCATGTGATGAATGTGTGCCTTTAATTAAAGGTGCAGGCATAAAACAAATCTATGCAGGGGATGTAGACGTTGGAAAAAAGAAAGCAGACATCTCTTACATGAGGTTTGGTGAACTTGAAGGTGTTGGCAAGTTTACAGTAAGTAGATAACACATTTTTCTAAGCATACTCTGTGTTATATTGTTTAGTACCCTGCCACATATTGTAAAATAATGATTTCCACCCTTTTAAAAAATTTTTAATGAACTATTACGTTTAATTATTTGTACTCACAAACATTTACCTAACTAAATGTTCAGCTAAGGATCTCTGCCTTATAAATTTTAGATCTCTAGAGCTGGGCATGAACTTTGCATATCTTGAACCAGGGGCCCTTTGGTGCTATCTGATTAAAAAAAAGCGGGGGGAGAACGGTTAATGACACCACTTTTTTTCCCTTACTTTCCATTTTGGCTTAAAGGGTAGATAGAGGCAAAATAGTTTAAGATCCTCCAAATACAGGACACACACACACACACTTTTCTTATGAGGAAAATCAGCCTAATGTCACTCACCTTCAGAGTCTTAGAACATGACAGTATGTATACATCTTTATGCCAGAGTTGTATAAATGTCCTCTAGTCAAATTTCTGATGAAGTCCTTTTTCCTAACTGAAACCTTCTGAGTAAGGCCTTTTCTACACTCCTATCAGCATTCTAGTCTTCCAAATTTAGAATTCCAACCAGAGTCACCATAAGGCTCTGCTTATAGTGCTCTAGGTCTTCTTCAGACCTTTCCAAATTACTCCTGCAGCCAGTTTCACATTGTCAGGGACTAGTCAGTCACAGCAATAATTCACATCTCTGGTACCAATTTTCTGTGTTACCCCATCACCGAGACACAATCCCCAGACCCCCAGATCCCTTAATTTAAAGAAGGGAAGATGTAATTTGGCTCATGGTTTTAGGAGACTCAGTATATAGCCAGCTGGCTTCAAGGCAGAAACATCATGTTGGAAGGGTCCAGAAAAACAAAATGGCTTAATTTTTGGTGGCTAGCAAAGCAGAGCAGGGATAAAGTCCTGAGAGAAAAAAGGAGGGACTAGAAAGCTTCATGACCCACTCAACTGTAGCAGAAGTGTGCTCTACTAATCCTCTTGGGAGCTTTTAAGTCTTGTTGACAGTCAACCTTGTTTTCCTCTGTTCTTGTGATGAAGATTAGTTCTTCAGTCCCTTATCCTTTCTATCATCTGATCTGGCTTGAAATAATATACATAGTACATGATTAGCCAAATGCCTTGTTTTATAAATATCAGTAATTAATCTGAGTTAGTATTTGTTCTAACTCATAGGAATATCAGTAAATTTGATGTTAGTTTTTAATATTAAATTAATTGAAAGTATTATTTGAAAAGTTTTTGCCTTTCTTTTTATTTGTAACTATAGACATTGAGATAAGTGGTTCTGTCCTGTCCTTGAGATACAAAAAATGACAACACTGTTTTTTTGGGGTTTTTTTAATCAGTACCGGGGATCAAACTCATGACCACACGCTTGCAAGGCAGAAGCTGATGCCGCTGAGCTAAATCCCCAGCCCCGACAAGGGGAACACTGTTTTAAAGATTAGGTTTTATCAGTGTATATCCATGTCCAATTACTCAAAAATATTTTAATATATATGGATTTTTCTGTATTATGGTGTATTTTTTGAAATTATAAACATTATGAACATTATGATTATAGAATAGGAAAACAAAAAAGAATGTGTATTCTCATAACTCACAGATACCACTGTTAACATGTTACTGTATTTCTGTTTAAAATTCCTCAAAAATTATTTTTAATAATTATGTAACAAAAAAATGCTAACTATATAATAGTCCAGCCCATAAATGGTTAACTTACTTAACCATTTACCTATTATTGGATATCTAGATTGTTTCTAAATTTCTAGTTATAAAATGACTTTCTATGATTTGTTTTCAGTTTTAATTTTTTAGTAGTACATGTTTACATTACTTAATTATTACATTCCTCTTGGGGAGTTGGTACGTGTACATAGCATGTCTCAATTTGTTTCATTCCCTTTCTCTCCCCTCCCTCCATCTCTTTTTTTAAAACTGTCATTAGTACATATTTGCATTGCATAATGATCACATTCATCATAGGGAAGTTGTGCTCATTTACAAAAGCTTTGTTTCCACTTTTTCTCTCCCATTATTTTTTTTAAAACCCCTTTTTTCTTTATTCCCTTCGTCCCTTTATTTTCCTTCCCATCTGAACAATGCTTCGTACATTCTAGGATCTAGCCACTGTTTTGCTCCTTAGATAGCCATCGGGTTTCATTGAGAAACAATGAAATAGGTAAACTTGTGTGTCTGATTTATTTCACTTAGCATTATGGCCTCAGGGTGCATCCATTTACCTGTAAATGACTCACATTTATCCATATTTAAGACATGTATATTTATATACCGCATTTTCTTTATTCATTTATCTTTTGAGGGGTATGTGGGCTATTTATGTGGGCTATTTCCAAGATATAGCTCTAATAAATTATACTGTTATAAACACATCTTACTTACTTTTATTGCTGGGACAAAATACCTAACACTCAAAGTAAAAGTTTACTTTAGGTCACAGTTTTTAAAGGTTTCACAGTCAATAACCAGCTGGCTCCAAGACACTGTGGCACATGGCAGAGGGGCAGCAGTTCATGGCAGCAGAATACAGCAAAAACAACAACAGAGTGAAAGAGACAAGCTTCTTTCTGTCCCTTATATTGTATCCAGTCTACCAGGATTAAGATGATGCCAATCCAATCAGTGGACTGATCCAGCAGTCACTCACCCTTAATCCCAGTACTTTAATCCTAGCATTGCACTAAGAGTCAATCACATATTCTAGATTCAGCCACCTCTGAAAAAACTCCATGACCACATGAGGCTTTGGGGGGACATCTAGACACAAGCCATAACACATGTGAAAACATATATCACTGTTGTATGACACTTTTGACTCGTGGGAAGATGCCTAGAAGGGGCACAGTCGGTTGAATAGAACCTCTAATTCAGTTTTTAAGGAATCCCCATACTAATTTCCATAGTGATAGTATCAGTTTACATTCCCACCAACAATGGAGAAGAGTTCCTTTTTCCCCACAACCTCACCAGCATTTGTTATTGGTTGATTTCTTGATGAATATTCTTAAATGTAAAATCAAAATCATTTGCTTTTATTTTCTTTGTCCAAATTAATAGATTTTAGTGGTGCAACATGTCTCAAAACATAGAGTATCTCTTTTTTTTTAATAAAAAAATGTCTTAGATAACTTCCCACTCCTTGTAAATCCTTTTCTGTTATTAATCCTAGCTAATACCATTTCTAAAAGTGACCAAAAGTCTGAGGGCTTTTCATGCATGGTAAAATGTCTTATTGCATTCCACCTTGAGATGTTAACTAGTTACTCTGATGAAATAATTGATGTTTATGGGAGAGACTCACAAGTTATTAGTAGTTAATTGTGTCTTTCTGGAGACAGTGGTCACCAGAGCCTTTTCGTCCAGTCATTAGTGATTCTGATGAAGATTTATGCCAGGTAAAACCGGAAGGGAGAGTTGTACTAGGGACACTGAGGACCAACCCCTTCACCCCATTCCAGTCTTCTTGGTAATATCAGCATCTTCAAACTCCCACTTCTTTCTGAGTGTTCGAGTTGGAATACTGTAACCATAAGAAATGTATGACATTCCACTCCCACTGCTTCACTTGACTAGCCTTAAAAAAAGAGAAATGTATGACATACGATATATTAAATAATATTACAAAGTTGTATGATATGTTTTCTTTAATTATATTAAGTAGCAAGATAATATTGCTCATATTTTTATTCTCTAACACCAAGGCCGCCTTTAGCTATTATAAAATTTGATAGAACCTAGATTTAGACTACGTTTTAAGAATTCCATGGTACTGGGCATGGGCAAGTCCAGGTTCTACTTCAGCACTGCCTTCTGTGTAACCTGAAATAGATCACTGCGGTTCTTAAATTTTCCATTTTCTTAGCCATGAAATGAATGTAAAGAATCATTAAGGTCCCTTTCCTCTCTAAGATAGGTATTGGTTTTGATCCCAGAAGCCATACCATTTAGGATCATTCAGGATGTTATTGTTAGAGCACCGTTGATATAGATATGCCAACTCTATTTTCTTTTAATACTTAAAGATGTTTTAAAATTTAAAGGCAAAGTGCTAAAATGTTATTCATGAAATTTATTTAAATAAAATATTTGTATCCTCTTATAGTGGCAACTGAATCCATCTGATGTTTATGTTCTTGAAAACAATGAGCCTGAAAGGAGAGACAGTAAGTATTTAGGAGTCTTAAACTGAGTTTAACTTTGTTGCTGAGAAATGTGTATATACACAGTGAGTGTTCAAGATCAGATGATAGAAATTGTTATGTTAATAGATGGAGCATATTCCTTTCACTGGTTAGGTTTGTGCTTATTTGTATACGTACTATATGCAAGGTACTGTGAAAAAGTGCTGACTAATAATTAATCCTGTTGAATCTGCAGTTTAACCCAAGTAATCAAGTACAAATTGAATTTATCAGTAAAAGTTTTTGTGAAATAGCATATTGCATAGCAATATTCTGCTATGCAAAAACAAAAGTGTTTAGATTTGAAAAAAAATATATATGTATACCCTTGTAGAATAAAGCCACATATGTCTAGGTTCATCAGAGAAGGCAAATGTTATTGATATTTTAATAATATAAGATTAATCACAGCTACCAGCTAGTTTTTAAAGTTTTATTTGCCCATTAATGTAACTTTTGAATGTAATGTAATCTTTGGGAGACCTTATAATTCCTTAAGCACATAATTCTGGACATGAGTGTCATATAATACTATTTAAAAATAATAGCTTAGCCAGGCATGATGCCATACTCCTGTAATCCTAAGACTCTGGGAAGCTGCAACAGGAGATTCAAGTTTAAATCCAGGCTGGGAAACTTGGTGAGACCCTGTCTCAAAATAAAAAATAGAAAAAAGGCTGGGGATGTGGCTCAGTGTGAAGGTCCTAAAAAAAAAGAAAAGCTAGGTAAGTGGAAGTGTACTATAAATTTTCCTGATGATTTGATTACTCTAAAAAATCAAATATTAAGGTCTATGGAAATACAAATGTCTTGATTTACTGTGTTCTGAATTAGCTTTAGTAAATTTATTGTTTATAATTTTGAAAAATATATATTATCTGTTTTCTTTTTAAACATTTATCAAGAAAGAAAACAAAACAAAGGAAAATATATGAATCTAATTAAATAACGTATGTTCAATGAGAATGTTTGAAGGAGTTAAATTATTTATATGGTTAGAGAAAGGATATACAAAACAGTAATCATAAAAATGAAATACTTTATCTGTGTTAAAATTAATGCTACTTGTTCATTAAAAGATACTATTAAGAAGGCACAAAGGGAAACCATGGACTAGAAAATATTCGTCACTTATAACCATGAAGGGCTTATGTACAAGGTTATCATCCCAGGTCCCAAAGGAGAGGTAAAGAATGCCGAGTCAAAGTCCTGAGACTGGCCGCAGCCAGAGAACAGCCTCTGGCTCACTGGTGGTGTTTTGTTTATTGATCTATATGGTGGCTCTGTGTGTGTTTGCTTTATGATTGTTCATTAAATGGTGACTTTATGTTTCTGTGCATTTTTGAACAAATATTTTACATCAGTAAGTAATATCCTCAAATCCTTTTCAGTTGTATAATAGCTTTACTGGGATATAATTCACATATTTTAAATTCATTCTTTTAAAGTATAAAATCTGAGGGCTGGGGATTTAGCTCAGGCATAAGTGCCTGCCTGGCCAGTGCAAGGTCATGAGTTCGATCCCTGGTACCACACACACAAAAAAAGTATAAAATCTGGTGGCTTTTAGTACATTCAGAGTTGTGTAACCATCACTGTCAGCTAATTTCAGAACATTTCCACTGTTCTAGAAAGAAACCCCATTTGCGGTCACAATGCATTGTCCCCTACCTCAGCCTAGGCAACCACTAATTTACTTCATGATTTTATGGATGAATTTGTCTAGTCTGGCCATGTCATAGAAACAGAATCATAACAGTATGTGGCTTCTTTCCAGTTTTCGTTCTGTTGAGAAATAGACATAAAAATGAAACAGGCACAAGTTGAAGCCCTAGCTTTATTTGCTGTGCTGAGGCTTGACCTTTGGCCAGGTCCATCTGTCTGAAGGCGGGTGCCAGGCTTCATGCCCTCTCAATGCCAGTTTGAGGAACAGAAATAGAAGGGAGGTGGCAGTGTGAATGACTGCTCCCAAGTGTCCTGCTCTGTAGAACTAGGATCCAAATGACCCATAGTGAGCATTCTTTAAAAAAAAATCACTGAGCTTTCAAGAAAGCAAGGGGAAAACGAAAGAAAAAAGAAAACAAGGGAATATGCAGGCACTCGCTCATAACCCTGCAGTGCAAAAAGAGGAACGTTTACTAGAATCTGAACTATAAGCAACTATAAGCAAGCACAAAGGCAGGATAAACATGGGCCCAGATGTCCACGTCAGCTGGATTTTGAGTGTAAGTAGGAGCCTGTTAAGTGCTGAACTGTACATAAGCTGGGGGCCCTTACAGGAAGCTGCAAGGCTCCCATTTAGGTACAACTCCTGGCAGAAGGAAGTTGAATTCTGTCAGAAGGAAAGTGACTCAGTTGAGACCTACAGGATACAAGAAGATATGAATTCGTAATTGAAAACTGGACGAAGTGGGAGAAAATACACTGCAGAAGTGAGAGTGAATCACAAAAAACAGCATAGTTAGACTCCAGAGACGCAGGGGTTATCAAGTAGACTGTAGAAAATGTTAAGAAGTAAAAGGTGCTGTTTTTAAAAATGAGCAGGAAGAAACTATTATTTAAAAATAGTTTTGAAAAGCATCTGATAGAATTAGAAATTTAAAATATAGTTAAAAAGTCACTGGGCAAGTTAAGCAACTTTATTACTGGGCATATGGTTAGTATTTTGATACGTCTCTTTAATGTGGTGCACTGTTCCATTAGTTATGAGTTAGCATCCTGACAGAGAGGGCCATTCACATCACAGGGACCCCAGTAGACTACTTAAAATATAGTCATGGTGTGCTCACTTCAGCGGCACATATACTAAAATATTAAAGGATAATCCATGTAGGAAAAATGATAATGAATTCTGATCTCTCATAATACTAAATATGATTCCCTCATGAATTAAAGGTAAGAGGAAAAGCTAACATTTTTCAAGTTTTAGAATAAGATACAGAATATCTTCATGATTTGTAATAGAAAGAATAAATATCTTTATGATTTATAGTAGAAAGAACAACTTATGCAGAACACAAATAATACTGGCTATAAAGGAAAGGATTGAGAAACCAATATACATTCCAGTTAAGGACTTGTCTTTACCGAAAGACATTACAAAGAAAGTGGAAAGACCAGTCATCCACTGGAAGAATAGATTTTTTTCCACATATAATAGTGAGTTGGTTTCCAGAACATGTAGTAAAATCCCACAAATTTATAAGAAAAATTAATAAAGAGTGGTAGTTATTAGTATTTCATAAGCACCAAAATATAAGTGTCTGAGAAACACTAAAAAGATGATCACACTCACTAATGATGAGAGAAATAAAAATTAAGGTCACACTGAAATAGTGTTTTATACCCATTACATATACACTGTTAAGTTTTCCAGTAAGGGTACGAGTGAGGAGGTGGGTCATTGGAAATTTTTATGTTACTGGTGAGACTGAAAATTTTACAACCACTTTGGGAAATAAATTGACATTCTTGGTGAAGTTGAACATGCATATGCCCCACAACCTAGCAGTTCAGCTTCTAAGTATGTGCCCTAAAGAGAGTCTTGCATTTTATGTAAGAGACAGAAAAACAAATAACTGATTGAAATGTTATTCTTCAAAGCAAAAAGTGGAAATAATGGAAATGCTTATCTTGGGAGAGTATATGAAAATACAGTATATTCCCACAATGAATTGTTACACAGTAGTAAAAATATAGTTATACATTTTTTAACATAGATGAATCTGGGGGTTCATTTTTTCCTTTGTTTGTTTGTTTTTTGAGACAACGTCTCCCAAAGTGGCCCAGGCTGGCCTCAAACTTGAGATACCCCTGCCTGCCTCATGTTCCAGAGTGCTAAGATTATAGCATCACATGCAACTGAGTTGGTTTTTAAGTGTTTCGTGTGGTTATTAGGCTTTTGAATTCCTATCTATATTCTTTTTGAAGAAAATGTTTCAAGTATTACATAGAGAAACAACTGAGAGAGATAGAGGGCTCCCAGATACATACTGGTGGGCAAAGCTGAGGTGCCCAGGTGTCTTCGGGCCTGAGAAAGAACAGAGCAGACACACTGGTGTGGCCAGGAGGCAGATCCCTCCAGAGACTGACAGGAAGGGCAGGAGGAAACGGGAAAGTAGTAGGCGTTTTCGTTGCTTTGGCTGTGGCTGTAGTTCGTTAGATATGTACTCATCTCAGACTCAACAGATTGTTCACTTTACATATCTTGAGTTTATTTTAAGCATATAGTTTATTGCATCAATAAAGCTATTAAAACAAAAATTAAAGAAGTTGAAGTCAGGTTCATGTCCTATCCTGCCCAGGGCAGATTAGGTCATTGTCCTTCCATAGAGGACTGTGAAGGGGAGAAGCCCAATCCAGTTCCTTCCTGTTTGTAGGATGTGTGTGAATTTTGTTTCTTCCAGCGTAATAATGACTTTCCACCCCTCAAAATGTTACATAAATTATTTGCCATACATCATTGAGTGAGGGTCATCATATACCTGATTACTTGTGAGTTATCTAGAATCAATATTGATTGAAAAAATACTTGAGTGTAGAATACTAAAATGGTTGATAATTTGAAGGTAAAATAAAATGTATGTTCCTTTACTTAAGCATTATTTTGCTTTTTCAACCTTTGTGGCTGAAACAAGCCCCTTGAGCTGGAAGTGACGCTTCCTGACATGGGTTATTCTTGCGCGCTAGACGGTGTGTTGCAAGCCACGCCCATGAGTGAAGAGGAGCATCTCAGCAAGAAGCTGCGCCTGGAGAAGCGGGCGGAGGGCCTGGCCATGCTGCAGTGAGGCCTGGACTGGGACTGCGCGCCTGCACTGCAGCCTCGTGACCCAGAAAATAAGGAAAGACTTTGTGAATCACTGACAGGTTTTTTAGGATATGTTATCAAGAATATTTTAACTTAGATTTATTTATGTATTTTCTACAGTATGGCAACGTAGTCCTTTATTATACAAATGAGATAGCAGGAATTTAAGGAGACCAAGGTACTTACCAGCAGAGACACATTTCTGTTGATCTTGAATTGATAGGACAGGTTTAAAAGGGATTGGTTCACTGGAAGTCACACCTGAAGGTGTAACTATATGCCTTTTGAGAAGTATTAATTCTTTTGGATTACAAGGGTGACCATTAGTAAACTGCTCCAAAAGATAAATGACAATCTGGTCATCTTTTAAGAGTCCACATATAGCTAACCAAAATGTGATATTTCAATCCAAATCTGCCTCGTAATTCACTTAATTAGGACTGACTCGTAAAGTTGGTGGACCTAGTCTCCATTTTAAAAGTATATTTTTTCAAATGTTAATTTCTTGGCTGGGGGTGTAAATCAGGAGAATGTTTGCCCAGCCTGTGCAAGGCCCTGGGCTCAAGTCCCAGCACTGCAAAAGTAAAATAACATAAAATAAAATGTTAATTTCTCTTAAATATTTCAGTATATGATTCACAAAGATGTGTTGAACTAGGACCCAGTTATGGCACTTATTTTTGGTAACAGAAGAAAGAGAATATTTTTCTGAGGCAAAATTGCTGTTTGGTATCACTGACACTTGAGATCACTAACAGTGACCTTCAAGGCTGGTCATGATGTCACAGAGAAGAAATATTTTACTGTGAAATATTGAAGCCAACAGTTTTAGAATTTCATTAATAAATTTCATTTATTTTCCCTTTCCTATTACTAACATGGCTTTGACCTTAAAAAAGAAGGCCTACCTGCCTTGCAAGCAGATGGTCGTGAGTTCGATCCCTGGTACCGATAAAAAGGAAAAAGACAAAAAAAAAAAAAAAAGAAGGCCTTTTAAGAACCTTTGTAAGCTTTAAGAATACTGAAAGTCTTTGAAGTAAACAGATCCATTTCAAATTGACCTTTATAATTTCTCTCATTTTGATTTGCTGAGTAACTTTTAGAAAATTTGAATCAAAAGATGAGCATGTGATCTGTACTTTCCTAGGGTTCTGGAGGGAGGCTCACAGACCTGGGGAGTGGCATCCTGAGAAACAGCTCCCCTGCCTGTGTGGAGGTATTTATTTGCCTTCTCTTTTTATCCCCTTTTCACAGCATGACCTCAGGGGACCTGCTACCAGTTTTTCAGAATTACATACAGGACAATACAAAGGTCAACCAGGTGTCCTGGGTTGCATAGCAACCTGCTTCTGTCCCCTGGGATTTCAAAGTCATCAATCATATACCACACAGTTGAGAAGTGCCATCAACTTTTATATGGATTTGGGCATGGAATAGGGGAGGTATGAGTGGAGTGTGTGCAGGAGAAGTACCTTTAGACATAATTAATGTCAATTTGAAAGCCCCTAGTTAAACTATACTTTTTTAAAATCAACATAAGATTGTTTTTTAAACTTTTATTTATACATGCTTAAATTCTTGAATTCATTTTATTACTAATATTTCATCTATGCCAAGTATCTTATAAATCAGCAAATATTTTTTAAGACTCAAAATCCTGTTATATGCTACTAGATTTGTGGATTTATACATTGGGTGTTGGGATGAGATATGATAAGGTGGAAGCGTACAGCTGGGGAAACTATGGTTAGGAATTGGAAGGTTGGTATTTCCATAATATTATTAAAATCATTCATGTTAATGACACTTTTCTTCTTGCTTAATAACTTCAGCACATAGCACCGGAAGGTAAGTTCTGTGAAGGCATGCAGATTTTATATACACAGAGCAGTCTCTACAAAATACTCCTTTAGCTGCCCTCCGTGGTACCTCGGTTCACAAACTCAATCCTTTCCTCAATTATGGTCGCAAACTAAACTGGATGAGAACTGAATCAAATTTCCCCATAAGATCAAGATTGAACCCAACCACTGAATTTGATTTGGTTCTTGTCCAACTCAGTTTGCAACTAGGATCCTGTAAAGAATCAAGTTCGTAAACTGAGGTACTATTGTAATCCTAATGCCTGGCACATAATAAACACTCAGTATACATTTGTTGATTCATCAATCAATTGCTAGACTAAACCCTGGGAATGAGCTATGCAAGAAATGCCCCAGTCTCAGCGATAATTGATCCAGTGGAAGATACAAGCATAATAATAAAGAGAAGTGATTCCAAGCACAGTCCCTGACTCTGCATCATCAGCATCCCATGGACCCTTGGTAGACTTGCACATGCTTGGGTCCCACCCCAGACCTATTGAATCAGAACCCCTGGCTCCATCCAGCAAGCTGGGTTTTCACAGCCCCCAAGGGATTCTGGTGATCTTTGAGTCTCGTGTAATTATACAAGCAGTGGTGATGCAAGAGGACTTTAAACACTCTAGGGATTCTTGGAAAGATCCTTATAGAAGCCAGAGTGCCAAAGTGGATCCAGAGAGGCGGTCAGGTTTTACCAAGCAAACAACAGGAATTCAGTGAACTGCGAAAACTGTGGAAATAGATGGCCACCCTGTAGTCGGACAGGAAAATGGCTGGGCAGCCCACAAGAGGTGTAGAACCCAGAGCCCACCTGGGCTCGCAGAAGCTACGCGTAGCAGTGTGGACTCAGTCTGCACATTTCTAGGCAAAAGTCTTCATCCCTTAGCTAAGATATCAACATGCGCCTCCATATGAACAGAAAACGTAGTGCCTCCCTTAATTTCCAAGTTGAGGACGACGATGGCAAATTCATAATTTGTAAAGAATGGTTGTATGGGAGGGGACTATGCACTTGCCTGGTGTATTCTATGTCTGTCTTCTGAGTAAATGTGGATTTATATGTTTTTATCGTTAAAACTGCTAAAATTTTTTGGCAAATCTGACTTTTCTGTGTTTTTCTTACTCAACATACTGAGTTTGAGGATACACCATTCACTCATAAGGCCTTTTCTTTTTATGCATAAACAGTTTTGCCTTAGGATGAGCTACGACCATCTGCTTTTGACATAATTTAGAATAAGTGGCATTAAACACCAATTATTAAGAATCCTAGTATTGCTAGTACTGGCCCCTGGTCATTGAGCTATGATAGTTACTGCTGTGTTTTAGGACTAAGCAAATATCAATTAGGAGTTTCATTTCAAGTGCAAAAGATCTTGTGATCTTTTTTCTGTCATTTAAAAATATAAAGTATTGTCAGGCATGATATTACACACTGTAATCCCAACACTCAGGAGGCTGAGGCTGGAGAGTTATAGTGAGTTGAGACCAGCAGGGGCTACCTATTAAGTTTAAGGATAGTGTGAACTACACTACACTCTCAAAACACATCAATAAACAATAAAATCAGAAAGTATTGCAGACATATAAAAAGATACCTAGCATGCAGTATTAATGTATGTTACCACTTGGACTAAATTATACTATAATTTTATAATGTAGTTCCTAATTTTGTGACCCAGGGTGGAGCCTTGCTCTGAATCTTTTCTGCATTTGCTCTCAAAGGTACCTCCTGGATTTCTGAAAGGACATTCATGCTCATTGCAGGGCTGCAGGATTGCAGCCAGATCTGGAGGACCATTCCTGACAGAGTTGCCTTTATGCCTCCTCCTAGAAGATTCTTTTGAGCTAGTTTGTTCTAATTCATTACCTTTTGCCTTTCAGATTTCTCTCTCATGATAACATTCTCTCATGATAACTTTCATAGAGGCAAAAATAACCAGTTGCTCTAACATGGGGCAACCTAGTTCTGGCTGGCAAAGACCTGTGGGCTGGGAGTTCTGGGGGATTTCTGACTCTGTGCCTGACAGCTCTCCAGGTACATTTGGTCTGCTGAGACACGGTATAGGAAGTGCCCTCACTTGATCTGGGGAGGCCTGCTTTGCTACCTAAGGAGATTCTGAGTGGGACAGCCAAAAAATTGCCCCGGTTGAAAGCCATTATGAGTATTTAACAAAAAAAAAAAAAAAAAAAAAAAAATAGAAACATCTTACTGCATATAACTGTGGCACCAATGGCTTTTTAAAGTATCAAAATTTGAAGATGACAGATTTCACTGTATTATGTTTTAAAAGGCTTCTAAAAATTAGTTTTCCAAAGTCAAAGGTGGGGAAATATGCTCTACCTCTTAATGGGAGGACCTTAATGGGAGGACTTTGGTTCACAGAGTAAGGCAGATAACGTCCTTGATCCAGTTCTGACATCGAGCCTCAAGGGTTCTTTGTGTTTGCACTGATTCGGTTTGTTTCTGCTGCCATCAAACACCAACACAGAGCCGCCCCCAGACAGGCCAGCCTAGATGAGGCGTCCAGTGGCCAGTCCACAGACCTGTGAGCAAAAAACCCAGCATTTCAGAGGACTTGTTACTCAGCATCTGGTTAGAGATAGTGATGGTTGATTGTGTCAACCTGAGTAAAATTTGGCTCAGCAGTTCCACACCCTAGGGGCTGGCTGGTGTGAGGGGAACTGAGGAAGGACAGACCTGCTCCTGTTCAGAGGAGCTGCAGTCTTGGCCTTCACCTTGGATGCCATCTCCTGGCTTGCAGCACAGCTCTCCAGCCTCCGTTGCAGACCCTTTGGCCTCCTGACACCGATTCGCGCAGGACACTGAAGTGAGCTCCGGATGTTGGACTGGACCCTTCAGTCTCTGGTGTGCAGATACCCCCTGTATTCTCCCTCAGCTGAGTCCATGGGCCGCTGTTGTACCAGTCTTGTAAATTCTTACCTGTTTGTATATCTTGTGGTACACCTCTTTCTCTAGTAAACACTGATGCCTTTCTCCAACTTTCAAAACATGGTCTTCCCTTAACCCACTGTGCCTTTGTTAATTGAAAGCGTGTGTTAGCATCCTCAGTGACCTCATCTTACCTTGTTCCACAAAAACAAGGTTATTTTGTCACCCTCCCAGGGTGCTCCAGCCCCTAAGGACCTTCTTCCTTCCTACCCTCCTTTCCCTCTGCTTCCCACGGAAGGAACCTCATCCTGTCCCATGACCTGGAGGCCACCACAGTACAGCTCAGTGTGGGGCACGTGGCTGGTGTTTTAGGTAGGGAAAGACTGGAACTGGAGGAGAACTGGACCAGAACTGGAGGCACTGACTGGACCCCAGACAGGAAGGTCCTGGTTAACCAGGTTAGAGGAGAAGTAGCCCAAGGCATTCCTGTCACCAGGAGCCTTGTTAGAGCAGTAGGCCTCTATGGGCAGACTTGGTTTTGTTTGGTTCTTGTTTTGGTGCTGGGGTTTGAACCCGAGGCTTCCCAGCCACACTCCCACCCCGGGGCCTGGTTGGTCTTCTTGTCCTTTGTGCTCAGAGACAGAACTCCGCGTGGAGTCCACCACGCAGCCTGTCGCACTCCTCCTCAATCTTGGAGCCACTTGTCAGAGTCGTGGCACTGGTCCTTTGCTCAGTGAGTGAGTGCTGTGCCCAATCAAATCACCTTTCATACTGACTTAAAAGAGGCTCCACGAGGATACAGTAAAGAACGTTATTTATGTGAGCCAGCAGAGGGCGATATATCCCAGAAATGGATGCTTAGAAGAGAAACTAGAATAAGCGCTGTTAGATTCTACGGGATCTGGAAATTCAGAAGATGGAAAGCACAGGAAGGAAGAGTAGATCACACTGGGAACAGCAGATGGCTGTGGACCCGTCGGCAGGAGAGAGAGAGTCTGGCAGGGAGAATGAAACCACAGGGAGGGGTGGGGACCACTTGGAATGACACGATCTGTGTGCACAGCCCGTCAGCACGCGGTGAGGGAGGAGAGGGGGTGGGCTGGCCCCACGGGAAAGGACCAGGGTCCCCACAGGACACGGGGGACAGAAGCATGCGGTGAGCGCGCAGGCAGGGGAGGGTCTCCAGGGTGACTCCCAGCGCCCGGAGCAGGCTGCAGCAGGCCTGACGAGGACAGTGCGGTGAAGTTGGGCTTCGCACAGAATGTCGTTCCTGCATTCAGAAATACTCAGCATTTGCTACGCCCAGCACAGGGACAGATCCTGGGGCGGGTACGTGAAGAAAGCATGCCCCTCACACACACTGAGATCTGCACCCTAAGGAGAGGCACGCGGGAAAGTGGGAGCCGGAAGCCCGGGAGGGAAGATTCAAGTTGAGAGAGGAAGGATGAGAACGAGAAGCGGTCACGAAAGAAGGCCGGGAAGAGGGTTCCGGCAGAAGGAACCCTGAGGTAGGAGCTGGAAGCACCAGCCTTGCTGGGACTTGCTGGAGGAGGGAGGCAGGGCCAGGTATGGCGGTGCTTTGAGGATGGTGTACAAGCTTCCCCTGGAGGGGTGGGGAGGGGAGCCATGCCGGGTCTGACCTACACGCTGGGCTCACTTAAGGTGCTGGGGAGGTGGGTGCAGTCCCGGTGGGCAGGCTGACAGAGGAGAGCTCAGACTTGGTGCTTGGCACAAGGGGAAGTGCCCCTGTAGCTCAGTGTGGGTGAAAGGCAGAGACTCTTGCAGGACTTTTGGTTTCGGGCACGAACAACTAGGGGAACTAAAGAGCCATCCGCGGGGCTGGAAAACACAAGTGCAAAGAAACCACGGTTCTGCTTCGGACTTGGGAACCTGTGAAAGTGGGAGGCTGTGGGGCCACAGGTGGGTGTGAGCACGGGCTCAGAGACTGGCACAGGCAGTCTGGAGTGTGGCGTTTGTGCACAGATTGTAGACACATAGAGGAGTTCTGGGGAGGACAGAGCCGAGGCATGGTGCTCCTTGGATGAGGAGTCAAGCATAATGGTGCCCACAGAGAAGACCTGAGAGAATTCAGCAGTGTGGCGAGAGGCCCTGTTTGCCTGCAGCTGAGAGCGAATCTCGTGAGGACAGAACATGGCTGATGACTCTGGTGACACTGAGGCCTTTGGAGTGTTCTCAGGGAGGAGGGGGAGGCCACAAGCCTGGCTCCTGGAGGTGAGCGAGGGTAGCTCACTTGTGTAGTAGTAGACGAGTTTCACTCTGACGGGGCACAAGTGATGGCACAGGCTCTGGAGTGGACAGGCTGAGCACTCGGGGAAGGGTGTGTTTCTGATGGGTGACCGGATCTGTGGAGAGCAGAGGCCAGGAGGTGCCCAGGCATAGTGGGGGATGAGGATCCCTGTGGGGACCGAGAGAAACAGAGGCTTGAGCCAGGGGTGTCAGGACTGCTTACTGAAGGCCATTCCCTGGAGTTTGCTTCTCTCACAGCGCTTGGGTAGGTCAGCAGCTCTCAACAATTTTTATTTGATGGACGCAGGAGAAAGGGAACCATTAACGATCACATCAGTGAGCTGGGTTATGCCACATGGGAGGCTGAGGCAGGAAAATCACAAATTCAGCCCTAAGCAATTTAGTGAGATCCTGTCTCAAAATAAAAAAATAACAGGGGATGTAGCTCAACATGAAGGTCCTGGGTTCAACCTCAACAAAGAAAGGAAGGAAGGAAGAAACTGAGAGAGAGAGAGAGAGAGAGAGAGAGAGAGAGAGAGAACATCAGTGTCTGGGGGCTGGGGATTTAGCTCAGCAGCATAAGCGCCTGCCTTGCAAGCAGGCAGTCGTGAGTTCAATCCCTGGTACCGATAAAAAGGAAAAAGACAAAAAAAAAAAAAAAAAAAAGAACATCAGTGTGTGGGTGACATAGAGGCAGCACAACTGACCGAAGCTGGGAAGTTCAGAGGGGAATTGGGGTGAACCCATTTGGTTTGAATCTGTGTGGGTTTGGGATTGTGGTCAAGTATACAAAAATGGAGAAGTCCAAAAGGCAGCTGGAAATGGAAAGAGTGCAGTGTTATGGCTGGAAAAATAGATGCTGCCCAGAAAGAGCCTGCTGAAAACTTCGAAAGACTTCAGAAAGAGGAGCAGAGGCCCAGGAAGGTAACTGAAGATTCCCCGAGAGCATTGATGGCAAACCTTTCAGAGTGTTCAGTGACACAGGCCGGAGGGGCACGCGTGCGTAGGTTCGCCACCACCCTCTAGGGCTCGTGTGGCAAAGCAAATGGGCGGCCTCTCTCCAGGACTACTGGGATGAAGTGGACCCCTCTCCAGGACTACTACGATGGCACCAGCAGTCACAAGCCTCAGAAAGATGCGTGACATTTTGGGTTCTAGGATTTCTTACAAGGAAAAGATCATGGACAGGTATAAACATTTTAGTTGTAAAGACATGTGTAGTGGCCTGAGTTTTGTAAAAATGCTACCCTGTATCTAATTGGCAATGAGAATGGTGTAATTATACTGTGGTATGCTATGTAGCTATAAAAGGGCACGCTCAGTGAATATTAAATAATATTATATTACATTAATATAGCAATTTTAGTGAATTATAATTCACATGATCGCTGGCAATATATGATTCAGTGACTTTTAGTATATCAATTCATATATATGTGCCACCACTACCACCAGTTTAAAAACATTTCTATCACCTCAAAAAGAAACCTGTACCCCTTAGCTGTAATCCCTCTGTCTACCCTTCACATCTTCAAGTCCCATAGTAAGTGGCTGCTATGGTTTCCCCCTCTAACATTCATGCTAGAAGTTTTGTCTGTTTTGTTTGGCACCAGGAATCAAACTCAGGACCTTGCACTTGCCAGGCAGCGCTGTGCTGCTGAGCATATCCCTGGCCCTTTCATGCCGGAATTTCATTGCCAATGTAAGCACATTAAGGTGTGGAGCCTTTAAGAGGTAATTAGGGCTCCTTCCTCTTGGGTGGGATTGGTGCTGATTCTCTCATCCTTTTGTCTCACACGGCCTCAGCTGGTCATAGCACTTCTCCAGAGGTGGCTGAATCCAGAGTGTGTGATGCTGGGATTAAGGCTGTGTGATTAGTAAATCAGCCCACTCATTGGTTTGACATAGTTTTTGTTATGGCTGCAGAAAATAGACCAAACAGTGATCCTTTGCAGCTGACTTCCGTCACTTAGCATGTTACCTCGAGATTCTTCCACATTGTAGTATGCATTGGTGCTCACTTGTTCTTACAGCTATGTCGTATTTTATTGGATGGCTGTAGCATATTTTGCTTAATCACTTATCAGAGTGTAGGTTATGTTTTTTCCAGCTTTGGGCTATTATAACTAATGCTGTAATCGTTTGTGTGTAAGCTTCAGCGCGGACATACGTTGTCATTTCTTCTGGGTGTATACCCAAGCAGAGCTGCCAGGCCATAGGGTAACCCTGTGTTTACCGTATGAGGAGCTGTCAGAGTGCTTTCCATAGCAGTCACACCATGTTACATTTGCAGCACAGGGTGAGGGTTTCAGCTTCTCTGTATCCTCACTCATTGCCTGACCTTGTGATTCTAGCAATTTGGCTGTGAAGTGACGTGTCACTGGATCTTTTCATGTGTTTATTGGCCATTTGTGTATCTTCGTCTTCTTCTTCTCCTTATTATTATTATTATTATTTTCTTTTTGAGACAGAGTCTCACCATACAGTTCAGGCTGCCTTGAACTCACTTTGTGTGGTCCATACTGGCCTCAAATTTGCAGTAATCCTCCTCGTGAGTGCTGGGATTATAGGTGTATGTCACCACGCCAGGCTGTGAGTCTTCTTTGGAGAAATAGCTTTAAGTTCTTTGCTCATTTTTAAATTGGGTTGTCTTTTTTTCTCACTGAGTAGTATAATGATTCTACTTTTGTTAATAAAAAAAAGTATGCATCCAAAAAGGCTGACATGATATTGTTGACAGTGTCTGTCTCTGTGTAGTGAATTAGAAGATTAAAATAATTTAATTTTTACCTGTATCTTTGGAATATTTTGCAGTGAACGTATTTTTAAAAAAACAAGGTATATGAAGAAAAGGAGAAGGAGCTATGGTATGGCCAGAGGGTCTAGAAAGCCACAGTGTTGCCAGGTGGCAGGGACTGGGAACTTTACTACAGGAGTTACTTTACCAGACGGCACCCTGCTGGCTTCTCTGCAGCTTTTTGAACACCAGAGATAAGGGAAGATTTGGCAACAAAGACAGAGGAGGTCTGGTCAAGTTACCATCAGACACATGAAGAAAGAAGGAAGGGGTCTATTATGCAGAGCCCTGATCACTGAATCCTGGCAGTATTCACCACCTGTAATCCTGCTACTCAGGAGGCTGAAGCAGGAGGGGGTCGTAAATTTAAGGTTAGCCTATCAGCATGCCTTCCTTAGGGTCCGCCTCCAAATCAGTGCCAGGGGTGCTAAGACTGCAGTGCCCCATTGCTCCATGCCTCAACATCCTCTCCTCCTCCCCACCCACGAGAGTGGGCTTCAAATTCACCCAGGGATGAACATGATACAAGAGGAGCGCATCACATCCTATCAGGAGAGGTGATAAACGAACAGTAGAGGAGCATCCTCTGTCTCTGTCTCTGTCTCTCTGTCTCTCTGTCTCTCTGTCTGTCTCTGTCTGTCTCTGTCTCTGTCTCTCTCTCTCTCTCTCTTTCTCTTTCTGTCAACAGGTATAGCCCAGGCTGGCCTTGAACTTGTGGCAATCTTCCTACCTCAGTTTCCCAAGTGCTGGAATTACAGGCATGTACCACACTACAGCTGGCTGGCTGTCCCATTTGAGTTATGTGCTAAGTGTGTTGGTTTTGAGACAACATTGGTGACATCCTTCTTTCCATGTGGGTAGGTAAATAGGTACTTTTTGCATAAGCTAATTTGAGCTGTGTGTTTCTATCTGCAGATGAAAATGTCCTCATTTAAACAAGGTCCCTTCAGTCATCCTGAGTGACAGTCAAATGGTGGGTTTTGAATGATACTGTACAATGACCAGAGTAGATGACAGAGCAGAAATGAGAAAGGCCAGCTGAAGGTGGAGAGCTACAGAGTAAGTTTTCTAAGGAAGAGATGAGGAAAAAGTATTCAAGGCAAAGCAGGTGGGTGAAGAGGCACAGACATGGCATGTGCAGGTAGAGTGGGAACGGGAGGGTCAGCATCCACCGTGATATATGGAAACAGACTTATTACCCAGAGAAGCTGGGCTGAGGATTTGGAGTGTGACCAGGGAAAATATGCAGAGAACTCAGCAGTATGCAAGTACTGCTAACAGTGCCTCCAAGAACTGTCCCATCAAGACTGTCCCTGTTACAATTCTAGTCCATCTCTTTCTGTGGCTTGTTGTTAACTTTTTGAAACACAGACCTTTTTGTCTTTGTGTAGGCAAATTACCGTGAGCTAGATTTGCACACCATATTGGCACAGTACTAAAGGATTAGGAGGATTGGGTTTTGAGTGCTGACTGCAGCCTTTGGGGCACACAGGCAGCCTCACTGTTAGTCCTAGGACCTTGTCGTGTGACTTGCAGATGCTTCATTCTGGGAACATTCACTGGCAGACTTGGCTCTTGAGGCTGGGCAGGGCCCTTCAAGACAATCCTCTCCCAGTGCCTCCTCTGAGAGGGGCTGCTTAAATCCGGGTGGACCTGCAGTTCGGAGCCCTCCTTGCCCTGGCCTTCTCATCTGGGTGCCAGTTCCTGTCTGCTCATCACGTGGCCACAGAAAACGGATGACCAGATAAGGCAACTTTGCTTGGAAAGGTTCCTGGTCACGGTGACGGGCACGGCTGGTGCTGCCAGGCCTCTGGGCTGCCAGCGTCCTCTGCCTCCCACGCCCTGGCAGCACAGAGTCCCATTCATCCAGGCAGCAGGTCAGGGCCGTGTGAATGTCACACTCGGCTCCTGGAGAAAGGGCAGAGGTTTTCTTCCACACGGGGGAAAAATAAAGCAGTCTTCAGTTTAGGAGCTTTGCTGGTTTCCTAGAATTCTGGGGTCATCATTTGTCCCTGATTCTGGGCTCTTGGTCAGGAGGGTGATGGGCCAGGATGCAGTGGGCTTTAGTCTCACTCTTTGTCTTGATGGTACATTTTGTTCGAAGCATTGTTTTGAAGTGTATCTCACTATGTTGCCCAGGCTGGTGTCTAAACCTGTTAGCTCAAGTGACCCCAGAGACAAAATGATGGGTTCAGTTTTTGTCCCTTCTTGTTCCTTCCTAGTGCCTCCATCCCCAGAGTGGCCTTGCTCAGCCAGGCAGGCAGTGTGCTGTCCTGCAGGTGAGCTGCATCCTCTAGAAGGCAGGGTGGGATCCCACTCCTCCTCCTGGCCATCCCCTCCAGTCTGACCTCACTTCCCTGCTGAGTGGGCCCCAGCTCCTATCATCACTTGAGGTCTCCCCTCAAAAACCACTAAGTGTCACTCAGCAGGACTCTCCCTCAGATGCATCCCTGACCAGTGTGGAGAAAGAGTTCAATAGATGTTAGACGAATGAATAAATGAGTGATGGGATATATTGACAATTTGTAGCTTTAAATTTTGGAAAAACTAAATGATTTTATTTTTTCCAACCTTTGCTAAAAGGCAAATTATTCATGTCTATTATAATATAGGGGCTCCTATGGTCATAGTGTTTTAAATAACAAAGATGTCTCACAGTGTGGTGATTACATTGCTTTACAATGAATCAATTAATGGTAAAGGCTTGTGACTTTGTGCATGTGTGTATGATTTGTCTTTATTCCAGGATAACTGCACACCCTTCCTTCTAAAGAATAGGTGGGAGGAAGTGGCTCATGAAGGGACATTTATCATGCACTTTGTCTTGGTTACTTTTCTCTCATTGCTGAGACAAAAACTGGATGCCCAAAATTTGGGAAGGAAAGGTTTATTTCTTACAGTTTTGGAGGCTGGTTCCAAGGCAAGGAGGCATGGCATAGGGAGAGCTGTTCATGGTGGCTCAAGCAGCAAGAGTGAACAGGACAAGAGCAAAAAGCAGGCCTCCTTCCCACCCTCACATTTGTGTCAGCTCTGCCCTGGGTGGGTGCAACACTCACACCACCAATCTGAGTGCTACACAATGAACCAATCACAAACGCTCGATTCAGCTGCCTCCACAATTGCATGAGGCTTGGGGGGACCATCTGAACACAAGCCATGACACACTTCAACCTCCAGGCAGGCCCATGACACTGTACCATGAGCAATGTGAAATGGAGGAATGGCCGGCTGGGAGTCAACAGTCCAGTCAGGAAATCTACACTAATGTTGTCCAACTGAACAAACAAGCCAAGGAAATACAGAAGGTGCCCAACTACCATCAGAAACTGGTGCTATAAAGTCCAAATGGTGGAGAAACTGAGGACCCAAAACGTAGGTCTAATTTGATTTTCCAAACACCAGACAACCAAGGGCAATAGTCAGCCTACTGAGTGAAATCTGACTTTTGAAATCTTCCCACTGAGCTACCCTCTCGGATAGTGTCCAAGACTGCCTCCGTTCAGGCTGAGGCAATGGAGAGCTGAAGAGCAGGCTGGGTGTGGCCTGGCTGGCAGCCTGGTTTCCCGTGCTTGGCCTTTGGGGTTAGTCCTGGCTCTGAGTCCCGGACTGCTGCCAGCATTGAGCTGGAAACAAGTTTCTCAGTGTCCTTCTCTGTCACGGGGAGGCTGCACATACCTTTCCATCTGCTTTGCCTTGACCATGGCAGCTGCACGCCAGCATTTTCCAGATTTCAAAACTAAGCCACTTCCATCTCATGCCATTTTTAATCTTTTCTGTCTGCTTAGCCAGGTCAAGTTTAATTTTTCAGTGTCTCTTTACAAGCTGGGTAGTAGCTGTACTACTGTTGGAGTCTAAGGCAGGACGATCGTAAGTTCAAGGTCAGCCTAGAAAATGTCGTGAGACCCTGTTTTTAACAAGGGTGGATGCTGGTTCAGTCCCCAGCGTCACACACACACGCACACACACACACACACAAATCTGTTTTTAAAAAATCAATGCAAATCATTATTTACTTTAAAAAAGCAATTCTAGTGATTTCTGAATCTCATTTCTCTTCACATTACAGTCAGTTCCAGGTCTTGTGTAATTTCCTGCCAGCAAAGGATGAGAACCCAGGAGGCTGGGAGTCAAGAACATTTATGAGGGGTGTGTGCTGCTGAGCCTCTGCTCCAAGTGGAGTCCTGACATTTACACAGATGCCTGACTTTAGTCGAGACCTCGTCCAAGAACATCGTGAGCTCAGGCCTGCTGGTTGCATTCCAGGACCCTGACACCGCAGGAGCCTCCCAGGCGGCCGCGGGGAGAGCACCACATACTTCCCTGACCTTTCCCAGATTGCAGCCTGGGCGATGAAGGAGAGAAAAAGAGGAGCTGGGCCTCAGACCACCGTGGGTTTCTATCTAGTATGTCCCATCTTAGAGCTTGGATAGACTTCTTAGAATTCCCATGTCTTCCAAGATTTAATAGAATGTGGAAATCTAGTGTCTGGTGAGTGGCACTTGATCAAAGGCGCTCATCACTTGGTCAATGGGATGTGGACAGGGCCATGGATGGAGTGGGGTTTTGGGGTACCCAGCACCCCACCACAACTGACCCATGTTTTGTCCTTGTTTGTAGTGTTGACAAAAACACAACTGCATAACCAACATTCAGGACAATGAAAACAACCAGAGAGTATATGTAGTACCTTTTTATTTAGCCTTAAACATGTGCTTTGGGGATAGTTTATTAAATATGACCTTTTCAAAATTAGTTCTCACACTATATACAGTGATCTTTGTGCAAACATATTTTGACTGTGAGCTTCCTGCTCCCCCTTTTGAGTTAATAATTTACAAACTGACATCACAATAAAAACCCAGCTACTTCATTTACTGGGTTGGAGACTATAATTTTCAAACATGGTAGGTACGGAGCTAGAATAAGGGAATGCTATGAAGGGCTAATTCAAGCCAGCATAAGTAGTGTGTCTATCAAAAAAGAATGATCACCAGGCCTTACTTTCCAGCAGAAAACATATGTCTCATGATGTTACGAAATAGTATTAAGCAACCACACACACTTTCAATTACTGTTTCACCTTCATTTAAAAGTATTTACACTCAGTCAAACCCAGAAAAGTCAAACTCAAAGGGACTCTGGACTGCCAAGGAATGTTATAAAGATAATCTGGCATCAGGGGCTTAGACACAGGGCATCAGGGGCTTCCTGACTCTCCTCGATGGCCCTGGCCAGGGCTGCGACTGGAAGTTGTGGCAGGTCAGCACCGTCTGCCTCAAGCTGCACTCTGGGCACAAAAACAACACTTGAGTCCCAGCCAGGCCGCGGGATTCCCATCAGGTAGTTCTTCAGGGACAAAGTCTATAGAGGGGACTGAGCCTGGAAAACATAGTTCTTTTTCCCTCTCTGGGAAGAGAAAAAGCTGGCTGAAGGAAAAAAGAAGCCCCCAAGTATAAAAACTGAGGGTTTCAATGGATGTCAAAACTCATGGTGTAACAGAATTTTAAAATTATAATTACAGCCACAAGTTTTTTTATATATTTGGTACCTGAAAAGAAACTGTGACCTTTTTAAAATTTATTTTTGTTCCTATATCATGTTATGGAATAATATTAAGCCACCAAATACACAGATAAACTCCTTAATTACAGTATGCAGGAGAGTATTTGGGACCAAAATTTTTAGATTTTTTTTACATTATTACTGAAGACTTTGATGAGAAGTTAAAGAATGAAAGCTTATCAGAGAACAAACTGGAAAAAATGTCTAATCATTTGAGATGCACAAATGATTTCCCTTTCCATGGGCATTACCACCCATGGATACAAGCTCCCTACCATAACTCTCTGGACCCATGGTTTGTACCCAATGTAATGATTCTCACCCTGAAAACACTGTCTTTACAAAGCATTCTTCCTGTATTGCCAGTTAAGAATAAAATATCCCGACATCATTGACCTCTAGACGTTGGTGTGGAACAGCAGCGACTCTCTGGAGCTGTTTGTTTGCAGCTCTCTCTCGGAGCCCACTGTGCCCCATGGCCCTTGCGGAGCCATCTTGATTCCACCCACTTGCTCCCTCTGCGGTGGAGCAGGCATGTGCCTGGGTCAGGGTGGGGTGGGATGTGCCACAGTGAAGGAGGTTGGGACCTGCTAATTAGTCAGAAGACATCAGGCTGGGAGGAAGAGGATACACAGACTGGCAACACTGATCTGATCTTCTGTGACCTTTCAGTGCTTAAGGGATCTGAAAAGTGCAGATAGGCAAGGATTTTGCAGCTCCCTGCTCCACCCTGGGGTTCCCAAGGTCTCAGAGGTGCATTTGAGCTCCTCCTCCTCGGTGGCCAAGGGCTCGGCTCTGCAAGTTAAAAACTGCTCATCAACATGTACTACAATAGCTCTGATTTCACATAAATAATTGCAAACTTGATTAAAGTGAATAATTATTATTCTAGGTTAATTTTTTCCATTCAAGCATTTATATTCCATCTATTTTGAACAGTTAATTGATTAGGAAAAAAAAAAAAACAGGCACCTCCAGACACTTCGCAAGAGCAGTGACTTTTTGAAACATCGTACAAACTGCAGAGGCAAATGAAGGACGGTGACATGCGGTGAAGTCCTCATGGGGCTGTTTTCTTCAAGTCTCTAATCTGTTTAATCAAGTAGTTCTTCTCATCCGTGAACTGCTCGTCGTCTGTCCTGTCCTTTTGGAAGCTGCTCAGAAACTCAATGAGTTTGGGTTGATTTTTTAACAGAATCTCCACAATAGGCTGCGTTTTGTGAGGACTGGCCACAAATACCTGGAACATTAGAAGCAATAATAAAGATGAGGAGAGCACACCCCCAGGACCCCGAGCCCCTGCTTGTTCTGAGTGCTCTGTTGAATGTGGGGGAGCCTCCCCCAGCACGCTCGGTGGTCACCTTGCAGCTGTCTTCGGAGCTCACCAGGAGCACATCAGAGCCATTTGGACACATTTTTGATTCTATTTTCATTTGGAATGTTTATTTTAATTATGAACCTTTCAAACAAAATAATGAAACAGGCACAAATATAATCACTACACAAACTGAACCAATTTTGACATTTTGTGTCAAATCTCTTCTTAAGGAAATAAAACATGACAGATGGAGCCAAACCCTTGCCTTCCACCCCTCCAACCCCACTTCCAGCAGTGAGTTTCCATCACCAACTACATTTTGACCAGTTTCCTCCTACCAAATATGTCTATAAACATGAACAACTTACAGAATTTGACGTATGTATCTTGTTTTACAATGTATCTTTTGAACAGGGAATACACTTAAATGAATAGTGTCCTCTCACTTTGGGGGTCACCACTGGCACTGTTTTCTTGGATATATTGGCAGCTGTCGACCTTCCCCACCCCATTCCAGCTCAGCAGGGCAGGTCTGGAATTGTGTTTTCACAAAGTTCCACAAAGAGTCTAAAGCATAATCCTGGTGGAAATCACAATCCTGCACTAGTACCAGTTTAGCTCTAGGCTCCCAGTGCAGCTCAGTGGAAGAACACTCGCCTAGCGCGGGTCCTGCTTCCCAGACCACAAGCAGCATCACTGTGAAAGACAGCAGCCGCTACAATCACAGAACTGCAGGATGGCTTGGTGAACTTTAAGGTCGGAACACAAATCGAAGGGGCCCTGACCCTATAGAGCTCTCTGCTGCATGTCCTGGGCTCCTGACTCCTCCACAGAGCCAGGGCTTCCCAGCAGCACCCTGCCAGTGTCACGGCTTGGTTACTATGGGGCAGCGGGAGTTACGAAGTTCTGCCACTCCGGCAAGTGCAGGCCAGGAGAAAACCCTGCCAGAATATTAAGGACCAATGAAGGGGGAATAAAAGGAAACAAAGGCACGCGAAGCTGGAGGTAACATGAGATTCAGGTGTGGGGCAGGCGGGCTCATGGCGTGGGGCCGTGTGAGAGGGCACGTGAGCCACGGGGAGAACTTTTACAAACGGAGGCAACAAGAGAGTTCCGGGAATCTGGAATTACACTAATAGAAGTCCCACTACGGGCAGTGACTGGCTGCTGTCCCACAGGAGCCCGCGGGGGATGAAGGGTACGGCACGGCAGGTTCTCAGGTAAGTGACAGTGCTCAAATCCCACTTCTCGGCCAGGTGTGGTGGCACGTGACTGTAATTCCAGCACTCAAGAAAGTGAGGTAGGAGGATCGCTGTGAGTTCAAGATCAGCCTGGGCTACACAGAGTTCAAGGCCAGGCTGAACTACATAGAAAGTCTCTGTCTCAAAAAAACTCCCAGTCCTGTTTATTGGCAGTGTCCACAAAGCCTTCTTAATAGTTTCATCCGGAATAAGAGAGCCTCTGCCTGCAGTGTGAGGAAGTGCCCTGAGCATGCATGCACAGGGGAGTCTTCTGATGACCCCCTGTGGGCCCCGCAGAGTGGGGACTTGTGACTGCCGAGGCGATGTGGCTGACCGTGGCTTAGGGCTCAGTCACTGCCCCATCACCCTTGTCCCGGTCGGTTGTCTCCATGACCTTGCACCACCTATATGTAGCCCCGCTAGCTGGTTATTTTTACTTAGTGGGATCAGCACTTCACACTCATCAGAACACTAATCCACACAACACCCTGAGGGGTGATGACTACTTCCCCGTTTGATAAATAAGGAAACTGAGGTTTAATCCAGGGAAGAAACTTGACTGCCGGGCCCCCTCCGACTGAACCACAGACTGAGGCGCGTGGCCTGGATTCACACTTCAGTGCTCCCACTTAAGAGTGGTATGGCCCTGCCGTACTCCTTGACCTCTCTGCACCCCAGTGTCTTCATCTGGAAAATGGTAAGAACGGCACTCGTGTGTCCTGAGGTCACTGGGAGGTTTGGTGGGAATATGACATGAACCGTCATGGACACTGGAAGAGAGCTCAGCACTGGGGCTGGTCAGTGGGGACAGCAGGGGGGTCAGTGCCGCTCCAGGCACACACAACTGGTGAGACCAAGCTGACATCAGACCCAGGGTGCTTGTGTGCACTCGTCAGAACATAAAACAGAACACTTTGCTAGGTAAGGTTCAAAACTGGACGCCAAACCCCACAAATCTCTCATATTCAACTCATTTGGCTAACTCATTTCTGAGTTTAAATATGACACATTAATTCTTGATGTTTCTGTTCTTTCCATCAAAGGCCGTGGGAATTTTTCCCTCAGTGAGTGTTAAGGAGTGCTGAGCACTGTCTGCACACAGAAATACAAGGATGGGGATGTAGCTCACTGCTTAGCTAACATTCAGGAAGCCCTGGGTTCAGTACTGAAAAAGGAAAATTAAAATTTTAGTGTATCAAAGGATGCTTGGTAGAATAAAAAGAAAAACAAATTGGAGAAAAAATTTTAAATTACATATCCCAGTAGTGCCATGTATGTAGAATATGTAAAGAACCCTTATAACCCAATAAAAAATAAACAATCCATTTAAAAGACAAAGGACTTGAACAGACATTTCTTCAAAGATATGCAAATGGCCAATAAGCACATGAAAAACCACTCCAAATTATTAGGGAAGTGCAAATCAAAATCACAATGTGACATCCTTTTCCCGCTCCCAGGATGGGTACAATCAAGTAAAACATAATAACAAGTGTTGGGGCCAAAGAGCAGTTGGAACCCTGAACTTTGAAGGAAGGAAGGTGCGATGGAGCTTCTTCAGTGGAAAACGGTTTGGTATTTCCTCAGTACGTTAAATGTTGGATTACCACATCGTAAATTGGATTCCTACAAATGGAAAATGCGTGTTCAAACAAAAACTTACACACTAATATTCAACATAGCACTCCTCATACTAGTCCAAAGTGGAAGCAGCCTAAGTACCAGCCAGCTGATGAACAGCTACCCACACAGCACTGAGGGATGCCCCGGTGCCCTCCGTGTTGGCAGGAAGGAGGCGTGAGGGCTCAGCCCGCAACACGGATTTGATCCACCTATAAAGAGACCCGGGACAGGCGAATCAACAGAACTACAAAACAGATCGGTGGCGGCCAGCGGGTGGGGCAGGGAAAAATGGGGAGGGATTGCTTGCCGAGTACAGGCTTTGCTTTCTGGGTGCTGAAATGTCCCAGAAATAGACAGTGGTGATGGCTGCGCAACATTGTGAATATGCTGACAGTCACTGGATCAGAATACTTTAAATGGTTCATGTGGTGAATGGCAATGTTTTACTACAGCAAATTAAAACTGTTACAACAAAAGTTACTCTGGGTTTGTTTACAACATTACACAGAATGTCTGATGTTTCTATAATACCTATTTGTATGTCAGGAAATCATATCAGGAAACCAAACTGCCTCTCTTCTGATAACTATTTGTTTATAATGGAGTCACTGTGAAGTTTTAGCTAAAACTCATCTGGCATTTTGTGGTAACTACATAAAAAAACAGTTTTTATTTCTAGAAAAAAATAAAATATATGTGAAATTTGCTGACAGGCATCAATTGGATTCATTCCACTGAACCCAAACCCTATGCCATAAACCTAGGAAAAACGTTGTTTATTCTCAAATGTTAAATTCTTCCTTATTTTCGGTTTTGAAAGCTCTTGACCTCTGCTGCTTCTGAAGCTGGTTACTGGCAGCAGGCGGCTGTGACAGATGCGTGAGTCCCGGGCAGCTGCGGTGGACCACTGACCCGGAGGGGCCACTTCTAACTGGGGCGGCGGGGACCGACGCTTTTGACTGGGGGGTTCGGAACAGCTTCTTGGGTCCTCTCTGCTGTCCTCATTTTTCTCAAAGCGGGCCCAAAGCTGTTAAACAGGGCAGCTGCCTGGGAGGTCCCTTCAGAAGGCCAGTGTCCCTCGGCTTATACAACAGGTCTCAGACACGTAATTTACGGCATCTCAAGCACGAGAAAAAGGTAAATACCATGGCCACAACTCAAATATTTTTAGTTTCCTGAACCAAAAATATGAGTTTCTTTCCATTTGAAACTGGAATGATTCCTATGAAAAACAGAAGTCTATGCTTTCATTCATTAATGTCATTCAAATTCTCCTTTATCAAGAGCAGTTCGATCCAGATAAGGTAGTGGAGGGTCTGTCCCCTGCTCTGCAGGCCTAATTTGCAGAGGTGCACACTGAACGCCTGGCACGCGTGTTCTTATCAAACTAGTACACAGAATACTGTGATCAGTACTTGTAGGCACTGATCAGGCAAACTTTTTTTCTCATTTAAGAAAGCAGAACCAGAACCCTACGCCTGCGAGTGAGCTTGCTGCTAAGTCCTGCTGCTCCCACGTCGGAACTGGACTGAGCCTCACCGCACAGCAAAGAAGAAACCGAGCCTGGAGGGAAGCAAAGCAGGGGGCCGAGGCCGCGGGTCCAGCATTCACACATTCTGGAAACCAGCCGCTAGCCCTGCCCCACGCCTGTCTCCCCAGGCTGCCACTCCTACAGTCACTCTGAGGACGCAGTGACACATGTGGGAAATAGAGAAATAAAACACAAAGAAGAAAGCAAAAAGTCCCCACGGGCTGAGGAGCAGCTCAGCACGCGCGTGTGGAGCCCAGAGTTCCATGCTAGCACCGACACAGTTTTATTCAATCAGTATAAAAAGTAAAGTACAAACACCAAGCCACCTAACTCCTCCGCCCAAAGAAAACCACCTTGCTGAAGTCTTCGAGCGCTGTTTTCTGTGTGCACAGACATCCACAGACACGTCTTAAACAAAACTGAGCTAGCATTCCACACACACAGGCTTGTCGCCTGATCTTTAGCTTAATAATATGTTTCACACAATCACTACGTGAGACGGCTTGAGAGATGGCACCAGAGTCACCGAGTCCTCGCCACGCACTGGGCCGTGTCACACAGATCGTGTGTATGGCACGCTTCTGTCCTTAAGCCGGCTTCACTGGCCCACTCTCCAGCTGAGGCCCACGCAGCTGAGGTGAGACTCTGGCCGCTGCAGGAGCTGCAGGGCCCGTGCCCAGAGGCCTGCTTGGCACTCTACCAGCGCCCACGGCAGAGTCCCTCAGCGCCAGGCTCTCCCGGAGGAGGGCAGTTCCCTTGGGCAGACAGATCACAGCTGGTACTGTTTCAGGGGAAGGAAGGGGTAAAGAGTCGGGTAAAACTGTAACGACACCTTCTCATCTGCAAAACTTTAAGTAAACCAGCAGGTCAAGGAAACAGGGATCTGTTTTGGGTTTTCTTTGTACAGTTTTGTTTTGTTTCGTTGAAGCCAAACATGTGGTGGGTGTTTGGAAACTTCCTTAATAATATGATATACATAAGTCAAGGTTTGTAGGCCATTTTGTTGGTAGAATTAATCTTCTGATGACCTGTATTTCATAGGAGTTTTAAAGGTTTTAAAAAATAGCTTTATTAAGATATATAATTTACATGCATAGAATTCACCAATTTAAACTGTACATTTCAACGGCTTTTAGTATATTTAAGGTTGTGCATCACTATAGTCAACTTTGGGACACTTGTATTACCCCCAAAAGAAGCCCTGACCCCACTAGCAGTCACCCCTTCCACCCTGTACCTCCCCGTCGCAAACCACTCCTCTCCTTTATGCCTCTAGAGATTCGCCCATTTTAGGCCTTTCGTATTGATGAAGTCTTTGCCACTGACCTCCTTCAGTTAGCAGGATTTCAGGGTTCACCCACATCTTAGTAGGTATAAGTACTTCACCCCCTTTAATCACTAAAACTTTACTGGATTTTTGGTTTTGTTTTGTTTTGCTTTGTGTTAATGACAATATGTATTTACTTTTTTTTTATTTTAAAAAAGCAAAACGAAAAAAAGGCTACAAATGATACAGAATTTCAAAAAATAGAGGAAAATTAACACTAGTTAATGAATGGCATATTGCTTCCTTAGAAGTAGTTGCTTAGGTTATAAGATTGAGGTATAAAAATGAGCAAACAATGAAAGCACAAACTGTTCTTTTTGTGGAACTGAGATCAGCAGTATAGTTACCTATCTTGTGTATCTGTACAGCCACACACAGACATGCCTACCTGTGTACATATACTCTTTTCCCTTAAAAGCAGTAAAGGAGATAATCCTTGTAAATGTTTAGCAAGAGTCTACCAGAGTGATTGCTCATTAATTTATGGTTGTCATTTCCTTCGAAAGGCATCACCAACATCACACATAACAAAAACTGCTTCCGCAAACATCTGCTGTCAGAGTTTAACCCAGTAACTGGGCTGGGGATGTGAGTCAGTGGCACGGGCCATGCTCAGGCGTGTGCGAGGGCCGGGTCTGACCCCTGCTAATACCCCACCACACACACATCCCTAACTACTTTACGGTTTAATTCCGGCTTAAAAGACATTCTTTGCTTGTTATTATTTGCAAATATAATCTTTTTTGCAATTATATTCTATAATAAAATTTACTTATCCTTCATTATATTGTTAGAGTACAGGAACCAATACAAAATGAGAAAAATCTAAATAATATTATATAATATTGAGTAATACATTACAAAAATGAAATTATCCTTTAACCAAAGAGTACACTTATTGCTCCTAAAAATTCTATTAAAAAGGTGAACCTATGTTTCTAACACTTTATTACAATCAACTGTAGAAAGAACAGACTTTCAACTGAAAGGGACCTTTAGAATGTAGCTCATTCACCTCCCACATATAATTTCTCATGTCTTCCCAGACATGGATTTTTTTCCAGAGGAAAGGTGATTGATTCTAGGACCATTTTCAATAACTTACTCGCAAAAGCCCATCTTTAGGAAATGTACTTTATTTATAGCATATTTCCTCAGCGTCGGTGTTGGGTCTGCTCTGGCTCAGGTCGTGGCATTCCACCAAAAGTGCTCTGCCGTGGTAACAGGGATCTCCCCAGCTGCCGGGTGCACCACGGTGCGCCACAGCCTCCCCAGCCACCCCTGCTCTCCTGGTTTCCTATCTGCACCCATCACACTCTCAGCTCATTTTTGCCTTTCACAGGTCTGTGACACACAGTTTTCATCCCTGAGCTCTGAGCTCCTCTTACTCTGATTTTCTTATATAATTTATAAATAGTGTGGCAAGTCCGAATCCTTCTGGGAGCGCAGTGTCCAGGGCTCTCTGGCTCTGCTGGCAGGTTTTTTGGTTTTGCTTTTATGGTTCTGGGGATTGAGCGTAGGGCTCCTGCACTAGGCCATGTACCCAGCCCCAGCCTTCCTGTTATGTTTCTGAGATGGGGCCTCACTAAATTGCTTTGTAAGTGTCCCAGGCTGAGCTTGAAACTCTGTCCTCCTGCCTCAGCCTCCTTGAGTTACAGGCAGTTTTACTGGTGGCACAAAGCTATTTTCCTCATTCCCTGGGCCTTGGATGGAAATGATTCCCAGACCCAAAACATCGGTGTTTCTGAAAGGAGTACGCAGGAGGAGACTGCCTACATACACCTCCAACCCCCCAAAGTTCTGGCTATTCAACACTGTGGTGCTTGTCAGGAAGACTGGCAGTGTTTAAGGCCGTGTTATTACCCAGGCCCCTGCTCTTGTCTGGATACCCGAGAACTGATACGATGTGCATCTCTCCTGCTCAGTGTTACCACAGTTAGCAAAGTAGAGGAAAAATGCCCAGTTAGGCATGGATTGCAGATTAACAATATTTTTTTGCACCTTTTACAGAGGGTGTTTGGGAAAAAAAAACTATTAATAAAGAACTGTGAAAAAATTCTAGGACTCAGCTGTTACTTTTTTCTAAATAGCAAAATATTATTTTTGGGAAGCAAACAATCAAGTTCTTAATCTGAGTGGAAGGAACAGGGCAAGCTCAATTTATACACGTTCAAGTAAACAAGCAGTGAACTATTTTAAATGCACCTCCTGTGATCCATTTCTGCTCTTCTGAGGGTAAAAGCAGGTTATTTCTATTTTTCCACACACCAAGCCCTCCTTAAAACTGCATTTTTGAACAAGATTATAAAAAGCTTGTTTTCGTCTTGGGAGACAGAGCACCCTTGTGTGGAGCTGGGTGATGTGACACAGGACCTTGCTGCGCTCCTGATGCAGTCAGCAGGGTCTTGGGAAAGTAGCAGCGTTTCTCAGTCCCGCGGTGTTCTACTGCTGCTTATCCATTTGTTTAAATTTTATGAAATAATTCTAACACAGATAAGAATATAGAGAGAAATATATAAGACTACATATTGCTACCATCGGCTCTAACATCTGGAAACTTTTAAATACAAATATAATGGCTTCTGGATGGCTCACATTATTCACTCTCCTCTGGGTAAAAACGTGTATGTATGAATCCACATACACTGTTGCCTTGTGTATTTTTAAACTTTGAATAAGTTATGTCCTTTTAACATTTGCTTATTCTACTAAATGAAATTTTTTGAGATTTAGCCAGATCCTAATATCTGGCAGGGTAGATTCCCCTTGTTCTCAAAATTGCCATAGTTAATTGTACAATTTGGATATAGCTGCGAAAGGTCCCTCAAGGGCATAGGAAAATGTCTGTAGTAATTAGGAGTGTGGGATTACAGCTGAGTAGGTGGTAACGTGCCCAGCACTCAGAGGCTGAGGCAGAAGGATCACTGTAAATTTGAGGCCAGCCTGGGCTACATACTGAGTTCAAGGGTAGCCTGAACTACATAGTGAGACCATGTCTTAAAAAAAAAAGATACGAGATTACAGATAGTTTCCTCTCATCTGCCTCAAGGATCTATAAGCTCACATTTCTAGAAAGTGATTTTACCACCCCGTCAAAGAAAGATATTTTAAAAAAGACCCAAATTTCTAAGCCAGTAATGAATGAGAGCAAGGGTACTGGGTGTATCCTCAGGCTTTCCCTGCAGGTTCAGAGAGAGGGAGCCTCAGAAAGCAAGAGGCTGACACTTGGGGCTCTAAATTTCTGACTGCTTTGTTAATCTGCAGGAAACAGCTCTAACTAAGACTTCTCAGTGAGAAAAAGGTCAGCCTCTTACGAAAGAAAGAAATCCTGAGCTCCAGAGCATAGTGTCAGGGAGCTCAGTGTCTTTACAGTTCATTAGATCCCCCCACCTCATCTGATTGATTTCTAGGGAACTGAAGAGCTTTCACTGGAAGAAACAGACCTGATTTATTTTTTAGTGCATTGTAAATTGAGGTTGATTGTTTAATCTTATCTCAAGTACTAGGTGGGTAGCCCTCTGACAATAGGGCAGGTAGTTGTGGACAAGAAATTTCTCTGAATTTCTAATCCATATGTAATAGCCAGAGAGAAATTTGCCTAACTACTAGACTGAAGGAATAGTATAGTGTGACTAGATTAGCAGGAGAATGTCATCAATAAATAAATATTTTTAGAAAAAAATATTTAAAGATATAAATTAGCAAATCATTTAGAACCAAGAATTCATTACCATGGTTCTAAAATTTCATCTAAATCATGCAAAACAAAAAGAACACTGATTTCATTTTCTCTCTATGAAGGAGAGAAAAAAGCAGGCAAGTGTCACTTAAAACTGAAAAAACAAAATAACAACAATAAACAGACACGAGATTATTTTCTCAGGCTGCTCTTTACCTTAAAGACATGAAAGGCTTCAAATTGAATGTTGGGACTCTTATCTCGAAGAAGGTTCATCATCAGCTTTAGGTTCTCTGGCTTGCTGATGTACTTGGTCATAATGGTGAAGTTGTGGCGGTCCAGGATCAGCTCGCCTAGCAGCTACAAGCAAAAACAAAGTGACAGCTGTGACGGGCCTCCCGGTTCCCTTAGTCAAGGACATTTCACTAAAGACTAAAATATGTAAAATGGTGCTGTGAAAGATGACAGTCATTAAGCACATCTTGGAACACAGACACAGAGCTGGGCATGGTGGTACCGGCCTGTAATTCCAGATTGAGGCGGGAGAATTACACCTTTGAGCGCAGGCTGGGAGCCAGCAAATTAGTGAGACCTTGTCTCAGAAGAAAACAATAAAAAAGGGCCGGGAATGCAGCTCAGTGCAGAGGACCTGAGCCCAATTACCAGTAGCCCCCCACACACGTGTACACACACATGTACACACACACGTATACACACGTACACACACACAAAGGCACAAAAGCAGCAGTTGTTATTTCACATGGTTTTGCTAACATGAGGGTTTAAAGCATTTTTTCCAGCCAGTCATTGTTATAGCTCACCAAGACATAGAAATAAATTAACTTTCACCACTCAGTTTAATTATAGTGCTTTTCAACCATGTATTGTGCCTCAGGAATAACACAATTGATTCTACCGTTATCCTTTTGTTCCCAACAAATGTGCTATAGGAGCTTACTGGGAACAGCTTTATGTTAACTGACTCTCACCTTGCCTTGGACTTTTATATAAAATCTGGTATAAAGCCAGGAAAAAAAATCAGTGAATTGATATCTCAGCTTTTCAAGTGTATCAAGTTTTTATGAAAAAGTAAAGCAAAACATTTTACGGTGACAAATATAAATAAAGATCCCCTAAATGTAATATTACTGTAAAACACAATTAAAGTGCCCAAAATGAAAAGAGCTGAAGACTTTGGTCCAGAAGCACGGCTGCGGCCACGCCGCTCTGCGCTCAGAGCTTTGGTCCAGAAGTAATTCCGGAAACTCCAGCAGCCGGGCGGTGCAGGGTCCCAGCATGTGATTTCCTGCGGAAGACCACTTCCTGCTGCTCTCTATGCACTAGGCCTTCCCTGGAAACCTCAGGATGATAGCACATTGCATGCTGTTCACAGGAATCCTGGGTGGGAGGGAAATGCACACGGAGTGGGGGTGGAGGCTGCTCTGTCACAACAGAAGCCAGGTGTGCGCGTAGGGGCACATGTGTGTGCACACGCGCACTTCAATGTGTGGCTGCCAGAAGGACCCCCTTTGCCCAGGATGCATCTTCTGTCTAACAGGTAAGAGCTGCACACCTGCAGGCTTAGTGCGCTGATCTAATGTCTGCTGCATGTGAAGAGGGATGGCCACGCGGATACTAGCTGGCCATTAGCTACTGTCACAGGGACAGAATAGCAACAATGCAATGAAGTCGTTAATCTTCACTCTCCCCAACCTCCCAGGAATCCACAGAGTTAACTTCACACTCTCCGGGAAACTTTCCTGCCTTTGTCTGATTCTTACCTCCTGCCTGTCTGCGTGTAAACCACCCCACCCTCCGGTCTGGCTCAGAGGAGCAGTTCGGGAGGCCTCTTCTCTCCCACCAAGTCACTCGAGGCTCCTGCTCAGTGTGCTTATTCGTTTCCATGCATACTCACTTGGTCTCGCAGTGCAGCGGTCCGTACAGCTGCCTAACGGTGTGGCTCCCGTGCCTGCGTGACGTGTGCACATGTCCCTGGGGTGCGCCATACCAACAGAGCTCTCCCCTTCACACAAGGTGGAGAAGCAAAGCACAGCTTCATTATTACAGAAGCGTTACACTGTGAGCGCTCCGTGAAACAGACACTTCAAAGATACAAAAGTTCACCTCTGCATGCAGCCAGCAGCTACAGTGCACGGCCTAGTAGGGTCTCGGGCAACCTGCTCGGCCAAGCAAGTGGCACACACCTGTAATCCCAGCATTCAGGAGGCCGAGGCAGGAGGGCTGCTGTGAGTTTGAAGCCAGCCTGAACTACACAGTGAGACTCTATCCCCAAAAGCTCCCAATAACAACCACCAGCACCAGCACCAGCACCAGCACCAGCACCACCTGTCTCCTATACAGACCTCACAGCACCATCCCTCTGCGTTCTCCAGAGCTCACCTAAATTACTTGGTAATTTGTTCTTTTTTTCAAAGCAAACTGCCTTTATCTGGACAATATGACTTCTTTCATCTCTCTGACAAGCGAATGGTAGTTCAGAGGAAAGTTCCTAAATCAAACTCCTGGGAATCAGGGAGGTTGGAGGACTAAGCCCCAGACATGACAGTAACGGGTGGTTCCTGAGCTCCAGCATGCTACACTGTCAAGCTGGCGAGACAATGTTTTGTTCTATTTTTCTACCACGAAAGAGCAGACATATCACATATAGACATAACAAAAGGTTCTGGCCAAAAAATTTCATTTCTTTGAAAATTCATCCTTAAAATTTATAAACATATATATACATACATACAAATGATATTTGTTGAGGTTACATTCATAAGTTCAGTTCAGATGAAGTAACTTCAATTCTTACGGAAAGTATATGGAAAAATTTGCATTTTACTTATCTTATGTATCCCATAGTAACAGCTAAACCTGGCAGCAAACGGAATGCAGAGGTTTTTTTAAGCTTACTGTTTTAATGAAATTGCTCAAAGCCAAGCATTCCACCAACCTTCTTTTGAATTATAATCTTTCTTGCTAGTAATTAAATGCCAGGCTTCTGAGTAAGATCAAAAATAAATTCTTACACATGTCACATGAGGGAAAGAAATTTCCCTGTTAATTACTTTTTATTGACACCAGGATTCTAAGGACCTAAAGACCAACATAGTCTGGAAAATTTAAAATGTGATTAACAAAAGCCAGCAGGTAGCACAAATTTTGGAATCAGAAAATAGCATAGTTACTGTAATGAAAACAGCATGGTACTGGCCAGACCTGAGAAACAGTTGAACAGATTAGAAGACGCAGAAACAACTCCAAACACACTCAGCCACCTTATCTTTGACGAGGACAGCCTCTTTAATAAATGGTGCTAGAAAAATGTTTTCCATACTCCAAAGGTTTAAACTAGATCCATATCTCTCACCATGCACTAAAATAAAATCAAAATGGATCACAGTTTGAAATATTAAAACAGAAACACAATCTACTGGAAGATAGAATAGAACTCGAAGACATTGGTGTAGGCAAAGACTTCACAAACAAACCTCTAGCACGAAGAATAAAAAACTAGGGATCTCATCTTATTAAAAAGCTTTTGCACAGCAAAAGAAAGTACCAACAGAGTAAAGAGACAACCCACATTGTGAGAAAAAATTTATGTCAGCTGTCCCTCAAACAAAGGATTACTATCTAAAATATATAAAGAACTCAAAAAAATTATAACCCCAAGTTTAAAAACCCAATCCAAAAATAGGCATCTGAAATGAACAGATACTTCTCAGATGAAGAAGCAGAAATGGCAGATAAATATATAAAAAATGTACAACATCACTGGTCATTTGAGAAATCCAAATTAAAACAACATTGAGATTCCAAATACCTTCCTCCAGAAAGAATGGCTATTACCAAGAAATCACCCAGTAACAAATGCGGGCAGCGCTGTGGAGTGAACCTTCTCCACTGTTGGTGGGAGTGTGCACTGGTGCAACCGCTGTGGACATTAGTGTGGAGATTCCTCGAAAACCAGCGCTAGAGGTTCCATTTGGCTCAGATTGGACACATATATGTAACTCTGAGTGGTTTTTCTGGTGTGAAAAACTGACAGTGTAAATAAGGACCACAGTGTAAAATAGATACTGGGAAGTGGGAAGAAAACGTTCAAATGAGGACGTGAGCAAAGGGAAGAAGTGCCATGCAAAAACAAGAGCAGAAGGAAAAAGCAGAAACAAAGCGTTTGTAAACAAACATGGGAAGGCAGGAGAATGGGGGGAAGAGAAACAAGATAGGCCATGTGCAAGTACAAATTTTCGATGATGGATATGATCGTACGTATGTCCAGAATGTACCAATAATTTTTTAAATAAAAAAGGAAAATATCAGAAGTCTTAAGCTACTTTATTATATATATTATTTATTATTATAATATTTAACTTCTCTTAGGTCCTACAATTGCAGAAAATCTAGGTTATAAAATTTTACAGATTTCATAAATGCAAGCGTGGTTCTGTGGGAACAGAATACTTTGCTACCATAGATCTAATTTTCTTTGCTTTGCTTTCTTTCTCTTTCTTTCTTTCTTTCTTTCTTTCTTTCTTTCTTTCTTTCTTTCTTTCTTTCTTTTGGTACTGGGTATTGAACCCATGATCTCGTGCTAGCCAGGCAGTGCTCACGCCACTGAGCTAACCCAGCCCTGTACATCTAATTTTCAAAAGGAAAAGCCAAAATGGCAGCAGTGGAGCTTCCTAAAACATTGTTAGATCAAAGAAAAGAGTACACAAAATGTAATGAGCTCCGTGTTTGTATGTGGGCCATTTTGCCCACATCTCCCTTTCTGTCCCCTTGAACAGAACTGACACAAGATCGTTTTGGCACCGTCTCCGTCCGTAGTATAGTTCTCCCAAAAGCCAGCTCTTTATGAAGTTTTAAAGCCCTGTTAACTTCTTACACATGCTTTATCTGGCTTCTGACAGATGCTCTTGCTTTTCGCTGTCTGACCAGCGCTCAGCTTTACCATGTTGCAAACAAATGTGTGAGACGTTTGACTGAGGATTTGACCCGGAAAGGCAGCCAGTGCCGTAGGTCTGGCTCCAACTGCAAGCTGCAGGAACCACTTGCATTCTCTTTCTCGTCTCAAGTGCTTACTTAGCATATATCAATCCCTGCCCAAGGTACAACTCTGGGGATGATGAGTAGGAATATTTGCTTGTAAGTTTTAATTCGAGTTGTTTAATGAACTGTGGCTCTGAGCGGGCAGCACAGCAGAGTGCTTTATCCACAAGCCCAGCCCAGGTGCTGCTGGCGGAGACTGAGACTCTGCCCAACCCACTTCACAAGGGAAGGGGCACAGGACCTCGTGGGCCCAAAGACATCTGACCAAAGATCGGGGGCCACCGGGACTCGGGGAGGGCAGGAGGAGGGCTGGGGAGGGAGACATCCGCTGAAAACAAACTACAAGCTCTGTCAGCTGCGTGAGGAGGGCGCTAGAGAAAGTCAATCCCAGAAAATGTGTTGTGTTCCGCCTGCCTCTGCTGAAGGCGGTACCGGCATGAATTCTGGAGACCGCAGCCCTCAGTGCTTCCTCCTCCCAACGTGGCTCAGTTACCTCACTTCCCCCAAATCTCTCCCCTCCGGCCCAGCATCTGGAAGACGCACCCTGCAAAAGGAAGTCAGCCACTTCTTACGTGCTGGCCCTTTAGACCACTGTCGCCTCTGTGCACTGCTCCAGAGCTGCAGCCCTGCAGCCCAGGTGAGCTGCCTGGCTCTGGCTGCGGCCCTGGACCGCTCAGGCACACGGCTGGGCCCCTCAGCAAGCTCTCTGTGAGCGGAGGGTGGGGTGGCAGGCACAGGGCAGCACAGTGCGCAGCTGTGTCCTCACAGGCTCCTGCACCCCGGATTTCTTCTCCACACGGTCACCTCGCGGGAGTCCCTGCCTCAGTGAGGACTGTGGCTGACAGGCTGGAGCTGACCTGCCCAGTGACAAGGGAAGCTGCACCTGTGGGGGGAAACTACAGCGGAAGGCAGGTCTCCACAGACAGAGCACGTGTAAAAACACTGAGCCAAGCACTCTGAGTGCGGTGGCCCACGCTGGCGATCTCAGCACGGAAAGGCTGAAGCAGGACTGTCACAAGTTCAAGGTCAGCCAGCCTCACAATGGGCTCAAGGCCAGGCTGAAATATATAGTGAGATCCTATCTCTAAAAAAAAGTAGCACGAAACATTTAATTTATTGCCTTAGCTTAAAGCTGTATTCAATATTTAGAAACAAATCCATTGTCCTGTGAGTGTCATTATCATGACATAAAAATAAGACAAGCATGCTGGTCATGAGTCGGAACATCTCACAAACTGCTAGATTAAAAACAGTCAGTTTAATTGTCTGCCAGAAACACTTCTGAATGTCTGAGTGTGATGTGCAGGGCAGAGTTGTGGCTCTGGCCCACGCCCAGTGCCCAGCCCCTGCAGATGCCGTGTCCTGGCCCCTTCCACAGGGTGGTGGGCACACGGGACCTTGCTCCTTTGGGCTCCCAGCATTGCCACATCATTTCCCAGGAGACGTGATTTCAAACGGCAAATGTGGTTTCGCACACTCATGCACACTCATGCACACAGACACACACAATCTTATTCAGAATCATTTTAGTTTTTCACAAATTTAGGCCTCAGCTCAAAAGCCAACTGATTGGAAAGGACCTGCAGACACAACAGCCCATGCAGTTCCCCAAATAAGACCTAGCTGGAAAATAACCAGCCTTGAAAACTAGAGATCAAAACTGCCAGGCCTGTCTCTGCCTTCCAAAAAAAGCTTGAGGTAAGATGTTTCCATTGTTTTACTATAAAGTAAAGTTATATCATAAAACATACTGCTCCGGTGATGGAAAAGGATACTTCCATTTTTCTGTTTACCTGCTGACTGGTAGACATTAATCCCTAGGAAGGTAGCGATTTACAGGGACCCTCACTTCAGCAATTCAAGATTACCTTTAAAGATTGTCTCTTCGTCACATAATTCTCAGACTGAAGCAATTTCTCATAGTCTTCAAAGATCTAAAGAAAAGAAATATCATTGTGGGAGCAGGAGGACACTCCGAGAGGGCTGGCAGCTCTCACTGTTCCTCGGAAGTCACGGCTGGCAGCTCTGTCACCGACTTAGGAGGTCACTGTCACCACCCACCTCTGCCAAGACGGGTGGGAAGCAGGGACCCGGGAGACAGGAGGCCACGCCTCTACTGATTCAGTTAGAAATTGAATAGGAAAATGGCATCATTGTGATCCTCCCAAACCATCCTGATGAGCATCTAGTAAAACTGCAACAGTGACTCACTCTGTGCCATCTTTACAGAAATCTGTTTTGCAGCCACGGGTCCGCAAACACCTTGGGAAAATATTAAATGTGCTTAGGGCTTCACTTGGCAACTCACAGAGTCCCACCGCCAAGTTCATAGTGTGACCAGATGAGGTCTGAGGGGACGGTGGCTGCCTGGTGGCTGCCTAACCCCACTGGCGCCTCTGGAGCCCTTTTGCACTCAGAGAAGCCACAGACACTGGAACATGGAGCCCGCTGTGTCCTAGTGTGGGCATCAGTCCTGACAGAGGCCTTCAGCTCACCACCGAGGGCAAACGGGGAAACTCTGCACCTGCCTTCTGCCTCGGCTGGGGGCGCTGCGCAGAGACCACCGCAGCGGGGAGCAGGGCAGGATGAGGACAAGGGAGTCCAGGAGGCGGAGAGTGGACAGTCACCGCCGAGAGCCAGGAAGAGTGGCCGTGTGCACCTGCTGAGGCCAGCCAGGACTGCACAGCTGCATACTAGTGACCAAAAATGAAGAGGACAGTTCTACTCCCTGCTCTGGGAGGCTGAGGCAGGACGATCATTTGAGTGCCTCAATTTGAGGCCACAGCAGGCAACACAGCAAGACCCCATTTCAGAAAAAGAAAAGTTAAAAAAAGAAAAACCTCATTAAAATCTCTTTACAGTCTGTTATATGAATGACATTCATTCTGATTTAAGGGGGATTTTGTGGACTGTTAAATTTATCAGACAAATAATAAACAGATAAATTTTCATTGTACTATAAAATGCAAATACATTTGGTCACATCTCCATGTCTGAGACCTCGTCTCAAAACAATAAAAGTGAAAATGAGCAAATGAGTGTCTGGGGAGGGGGGAGCTTAGGGAAAGCTTCCTTGAAAAGTGGTATTTTTGCCAAATGCCTACAGGATAAGTTGGATTCACCTTAAAGAAGGGGACTGGAAGACACTGGTTTTCTAATAGTAAATAATACTAATTATCAACCAAGTAAAATCTGGTCAATTTAAAATGTGCTCCAACTGGGGTTACCTACTGCCCCCAAGAGCAACACGGTCATTCTTTCCTTCTTGTAGTGCTGGGCCTTGTGTGTCTAGGTAGGCAAGTGCGCTACCACTGAGCCACACTCCCAGCTTCTGGGTTTCCTTTGTGTTTGTTTGAGACAGGGTCTTGCTATGTAGTTGAGGCTTGTCTTGAACTCACTATGTAGCCCGGGCTGGCCTTGAATTTACAGCAGTCTCCCTGCCTGCACCTCCCCTGTGGCAGGATTGCAGGTGTGTGTCCCCAAACCCATCTCAGGTGTTCTTTACTCAAGACCAAAGTAAGCAGCTGGTGGTCACTTATTGGTTCTCCACAGCACAAAAGGAGGAGATGTGAAGAATGACAAAATCTTGAGCTGTGATCCACCTCAGTTTTCCATAAAGCAGCCACAGTGTGGTGCAGTACGGTCGGCTTCACTTACAGATAGCAGAGAGGGGAAATCCCTCACAGATCTAAGAGAGGGAGAAGAGGAAGACAGGCACTTTTCTTAAAAATGATTTCTACTTACGGTGTCATAATTTTGTTCTAAGAAGTCCGCTACCAACGCTTTGTGTCTGGTTAGTAAATCCTGAAAGAGAACAACCAATGAAACAATTATTATGGCAAGAAGATTTTATAGTGTTACAAATTTTAAAGTAGGTCTTTTCTTCTGAACTTTGCTAAATCAATCAATCTTATTTATTGATTTTTGGTATCGAGACTCAAACTCAGGCCTCAGGCGTGCTGGGCAGGTGCTGTCCCTCTGAGCCATGTCCCCGACCCTGCATCCATTCATCTGAAACAACGCAAAAAGACATTTTCATTATATCATAAAATTATTTCCTTTCCTCCTTTAGTGTATGATGTGAAATTCAGAGCTGGGCATGGCGGCTCATGCCTGTAATCGCAGCACCCAAGAGGCCGAGACAGGGAGGGTTGTTGTGAGTTCGAGGCTAGCCTGGGCTTCAGAACGAGTTCAATGCCAGCCTGGGCACATAGTGAGATCCTGTCTTAAAAGGAGAAAAAAGAAAAAAAACCAACCAAAAGTTGAAATATGTTTCTTTCAGATTAACAATAACAAAAACACCTAATGTTAAATCTTGTGTTTTAAATTCATATTATTGTTAGTTTTACAAAAGAATTTAACTTGTGAAGCAAATGGCACCTAAGAAATGAGAAGTGTGTTTCTTCAGGCCATTCACTCTATACTGTGATTATGATATAAAAAGTTTTAATAAAGTTTGCAGAGATCTCCCAATGTCCTCAATGACTAATCCTTTTTTATTTCCTAATTTTCAAATATGATCTTGCTATGTTGCCACAGCTGGTCTGGAGCTGTGAGGTCAAGGGAGCCTCCTGCCTCTGCTTCCATGTGCTGCAATTCTAGGCGGATTGCCACAGCACCTGGTTTTATTCTATTTTTTTTCCTTTCCTTTCCTTTTTTTGGGGGTAAGGGTATGGCACTGGCTTCAAACGAGAATTCTGAATGGCTTAAAACATTATCTCACAAGTGAATTTCTTTCCTAACCCTTTTCTTTTTTCTTTCTTTCTGTCTGTTTTTTTTAAAACAGGGTCTCGCTCTGTGGTCCAAGCTGGTCTTGAACTGGCTTATGTAGCCTAAGCGAGTCTCAAACTCAGTGATCCTCCTGCCTCAGACTCCTGAGTGCTGGGATAACAGGGGTGTGCCACCTCTAACCATTTTCAAATGGGGTTCTAGGACGTGGGGAAACACGAGAATGACACTGAAGGTGTCGTGTGTGTGTCCCGCCCTCTGGTAAATGAGTTGTGACGGGCTGGGGAGAAACAACCCTGTCAGGTCAACACAGACGGAGAACATGCGTCACAGCGTAAAGGGACTTGGCATGATCTTCAGCTCACGCCTAAATTACATCCTTATTTTACTTTAATATTGAAAGAAAACACAGAATATCTAATCCCTTTTATACGTTTAGAGGTGCTGTGCAGGTGCTGTGCAGAATTTAATTAAAAACAAGAATTTTAAAGTTTTCCAAAATAAAGTCTTACACTTTAATACATATTTAATGAAAATTCCCAAAAGCTCATAGAAGACACAGAATACTTTCATAGAGGAAAGGCAGCAGCAGGCATGGTAAAAGGCACTTCTATTTTTATTTTTTAAGAGGTATAAAGGAATTTAAAGTGCACATCAAATAAAACAGGCGCAGGCCCTTGAGAAGTGTGTCACAGCTGGGAGCTGGGAATACTTTTGTGTGTTTCTAGAGGTGGAGCTCTGCTGAATTTGTTGGTTTCCCACAGAAAGGTATCAGCCCACTCTGCATGAGAGAGGACGGCCTGCCTCACAGGAGAAACCAGGCCGAGTCTGGTTTTCTTTTCTTTTGTTTTTTATTTTTATTTTTTTTTTTGAGATGAGTGATCTAAGATATTTTGCTTACAATGTTTTTTGAAGTCTTTGTTTCTCTGTCTTAAGGTTCAGTTAGTTTATCAAGCAAGCTAATTTACGGGCTTGCAGTATCTCTGCGGCAGTCGGGCACACTGGGCCTGGAATCACAGCAGCATGCACAAGCCCAGCGAGCACAGACCCACCCGCCTTGGGTAACTTCCTACCATTCCTACCTAACAGTCTGAAGTGTCCTTCTGTCCTGTCACATTTCCCATGCTGAGACTCTGACCTCTGTTCTTAGGGAGGCAGAGATCTGCCTTCTCTGGCTGCTTCTCAGGGGCACTGACTCTGCCTAACCAGGAGCAAAAGTTTCACTCTCATTGATCAAAAGGAGGCGCAGAAATCAGCTTCTGCTGACGGGGGAACCATCAATTTTTAATGTTCTGGAAGAGAAGACAAGGACGGTTTCAAGTCAGTGATGCTTAAGCTTTATTTTATAACTATGTTAAATAAGCAAGGGCCAAACATCAAAGATAGAATACTGGCGAATAAAGGCCCAGGATGTTGCCACTTATTGCTGTTTTAATAACAAGGAAAAGTAAAATAGTTAAGCCATTTTACACTAATTCTTTATGCTATCCTGAAATATGTGTACACTATGGAATCATTTGGGTTGTTTTCTCAGAGCTGAGGATTCAAACTCGGGCCTCACGTGTTAGGAGAGCACTCTACACTGAGCTGTACCCTCAGCCCTTGACGTGGGTCTCACATGTCCCCAGAACCACGTACTGAAGGTTTGGTCACCAAGGAGTGTTCCACATAACCCCAGACCGAAGCACAGGCAGCGTCTCTTTTTGCCTCTGTTGCCCAAGAGCCTGATATATCAGCACAGTGTGCAGCGAGCAAAGGCTGTGTCATCCCAGCACCATCTCTCCATCTGTGACCTTCAATATACGTAGTTGCTTTTCCCTCGCCATGCAGTGTATGCTTTGCAATTGTTTGCTTGCCATGCAAAAGAACTTGGAACCCAGGGGTTGGTCCACCACGTGAAGCTGTGAGTCAAAACAAATTCTAGGTTGTTTATCTCAGGCATTTTGTCACAGATACAGAAAGCTAATACGTGGCCCAATGGAGCTAATTAGGTTATTGTTATCACACAATGTGTGTGTTGAGAAGATAAAATCTACTCTTATTAATTTCCAGAATACAGCTAGCATGGTGGTGCACACCTGTAATCCCAGCACCTGGGAGTCTGAAGCAGGAGGATTTCTGTGAGTTGGAGGCCAGTCTGAGCTATGTGGTGAGTTCAAGGTCAGCCTGAACTACAAAGCAAGACTCTATCTCGAAACAACAACAATAACCAAAAACATGTTATTAATTATAGTCATCAGGTTGTACAATAAATCTTTTGAACTTATTCCTTCATGCAAGCTAAAACTGTGCATTTGCTAACCAACACCTCCTCATTCTGACAACCACTATGCTACTCGCTGCTTCTGACACAGACTTTTTCAGATTCTACCTGTAAGTGAGACCATGAGGTGGTTGTCTTTCCATGCCTAGCTTATTTTGCTTAACATTGTGTCCCCAAGTTCATATATATTGTCATCAATGATAGGATTTCCTTCTTTTTATGGCTGAATAGTATTCAGTGTGTGTGTATTTAATTCATTCATCTGCCAGTGGACATTAGTTTAATTCCATACTTTGGCTTTATTGTGAATAATGCTGCAATGGTCACTGATTAGTTTTCTTTGGCGTGGGACTGCTGAATAACATGGTCATTGTATTTTACATTTTTGAGGAACTACTATACTATTTTCCATGATAGCAGATTAATTTATATTTCAACCAACAGTGTACAAAGTTTCCTTTTTTCCATATCCTTTCTAACCAGCACTTCCTATCTTTTTTTAGGGTACCGAGGGTTGAATCCAGGGTGTTCTACCACTGAGCGACATCCCCAGACCTTTTTATCTTAAAGGCCTGGCCAGGCATGGTGGCGTACTCCTGTAATCCCACCACTTGGGAGGCTGAGGCATGAGGATCCCAAGTCCAAGCCTAGTCTGGCCAATTTAGTGAGTCCCTGTCTCAAAAAAGGGCTCGAGATGTAACTCAGTGCAAAGGGCCTGAGTTCAGTCCCCAGGACGGGGTGGGGGATGCGTGTGCACTGGGAACAGAGTCTCACTCTATATTGCCTGGCTGGCCTTGAACGTGGTCCCAACTAGCTTGGTTTATATTTGTGTGCCACCACACCCTGTTCATCTTTTTCTATAATACCCACTGTAACAGACGTGAGGAGATGCCTAGTGATCTTACAATTTTCAAGTTAAAAAACAGTGAGAGTAGCTCTTAATTTCCTACTTCTAGTCATCATGCAACTTGAGTAGTCACTGTGAAGATCTCTGAAAATGTGGTACTTCTTTCTCAGTGAAACAGAACACTCAGAACTGTTCTAATGGACCCAGAGCCTTAAAATGGAGAAACCTCGCCAGGGTTCCATTTCTAGCATGGCTGAAGTCTTGATTCAAATTAGGTCCTATATCAGGAGATCCTTGAGAGAGTAAAGTAGTTCCATGGCAGGTCAGGGCTTCCCTAAAAGGATTTGGGATGCTAGGTTTTCATCTCCCCCCCCCCCCCCAGTAGTATCAGGGATTTTCCAAGTTGACTCAGGATAGAAGTGCCTCTTGTTACAGCTGCCGCAGACACCATGGGCTGTGGCACCTGTGGGAATTCCACATTTACTAAGGGCTGTCCGCCCTGAGAGTAAGAACCCAGCCCGTCCCCAGCTCCAGCAGAGCACGGCGGACCACTGCTGCCTGGGGAGACTGTTGAACAGTGTTATCCCAAAGAAAGAGAAGTCGAGAGTTCTGTGAGAGCCAGAACCTTCCAATTCCAAAGGCAAAAAGAAGAAAGAAAGAAAGAAAGATTTTAAAATTCAACAATAGAAGCATATAATACCACGGGGTTGAATTCCAGCAGTGTTTACATGTGGGTACAGCCAATAAATGACAGGCTGTTTGTCTCATTCACACATATCGACACGTGAATGTATACGTAAGATATACACATAGATACACTCTCAAGTTTATGTACATAGTAGGTTTATGCACAAAATCATGCAATATATATACAAATGTACATACACATATACACATACTACTAGACAAATACAACTTGCACTTTACTGTGTATCATTTAATTGAGTGGAGGGAAAATGTACACAAACACTAGCTAGGATCCTGCCCAGGAAAGAAAAAGCAGAAACTGCAAATAAAAGAAGGTCAAACCTGATAGAGCTTAACACTGAAGAAGTACATTTGAGGCAGTGCGTTTGCTTCCAGCTCCTAATAGCTGTCCTCTGCCAGGCGAAGTCACACACAGTGTAAGCACTGTCCCAAGACAATCCGACACTGATACTTTTAAAGGATTCTGGCTGGGAAACTCCCGCAGAGGGCGAGAGGCAGTGGAGGGGTGTGAGGCCAGCCGGCAGCAGCTGCCGGGTGAAGGGTCAGCCTTAGGGAGTGCCACGCGCAGGCCCGTGTCAGCGCCAGTCTTCACAGGAAACTAAAAGCGGGGGTTAGGGTCTTAATTTCACAGAAATGAAACTTGAAGGTTAACTCATTTCTCCGTGACATATGGTTAATCAGATGACACAGTAAGGGAGAGAGAATTTAAGCCACTTCAATATGTAGATCCTTGGAGGGATGAAAGATGATGACTGTAAAGAATCTTTTTAGTGAAAGAACTATGTAGACAATACTGTGGAAATCAGTTATATAAACTAACAATGTGAAAACATTAATAATTAAATTGGGTCATGGACATCCTAGAGCAAAGCAAAAGAGGTAAGCCTAAAGTTAAAAACAGCAACAAAAACCAAAACAAACAAAACCAACCAGCTAAGCCAAACCCTCTAAGGTCAGGTAATTAAAAAAAAAGACCTATGGCCACTTACATTAACCACAAAGTAAAATAAATTTTTATGAGTATTTTATATTTTAATGAAAAATAAAAGTATAAACCTAATATCATAGTTTATTTCAGTCATTCAATATTATTGAAAATTAAATTGAATACATGATAGCAAGAATTACTGATTGATTGATTGATTGATTGGTACTGGGGATTGAACCCAAGGCCTTACGCATGCTGGCATACTCTCTACCACAGAGCTATACCCCTAGCCTTAAGTACCCTTTATTCTAACAACTGTTGAAAGAAATTTTGGAGATACCTTCAAAAATACATATTATTGAGTATTTTCTTTCCCTCTCCATTAGGGTTTGCTTTGTGTTTGTAGTTATGTGGTCTTACTTAGAGTTCTTTAATAAACGAACTAACTTGTTTCTATGACAGCAATGAACCATCTGATAAAAATGAAGAAGACACGGAACTGTGGTATCTATTAGGAAACATCTCCTTAGTTTTTAAAGCCCAGGCATTTTGCTAGAAAAACATGGAACAACTGCTGTACTAAGTGTCCCGCTTCGTGTTCTTTGTGCCGGAGGCCGCCCCATCAGCTTTGCGTGCACCCTTCGGGGAGTCCGCTGGCGTCCATGGGAGGCCGAGCTGTCTGTGAATCAGACTGGGTGCTGGGATTTCCCTGCACACTGTGTCCTTGGGATTCGTCCCCAGGGCTTCCCACTCTTTCCCGTCTTTCCTCATGCTTTGCCCTTCTTGTAAGTTTTCTTGCTCCTTACTCTGCCTTTGTCTCCCTCACACCCTCCTTATTAATGCAGAGATCAGGTAACATGACTACAGACTGTCACAACTGCCCTCCTGCCTGCCAGGTGACCCGGGACACGGCCCGAGCCCTACAGAACAAACCAGTCATCAACATGGTCAGCTGCGTGTTCTGTGCCAGCCACTGATGCCTGAACTGCTTCTTGACTAATAATTCAACATACTAACAGTTTTTGAGAAAACCAAGCTATACTCTGGTTGGCCACAGCCCACCTTTATCTAACTTAGCATATTAAAGCCTGTCTCTTACCTGGGGCTGCAGGCAGCCCCCAGCTTTCCAGCCGCCCAAGACACACTTCTGTCCTTCATAAGTTACACTCAGTGGAATTGTGGATTTGTCTGCATCTTTCTTTGGTCTCTGGCAGCTTCCACCTCCGGCGGCTGATTCTCACAGACTCTCTCTCCGGCCCTCTTCCCACCTCTCTCCACCCTCCTGCCCACTGCTTCCCTGGATCTTCCCTCTGCTCCCGACACTCTCTTCCACCTTTTCACAGAGTCAAGGCACCTTCTCAGGTGCAGGGAAGCGTTTAGTTGCTGATAACAGGCAGTTTTCCGCACTTCAAACCACCTTCTTCCACCCCCGGAGAGCTATTAAAAAGAACTAATCATTTCCCAGGTCAGAGACAACCTTCAAACTCTGTCCATTAAGTAATAACATTAGAGTACATATTCATATGAAGATATGAGCTATGTCAATACTGTTAAAGTATCTATTTAAGATAATACATAAAAACAGTCATTTCACCCAATAATTTTTAATTTCATATACTTATATTCTGAAAAAGGTAGAAGTATATTTGAATAATGTTAGTGGAATAATTACATTGCTAAAATGCTTTTAAAAAATAAATCTCAATATATGCTTACAGGTAAATTAATTTTATTAACTTCATAGTCAGTCTGAAAGCCTAGTTTTAGTTTTTAATACTTTTGGAATTCCTTTTCTGAAATGCCCTTCCAAGCCAGCTTGGTAGACTCTATAGAAAATCAAACTCTATTTTAGTCATCTTAAACATTTTTATTATGATAATTATTACCCAAAACAAAAACAGTTCTAGCTAAGTTGACCACCTGCCTATACACCAAGCTGGAAGTCTTTTTATTTTCAACACTTAATCTGCTCCCACAGATTTTTCACTATTGGAAAATGAACATGCCAAAACATTAATAACAATTTTAAGACATATTAAAGAATGTCACGATAATAAACACAAACAAGTTGTTTTCTAAAATAGAAATTGTGGGGTTAATATCACTCACTGGATGTGTAAGGTCTGGGAGTGTTGTTTGCAAATTATCTATGTCATTTTCTGATATGATTGCTGAACATTTTTTTGATGGTAAAACATACAGAAACAGAAAATGGAATGGTTACCAGGGACTAAAGGAAGAGAAATGGGTAGTTATTGTTTAATAGGTATAGATTTTTAACTTCGCAAGATAAAAAGGTTCTGGAGATTGAATGCTCAGAAATGTGTTAAGCCTATTAAATAACATACTAAAAACTACTAACTTTTATAAGTATGACTCTATACAGCGATGGTAAACCTTTTAGAGCTTTCAATGATGACAAACAGCCCGCTGAAGCACATGTATAGGCTCAATCCCAAAGTACTGCGCCATGATTACAATTTTTAAAAAATTAAGTTAGATGAAATAAATGTATTTCTCATGTAATGACAAATAGATCACAGATGATAAATATACAGGTTATTATGATTATCTATATTATTAAAATAAAAATATACTTTATATATATACATATATATAAAACTAGTCATACTATCAAAATGCCAATATACTGTTTTTATTTCATCCTGTGGAAATTTTAAAATTCTATTGATAAAACAGTGAGATGTTCTTCATATTCCACGGTGTAATTCTGCCTCTTTCCCCTGCCCAGGTTCCTCTCCCTGGAGACAACTTCTGTTGCTATCATCCTTCCATATGCACCTCAAGGGAAGCGTACACTCTTCAGTCTGTTTTTAACCTGGATGATAGCATGGTATGCACAAAGCCCTACATGTTCCTTTTGTCATTTAACTGCATATATCAGAATTATTTTTATGTGAGCAAGTACGAAGTATTTTTAGTCGTTTTTGCATAATGTGACAGATTGGCCTCATAGGCTGTATTCTATTTATTGATGTCTCATGATGCACACCATATATAATTGGCAATGATCAGGCTGAAGAAACAGAATATTTTGTTTTGTAAGATGAACTTTTAAGGGGGCTGGGAATTTAGCTCAGTGGCATAAGCACCTGCCTGGTCAAGCACAAGGTCCTGAGTTCGATCCCCGATACCAAAAAAAAGAACTTTTAAAATAACATTAAATTGCAGGGTTAGGATGTAGCATGTAGGTCTTCAGGTACAATCCACAGTACCGGGGGAAAAATCAAATAAATTGTCTTTTCAGGGGCCGCACTTGAAACAATCTAGCACATTCTGAAAAAAAAATGTTTTTACCTTAAAAGTAGCAAAGGCATCTGAAGCAATATCAAATGTTGACAATTCCACATACGTGAAGAAATCTCTGAACTGATCAGAAAAGAGAATGATTTTGGCGAGCGGCTCGTGCCGGATGCATTCTCTCAGCATAATCCCACAACGTAAGGCGATCTGGGGGGCTTCGTACCTACAGCGTGAATAAGAGACAGAGACTTCGTTATTCCGTCAACAAAATAATATCAGTGATCCTACAAGAACCATTTCAGGACTGCTCCTAACGGAAACACAGGTATCATCTGCCGGGTTCAGTCAAGCATTAGTCATCCCTGACCCCTGCCAGCCCGCTCCGGATGCTGTGATGCCGCAGTAGACAGCAAGCTCGCTGCTGTGACAGTCCTCACACCTCAGCGAGACTGTGTCTGCTGGAGAAGAAGCGACAACGTAAAGACAATTGTGTGTGCTCAGAAGTGTGGGAACTGGGCAGCATTAGACAGCACGGCTACTTAATTGTGTGTGAGAATGACTATTTAAGTTTCACTGACTGAGGGGAGCAGGTGAAGCAATCCAGGCAACTGCATTGAAGGCTCCATGGCAGGAACTAGCTTGGTGGAATACACGCGGCCAGAGTGGTGTGATGCCAGGCAGGACCCCGCTGACCAAGACGAGTGGCCTGTCTCAGGTTAGGCCTCTGCAGGCCAACGCCGTAACTGACACACACTGCATAGTGACGATGGGGTGCTGCTAAAGATGTCACACCGAGGGATACACTTTCTGGAATGGCGGGGGAAATACTGTCAGTAATCAATAAAGCATTTAGGAGACTATAAAATAAACATTATTGGCCTACAGAAAGAGGAAGCGACTAAAATCTGTATTTATTAGTAATACACCTGTAGACGTCCTCCCTTGGCCCGACATCTAACGTTCCTGTTTATCTCCCATCACAGTCTCCGTTTCCCTGCATGATGTCATTTCCTCCACTGGAATCCCCTCAAATTTTCCACCAGGATTCCCATCTTTTAAGGGTTAGTTTAAATGCCGCCTGCCTGGAGTCTTTGGTCATTATCTACCTTTCAGAATTATTTCCCCTTCATTCACGCTCCTGCCACAGTTTGTCTATAATTTTACTTTGGCACTTTTGCTTTCCTCCATCTCCACCCCAGTCTTCAAAAAGTGTTCAACAACTTTTTTCAAAAAGTAGGCATACAATGAATTTAATCAACCTCAAACTCTGACTGAATTTTCTAATACCAGAAGACTCTAGTGAACTCAAATTCTGGCTTTTACAAAAGCTACATAATCTCTAGCCAACATTTCTAATTCAATTTCTGAACTGAGACTATCTATAAAAGTTTTCAACTATTGGGTAAAATTAGTTCTTTTTCCTTTGGTTAAATTTATTGGAACCATCTGTGACACACTGATGATTTATTCTTGAAAATCAAGAGAACATTTTTTAAAAAATAGTCCCCTGGCCAGCTGTAGCACACACCTATAATGCCAGCTACTTAGGAGGCTGAGATACAGGAGAACTGCAATTCGAGGCCAGTGTAAGCAAGTGAGACATGTCACCAAAAATAGTCTAGGGGTGTAGCTCAGTGATAGCATGCCTCTGGGTTGGAGTCCCCCGTACTGCAACTCCAAACCAAACCAACTCAAACCAATCTACCTCATCCCTCCTCTTGGGCAGAACACTTATCAATTCGTCCCAGTAGTTTGTCCCCAGTGGTAAAAGTGGAATTTTCTGAGATGACAATTGCTTAAAGTTAGGAATGCAATGGAATTAATACACAGGGAATGGATTTTCCTCAATATCGTCCACCAGACTTCTAATTCACATGTATTGTTTCAACCTGACTAGCCTCTAAAATACTTACTTTTGCTAGGTTATTGCTTACTACAGAAACAAGTGCTTCATAAATTAAGCCTCTCTTAATTCTACTAACACTAATATCCTTAGGTCTAGTAACGATCTCACCTAATCTTTTCTACTTATGGCTAAATCTTCTGATGACAGGACCATCACTAATCACTCTGTTTCCCATAACTAACCTATGGCGGGTTTCCAATAAAGGTTAATATGATGAATGCCAAATTGCTATTTTTTAGAATCAAATCTTCCTTCCTGATTTATAATTGGCTAATACAGGCTGGACTATAATTAACCTTACTGTACATGAATGATCACTCAAATAATGATAGTATATGAAAGGATTCCTTTTAAACTGAATGAAAACCAAAATGCAAGAGCAATTGTCTCAGCTAGCAATGAGCTATAGTAATCATTACATAGAAATCATTACATAGAATCATTACATAGAAAATGGTAGAAGCACGAGCTTGTAAAGAAAAAGCTTATAGAAAGAAAAAATGACTTTTGTTATTGTTGGGAGCAAACAATGTCAGATGCACTTCGACAATTTTTATAAACTGTCATTCTTCAAATACATAGCCTGCTCAATAGAGGCAAGAAAGTATGCTCTGAACTCAGGAACATTTGCTTACTTTAAAAATAATGAATTAACTTTGCCCACTCAACATGCCTAGAAACAGTAACAATACTGATGAGCACTGCTGGTGTCCAGATTGAAGTCTCTGAGAACCACGCCTCAGAAAAAAGAGCCAGGGTCCTTGGTAGAAATTCCGGGTCTGTGGCAGGAATGTACTAGTTGGACCTGGTATTTCCCAGTGCACTAGAAAGCAAAGAAGCTCTCACAAACTATTTTGGTGATGTCAAAAGACATTACTTAGAAGAGGCCAGACGTTCAGCTCAGCATTAAGAAGAAAAATGTGTGCAAATAAATGAGACGCATAGAGAAATCCACTAGTTATGGAGAGACAGCACGGGAAGGGGAGTAAAACTCACTGAATACCAGTGGGAGTTTCTAGACTAAGTTATTACTCTATAAATTGATATTTGAGCTGGGCGTGGAGGTGCACACCTGTAACTCCAGCACTCAGGAGGCCGAGGCAGGATCACTGTGAGTTTGAGGCCAGCCTGAGCTACATAGTGAGTTCAAGGCCAGCCCGAACTGCATAGTGAGACCCTGTCTCAAAAAGATAAAAAAAAAAAAAGATGATAATTGACAAGTATTTATTTTGTCTCTTTCATATGAAACCTATCTGGAGTAACTTAATAGTTATAGTGGATGAAGAAAATTTACCATGTATAAAATTACCAATAAATATGGCTGGGGATTTAGCTCAGCGGCATAAGCACCTGCCTTGCAAGCAGGCGGTTGTGAGTTCGATCCCCGGTACTGATAAAAATGAAAAAGCCAAAAAAAAAAAATTACTAATAAATAAACAAGAAATAACTGACTTTGAAAATGACCTCTTTTTGGACTCGGGGTTTAGCTCAGCAGCATAAGCACTTGCATAAGTGCAAGATTGTGAGTTCGATCCCCAGTATCAAAAAAAAAAAAAAAAAAAAAAGATTTAGGCACAAGAAAATTACCTTTTTGAAATCCCTAATGAAATGACTGAATGAGGCGAATGTTTATCAATGAATGATAAAACCATTAAATGTAAGGCTGATGGGAAATTTTATTTATTTAATTTTGGGGGGGCATTGAGAGAGAGTCTTGTGTGCAGCTCAGGAGGGCTTTGAACTCATTATGTAGCCGAGGCTGGCCTTGAACTCATGGCATTCCTGTTGCCTCAGTCTCCTGCTTATCCCCTTTCTGTAATACAATCTTTCCCACTGTGCCCAGTCTGGGAAACTATAATGAATTAGACTGTCAGGGCTACAGATTTAGCTCAGCGGCATCAGCACCTGCCGTGCAAGCAGGCAGTCCTGAGTTTGATCCCTAGTACTGATAAAAAATTAAAAAAAAAACACTCAATGAATTAGACTGTCACGAATGGGGCCCATGACAAAATCCTGACAATTCTAAAAGTATATTTCCTGGTGTGATGAAATATAAACTACATAGAACCATCTACAAAATGTTATCAACAGAAAAATTGAGTCTAAGTCTAATTTAAATATGAACTCTGAAAACACAGGGCAAAATGGACAAGCTAAATGATACTATGTGAAAGTAATGAGACAATTCCACAATGGAGGATACTGTAGAGAATAAATCATTCCATTTTTGACAAATCAGTAGCATACAAATGTGTATGCCTGTGCGTGTGCATGCATGCGTGCATGTGTGTGTGTGTGTGTGTGTGTGTGTGTGTAGTCACGTGTTGACCAAAATGAAAGGAACTTACGCTTTTTTTTCTAAAACTAACCATGGTGTAACAGTTGGGGGTAGACTGTCTCACTGCCTGTCCTGCCCTCAGGAAGATAACAATTTTCTCTCCCTTGACATCTAAATGGTCCTCGAATCTTCTCAAGGATACATTAATGGCAAAAACCTTGGTACTTAGTATCAGACTTGGATTGAAAGGGTGACTCTGTTACTTATAAGCTGTCTAAACTTGAGCAGTATCCTTATTCTCTTTCTATGTCTCTCCGTCTCTCCGCCTCTAAGTTTCAATTTCTGTAAAACGCTAAGAATAATACTTAGTCCACATGTGATGTCAGATGCTGTACCTGACACAGAGCAAGCACTCAGTAAGTGGTATCTACAAGACAGGACATGAAGGAATGGGTTAAAAAACAAAAATAAGGGGCTGGGGATTTAGCTCGCGGCATAAGCACCCGCCTTGCAAACAGGCAGTTGTGAGTTCGATCCCTGGTACCAATAAAAATGAAAAAGACAAAAAAAAAAAAAAATATAATCATTACAATAGAGAAGAAAACCAGAGGTGTAGTACCCAAATTGTTATCAGTGGTTTTGTTGGGAAGGATTATAGATTGAACTCTCTTTTTACATTAAACATTTCTAAAATGTTTGACTTTTAAAACAGTAAATATGTATTACTTTTTAATCAGAAAAAAATGAAAGGCTTTAAAAATATCTACCATCTTGATTCCTATGCTCACCATTTTTCTTGGACTTTCCCAAGCGGGAATTGCAGGGCCCTAGCCCTCGCTTAGAGGGTGATGGTGAACCTTCTGAGCTTTTGATGGTAACAGCCAGCTGCGGCATGTAGCCACAGGTTCACCACCACTGCTCAGCCGTTTTCCATTCTGTCACCAGAACTCACCCTGGGTGACTCTAGGCTGCCACAGAACGACGTCACCAGCTCCTCGGAAGGGCATGGAAGGCCCTTCCAAGTCTGGTCTCCGTCTCTCCAGCTTTACCCTCCTTCCCGCCTTTGACTCACCCTGGCATCCCGTCACTCAGGAATTCTTGCATTCTTGGAACACATAAATTATCTCACACACTGTCTGTCATATTGCGATGGGCTGAAATAGCAGTGAACACGGCGATTTTAGACAGCACGTGCTGAGGGTGGCAAAGCCTCTTGCTGACCAGACCATCTTTCCTCTACTGCCGCGTGGAAAATACACTTACTTAGTGACGGGCGTCCCATTTTGGGGTCTATGTATTATAGAAGTTTCGTATGCTCTGATAGACTATATTTCTTTTTTCAGAACTGAAAGATGTGATTCTTCAGAAGAAGTGTTACTTTGCATCAAAACCCAAAGTAATCACAGCATACTTTGTCTCAGTAAGCTAAGTGTGATTATTAACTAAATTGAAAACAGGGATAAAAGTACATCGTGAGGATGGGGAGGGAAGGAAATTATCAGTGGAAGTAAAAATAAAGTAAAAAAGATGTCTAAATTTGATAAACCAAAAAGTTAGTATAAGCCCATTATTTATAACACTGAGATAAACATGATAAAAAATGATGAACAAATACAAAGAAGAAAGTGGCTGCCTTGGAAGCTATTTCTTGTTGCTATATCAATGTTCAAACTGTGTTGTATGTTAATAAAACTGAGTGCTTACCAATCTACAAGAGGAAAGGGACACACAGGTGAGAGGACTGTATGGGACAGCAGGATCAAAAACAGGAGGACTAGAAAACAAGCCGTCACGGTGATTTGACATGGTGGGATGAAAACACAGGGTAGGGCTGGAAAACAGGCTTCTACCCCGAGCACTGCTGTACTCAGATTCTGGCCTTTAGATTGGGAGCAGCCTCAAAAATGTCTAAGAAACATCTGTAAAAGAGCAGACACTAAAAGTAACAATCAAAGATTCTATTGTCGAGCATCACTTCAGCTTTTGGCTCCTCCATTAAATGTACACAGCAATGTCTAGTTTCTCCCCACACAGAAGTGTGCCACTTTGGCAGATGCCAGCTACTAACACATCCTCTTACTTATTATTTGAGTTCTCAGAACCTGTGTGTGTGTGTGCGTGTGTGTGTGTGTGTGGTGTGTGTGCACATGTATAATGAGAGGACTGAATATCATGCAACTACATAGCTAGGAATAGTGCATCCTGGGAGACACACACAATATTCTAGTAGACAGAAATAGCAGAAAAGTAGAGGAAAGAGGTAGTAAATGCAATAAAACATTGAGAATCATAAAGGAGCTACAGCTTAAGTAACCTTAGAGACACAGCTGTGGAGGGCTGAGCTTACCTGTCCTGTGGCTCCAAAGTGAACTGACCATACTACTAACAGGCCAATGCTGTATGCTTTGTGTGTGTGTGTGGAATTAGGAATCCAACCCGGAATAAGCACTGTAGCACTCAGCCACAACGTCATGTGTGTGCTTTCAACAATTATTTTAAACTCAGAGCTACTTCAAAGGAAGC